>NC_071395.1:38787890-39105903 GCF_022682495.2 Desmodus rotundus | reverse complement strand
GGGCGTCACGAGCGGCGGGTGCGCGGACCAATGGGCGGTAGACCCCGCCTTCCACGGGAGGGAACTGTCGGGCGCGGTGACGTCATCGCAGGTCGGCCCGGCGGAGGACAGCGGTTGCGCGGGGCTGTGGGTGGTGAAGAGCGTGCTCTGTTCGAGGTCGGCGGGTGTGTGTGTATGTGTGTCAGTGGCGGGTGGGGGGACTTGGGGGAATCTGGGAGGAAGTTTGGGGACCCCCCTTGGCATGACCGAGCAGGAGAAGGGTCTGGGCCCAGGCCTGCGAGGGGCGTGGCAGGCACCTGGGCGCCTGAGCAGGGACATTACGAGTTTGGACCCTTGGAGGGGTCTATGATGGGGCTTGTCGGAGTCTGCTTTGGAGGTTATGAGAAGGTTGGAAGCGAAGGACAATGGAGAAGAGAGATTGGCCCTTTACGGAGACCCGTTTGAGATGGGGGAGACAGGGGTGGGGGACCTTTGAGGGGAGGGAAGAGGTTAGTCTTGCTAGGACGGTGAAAGTCAGGGGTAGGCAAGAATGGGTAAGGGGCTTGCAAGAGCTTGGAAGCCATTGTTCAGTTCTTGGGCACTTCAAGATTGGAGGGAGCAAACCGCTGTGGAGGGTGTTAAGAGACTGGCTCAGGTGTGAGAGGAATGGGTAAAGGCGAAGAGGGGTTGAAGAGGAGGGGTTGAGCTTTGCCGATAGGCAGGGAGTTGGGAGTGTGTTGAGGCTAGAACTAGGAAGTTGGGCAGAGAATGAGGGATTTTGGAGTTTGGGGGTGTGAAGTATGTGGGGGATCTTCAGGAATGTGAGGGGTTCTGGGAGAAGCCTAGGAGGGAAAGGCAGAGAAAAGCTGGGGCAGTGTGTGAGGTCCCAGATGTAGGGGGGCTGGTGGGAGTTATGGGGGCAAGGTAGCATAATGGGGCCAACTTCGACCTTTGGGTTGTTCGGTGTATAAATGGAATGAGACATGAAAGCACCTGGATTGCCAATGCAAGTGCCCTTCCCAAGGACCATGGAACTTCAGCTTGGAGTGATGTGAAACCTATTTTTGGTGAGCAAGTTGCCTTGTTTACTAGGAATAATGGCTATCATCTCACTCTTTCTTCCCTATTACCCTGTTTCCTCCAGGGTCACTGGAAGGGGACTTCCTGAGGTCCTGTCCCCAGGCTGCAGTGACTGAGTTTTCACTGGAGCAGAAGGTGCTGGAAGGCAGACGGCCACCATGTCCACATTCAGGCAGGAAGACGTGGAAGACCATTATGAGATGGGGGAGGAGTTGGGCAGGTGAGCAAGACCCTCTGACAAGGCTCCAGGGTGGGAAAAAGCCACTTCAAGGTTTTTGGGACAGTGTCTCCCCTCCTGTTCTTTGTCGTACTGTCCAAGGAGTGAGTCAGAGTATGTGCTGGTGGAATGAGTATGGGTGTTGGAATGAGACATTCCAGCTGAGACTTCATGCTGTGACATCCTTTGTGCGTTTTCTTTGGGGAGAAACATAGTTGAGCACATATGGCACCTAACACGGTGTCTGGCATTTATAGGCATTGGCCGGTTTTGTTGGTAAAGATCTATTCTCTTTTATCCTCTCTTATGAGAGGCACTTGAATCTCCCCAGCTTTTGATATTTCCCCCTGTCTGGGCCCACATTCCTGCCAATTGTGTAGCATTCTTATGGGAGAGAGGGGAGGTTTCCCTTGCCAGCCAGGCAGCTGGTTTCCTGAGAAACCTCCCCAGACCAGGCCAACCAGGCACCATCGTGGTTTGTTTTTTTTTTTTTTTTGCGGAGCCTGAAACCTTATTTGGTGAGTTTGCTGCTGGCTGGGCCCCATGATGTCACCAGAAGGGAATGTAAATAACTGAGCCCTGCATCAGGCCTTTGCTGAGAGAGTGTTTTAGGCTCCTTTGGGATTCTGAAGTCTCTCCTTTAGGAATTTCCTGTTTAGAATGGTAGCAAATACAGGGCCCCCTCAACCCCCAAATCTCAAACTTTGTTGTTGAAAATGTATGAGGATCTCTTGCTGAGGGTAGTTTGGCAAAAATCAGCAAAATGTCTTATATATATTACCTTTAATTCACCAATGCCACTGTTAGGAATTAATTCACTGGGAATACATACACACATGGACCAATGACCTAGGAGCAGGGATGGTTGCAGTAAAGAGTTTACATGAGTGGCCCTGGCTGGGTAGCTCAGTTGGTTAGAGCTTCTCCCCAACACGCCAAGCGAGGTTGCACGTTCGATCTTCAGTCAGGGCACATACAAGAAGCAACCAATGAATGTGTAAATAAGTGGAACAACGAATTGATGTTTCTCTCTCTCTCAAAAAAAAAATCAATCAACTAAAAAAAGAAATAGCCCTGGCTCGTGTGGTTCAGTGGTTGAGTGTGGGTCTGCAAACTGAAAGGTCTCAATTTCTGCTCAGGGCACATGCCTGGGTTTCGGGCCAGGCTCCCAGTGGGGGGCATACAAGAGACAACAGACCCATGATTCTCTCACACATGATATTTCTCTCCCTCTCTCCCTCCCTTCCCCTCTATCTAAAATAAATAAAATATTTTAAACAAGTAATCAGGAAAAATAGTTTAAAAAGTTCTTTTAAAAGATTTTATTTATTTATTTTTAGAGAAAGGGGAAGGGAGGGAGAAAGAGAAGGAGAGAAACATCAATGTGGGGTTGCCTCTCATGCACATCCTACTGGGGACCTGGCCCGCAACCCAGGCATGTGCCCCGACTGGGAATCGAACCTTTGGTTCACAGGCCCTCGCTCAATCCACTGAGCCACACCGGCCAGGAGTTTTAAAAAATTTTAAGCAAAAGATGGGAAGCCTCTTCAGTGGTCATTACAGCACCCTGCATCTGTGGGTGGAATATTACACAGCTGTTAAAACTGCCAGGCAACTTGTATAATGTGAGCCACATAGGAAATTTATTGAAATTTAATTGAAAAGTTAAAAGCAGTGTCAATTTTAATAATTTTAATGATATATTTTATTTAACCTGGTAGATGAACTACTATTTTGTTTGTAATCACTATAAAATTATTAGTGAAATAATTTCACTTTTTTCTTTTTTTAAAATATATTTTATTGATTATGCTATTACAGTTGTCCCATTTCCTCTCTTCACTCCACTCCATCCTGCACACCCCCTCCCTCCCACATTCCCCCCCTATAGTTCATGTCCATGGGTCATACTGATAAGTTCTTTGGCTTCTACATTTCCTATACTATTCTTACCCTTTCCCCTGTCTGTTTTGTACCTACCATTTATGCTACTTATTTGCTGTACCTTTCCCCCCTCTTTCCCCCTCCCACTCCCCTGTTGATAACCCCCCGTGTGATCTCCATTTCTGTTGTTCTGTTCCTGTTCTAGTTATTTGCTTAGTTTGCTTTTGTTTTTATTTTAGGTGTGGTTGTTAATAACTGTGAGTTTGCTGTCATTTTTACTGTTCATATTTTTTACCCTCTTTTTCTTAGATAAATTCCTTTAACATTTCATATAATAAGGGCTTGGTGATGATGAACTCCTTAACTTGACCTTGTCTGAGAGGCACTTTATCTGCCCTTCCTTTCTAAATGATAGCTTTGCTGGATGGAGCAATCTTGGATGTAGGTCCTTGCCTTTCATGACTTGGAATACTTCTTTCCAGCCCCTTCTTGCCTGTAATGTCTCTTTTGGGAAATCAGCTGACAGTCTTATGGGAACTCCTTTGTAGGTAACTGTGTCATTTTCTCTTGCCACTTCTAAGATTCTCTCCTTCTCTTTAATCTTGGGTAATGTAATTATGATGTGCCTTGGTGTGTTTCTCCTTGGGTCCAGCTTCTTTGGGACTCTCTGAGCTTCTTGGACTTCCTAGAAGTCTGTTTCCTTTGCCATATTGGGGAAGTTCTCCTTCATTATGTTTTCAAATAAGTTTTCAATTTTTTGCTCTTCCTCTTCTCCTTCTGGTGTCCCTCTAATTCGGATGTTGGAACGTTTAAAGATGTCCTGGAGGTTCCTAATTTTTTTTGAATTCTTGTTTCTTCATTCCTCTCCTCATTTTTTGGAATTCTTCGTTCTTTTCTGGTTGGATGTTTCTTTTTTCCTTCTGGTTCACACCGTTGATTTGAGTTCTAGTTTCCTTCCCATCACTATTGGTTTCCTGTACATTTTCCTTTGTTTCACTGACCATAGCCTTCATTTTTTTCTAATTTGTGACCAAATTCAACCAATTTTGTGAGCTTCCTGATTACCAGTGTTTTGAACTGTGCATCTGATAGGTTGGCTATCTCTTCCTCGCTTAGTTGTATTTTTTCTGGAGCTTTGATCTGTTCTTTCATTTGGGCCATTTTTTTGGTCTCAGTGCACCTGTTACGTAAGGGACGGGTCCTTAGGTGTTCACCGGGACAGGATAATGCTTGTCCCTGCGCTGTGACGCTATACGTGGGGGAGGGTCCTGAGAGGGAGCAATGGCGCTTGCTCCATTCTCTGCCGGTTTTCAGTCACTTCCCCCTCTATCCACAAGCAAATTGGGCCCTTCTGGTGCTGGTTCCCAGGTGGGTGGGCTTGTGCACGCTCTAGGCCCCTGTGGGTCTCTCCAAGGAACTCTCCTGTGAGGCTGGGAGTTTCTCCTGCTGCCGCCTCAACCCCCATGGGTGTTTTCAATCAGAGGTTTGAGGCTTTATTTCCCTGCGCTGGGACTCTGGGTTGCGCGGTCTATCACTGGGTCCACCAGCTGCAGCCTGGATCACTCTGCTCCACAATCCACCACCTTGCTGGGTCCGCCAGTCCCCGCCTTGCCTCGAGTCCTCTCTGCCCGGCTGCCCATCTCTGCCCCTCCTACTGGTCTGGATGAATGTTTCTTTAACTCCTTGGTTGTCGGACTTCCATACAGTTCAATTTTCTGTCAGTTCTGGCTGTTTTATTCTTTTTAAATTGTTGTCCTTCTTTTGGTTGTGTGAGGAGGCACAGTGTGTCTACCTACGCCTCCATCATGGCCAGAAGCCCTATTTTATCACTTTTCTTAATTTGAGGTCTTTGAAATCTGGTGTGTACTGTGTACTCATAGCACATCTCAGTTTGGACATGCCCGACAGCTGTCACGTGTTCACTGACTGCTACCTTGGACAGCACTGCTCAGTGTGTGGTCTGGAACATTCTCAGAGATACATGAAGTAAAAGATTAATGTTACAGAACACTGTGCTTACTGTGTTGCAGTTTGTATAAACTGTAGATGTCTTTTGGACATCTGTGTTCTACAGTGTTTTTTTTTTCTTAAGTTTTTTTTTTAAAGATTTTATTTATTTATTTTTAGACAGAGGGGAAGGGAGGGAGAAAGAGAGAGAGAGAAACATCAATGTGTGGGCTGCCTCTCCCACACCCTCTTACCAAGGGCCTATCCCGAAACCCAGGCATGTGCCCTGACTGGGAATCGAACTGGTGAGCCTTTGTTTTGCAGGACAGCACTCAATCCACTGAGCCACATCAGCCAGGGCTAGAGTGTCTTTCTGTTACTTCTAGTCATCTACTAAAGGACCTACAAATCAGGTGCTGTTATTATCCCCATTTTAGATAAAGAAACTGACACAGAGAAGGGAAGCAGCTTGCTCAAGGCCTCACAGACTATGTTTATTGATTTTAGAGAGAGAGGAAGGGAGAGAGAGACACATCAATTGGTTGCCTCTCACATGCACCCTGACCAGGGGTTGAACCTGCAACCTAGGTATGTGCTTTGACCAGGAATTGAACCCCGAACTTTTGGTGTACGGGGCAGTGCTCCCACCACCTGAGCTGCATGTGCCAGGGCTGCCACAAAGACTACATGACCAAGCAGGATTCAGATCTTGAGACCGACCCTCACTGGCTCCAGACTGCAGCTATGCTGGAGCCAGAGGTGGGTGTCTGGCTTCTACCTGCCCGGCAGCCACCTCCACCCGAGGTCCTCGTAATGGACCCATCAGACATCCAAATGAAGATGACCCTGTGTGTTGGGAAGTGAGTGTGTCCTCATGCCCCAAACACCGCCCTCCTGCCGGTGTTCAGTTTCCGACTCTGAGGCTGGCCACCATCATAAGCTGTCTGTTTCAGAGGCGGGAATGGCACTGGAATTCAATTTCAAGCAGATCTGTGTCTTTCCCAAGTCTAGTTATTGACTGTCTTCAGGGAGTTAGCTGTAGGAATCTCTGCAGTGAGAGGGACTGTGAGTAAAGCAGGCCCACATTTTCCTGTCCCAGGAGTCGTGGGGCTTAATGAACGAGGAGGGAGTTTCTTGTGTGTGAGGGGGTTCTTTCTTCCTAATTCAAGTTCACATCAAATGGTCTCAGGAAACAAATTAATTTGTGCATTGATGAGTGTGTAGACTTCTACCCTGGCGTCCAGGTCGTGGAGTGGTGTGTGCATCTGTATTAGTCAGCTCAGGCTGCCATGCAAAGTGGGTACCGTGCAGACTGGGTAGCTGAAAACAGATTTATCATCTCCCAGTTCTGGAGGCTGGAAGTCTGAGATCAAGGTATCATCAGGGTTGGTTCCCTTTGAGGCCTATCCTCTTATCTTTTAGATGGCTGTCCTTTCCCTGTGTGTGTCTGTTTCCTAATCTTTTCCTATGTGTGTCTGTTTCCTAATCTCTTTCCCTGTGGTGTCTGTTTTCTAATCTCTTTCCCTATGTGTGTCTGTTTCCTAATCCCTTTCCCTGTGTGTGTCTGTTTCCTAATCTCTTTCCCTGTGTGTGTCTGTAAAGAACATTTTATTTATTTGTTTTTAGAGAAAGGGGAAGGGAAGGAGCAAGAGAGGGAGAGAAACATCAATGTGTGGTTGCCTCTCATGCGCCCCCTACTGGGGACCTGGCCTGCAACCCAGGCATGTGCCCTGACTGGGAATCGAACTGGCGACCCTTCAGAGGCTGGCATTCAGACCACTGAACCACACCAGCCAGGGCTCTTATTTATTTATTTACTTACTTACTTAGTTACTTACTTTTAGAAAGAGGGGAGGGAGGGAGAAAGAGAGGGAAAGAAACATGGATGTGTGAGAGAAACATCTACTGCTTGCCTCTCACATGTCCCCAACTAGGACCTAGCCCACAACCCAGGCATGTTCCCTGACTGGGAATCAAACCAGTGGCCCTTTGGTTCGCAGGCCGGCACTCAATCCACTGAGCCACACCAGCCAGGGCTGGATTTTTTTTTTTAAAGATGCCATAGCAGCTTCTTTTCACATGTTCCTGTGAGCTCTGCCTTTGTTGTCTTTTTTGTTAGTTCAGCTTGGAATAAAGCTAAAGGGAAAAAACCTTTGTATTTGAAAATTAGGCCACATGTCCAGTGCTTAGCCCAGGATCCCCAGTATGTGGTGGACATTTGGCATTCCCTCTAATTATCATCAGCGTATCGTTGTGGGATGGAATGTGGGCCTGGAAGAATGAGCTCGGATGTTGGTAGAGGGGAGGGGGAAGGCATTTCAGGTGGGAGGCAGGAGCATAGGTAGCCAGGGGACTGTTATGGTGGATTCAGGGGGGGCATGACCTAATCAGGGACACTTTACCTGTCTCATCTGACCTGTGCGCTTGACTTTTGCATTAGTGTTTGAGCTTCCTGTTGCTGCTGTAACAAACTACTACAATTTAGTGGCTTAGACGAATACATGTTAATTTTCTTAAAGGCTTGGTAATCAGGAGTGGAAATGGATCTGCAGGGCTGGTTCCTGTGGGGGCTGCAAGGAGAATCGTTTCCGGCCTTTTCCAGCTTCTAGAGGCTCTGCATCCCTGGCTTGTGGCCCCTTCCTCTGTCCTCACAGCCAGCAGCACCGCCTTTTCCATCCCGCTGACTCTGATCCTCCTGCCTCCTCTTAAGAAGACCCTACGAGGACACTGGGCCCCTCTGGTAATCAGGATCACCCCCATTTCAGGGACCTTAAGTCCACCTGCAAAGTCGCTTTTGCCACATGAGGACACATTCACAGGGTCTGTGGATTAGGATGTGGACATCTGTGGAGGGGTCCCCATCTGCCCACCTTGAACTTCATCCGTCTTCTGACCACCTGAATGTGTGCAAAGCATGTCTGTGATGGCCCACTCTGGGCACTTTTGTTCCTTGATGCTGGTGAGGACCGTGGCTTGGGTGCTTGCCAGCTGCAGCTAGTCCTCGCACCATAGGTAGGTCCGCCTCCTCGGAAGACTCGGCTGGTCCTCCCCACTGCCTCGACTTTTCTGAAAGCCCTGCTGGGTTGGCAGGGATGCCCTTCACTCATGTGTCTGTCACTGTCCTGTCCTTCCTGTACTGCCACCGACTTCCGAGATCCTTCCTATCCCTAAGGCCCGTCTCCACCTACGTGCTCTTCCTGTATGTCCCCGAGATGTCTGTTCTTCCTTGACCTCTGGTGGGGCCTTGTTCAAACTTCCTGCCTGGAAGTTGTGCTTTCTGTCTTGGACTTGATCTCTCCATTTAGGTGCACATCCATATAACCTCTTGTGGGCCACACCTATCCCTAACTCAGTAGTGTAGCCTGTCTGTGAGTCTGGAATGCTTTTTTAATTATTTTAAAGATTTTATTTATTTACTTGTAGAGAGAGGGAAGGGAAGGAGAAAGAGAGGGAAAGAAAGGTCAGTGTATGAGACAAACATTGGTTGCCTCTCACACGCCCCAAACTGGGGACCCGGCCCGCAAGGCAGGCATGTGCCCTGATCTGGAATCGAACCTGTGACCTTTTGGATTGCGGGCCAGCACCCAATCCACTGAGCCACACCAGCCAGTTAATTGTTTAAAGGGTTGTAAGAACACACAGGGATTGTAACAGCGACCACGTGCCTATATAGCTCAAAATATTTACTGTCTGTCATGTATCAGTCAACTTCTGAGTTAAAGCAAGTTAATATAACTAAGTTCCTGGATAGCAAAAGAGTTTAGACATTGGATAGCTCTCTGGAGTGCAGTACATAGAATTCCTCTCTTTTAAATAACAGCTGTCTTGAGAGATAATCCACATACAGTACAGTTTACTCATTTAAAGTGTACAATTTCATGGTCTTTAGGATATTCATAGGGCTCTGCACCAATCACCACTGTTTTCAGAACGTTCCAGCTCCCTAGAAGAAACACTGTCCCCATTAGCAATCACCTCCAGCCCCCTCCCCCAGCCCCTGACAGCCGCAGGCTGTGGTTCCTGTCTCTGGGGATGTGCCTGTTCTGGACGGTTCACATACATGGAACCACGCACTCTGTGGCCTTTTGCGTCTGGCGTCTCTCACGGAGTGTCATGATTTCAAGGGTCATCCATGTTGTAACGAGTGTCGCAGCCTCACTCTTTTCAAGATCATGTGATGTCCCCTGTACGGAGGGACCACATTCACTCATGCGCCGACGGACGGACATTTGGGTTGTTTCAACCTTTGGGCTGTTGGGACTCATGATGCGTCGAACACTTGTGTGCGGGTTTCTGTGTGGACACACGTTTTCATTTCCCTCAGATGCACACTGGGGGGCAGTGCTGCGTTAGGTGGTAGCTCTGTGTTAACTTTCGGGGGCCCCCACACCCGCCAGACGGTTCCTCAGCAGCTGCCCCATTTTTTATCCCCATCCCAGCCGTGTGTGAAGGTTCTTTTTTTCACATCCTTCCTCTTCTGTCTGGTTTTGAAAATGTGTGTGTGCCTTTCTTTCACTCTGCCTGTTGAATAAGGAGCTCTTTTTTTTTTTAACCCCCAAGGACATGCTTATTGATTTTAGAGAAACATGAGGTGAGAGAGAAACATCGATTTGTTGCCTCTTATATGTGCTCTGACTGACCGGGAATTGAACCCATAACCTTTTATTTATTTTTAAGATTTTATTTATTTATTTTTAAGGGAGAGAAACATCATTGTGTGGTTGCCTCTCGAGTGCCCCCTACTGGGGACCTGGCCCGCAACCCAGGCATGTGCCCTGACTGGGAATCGAACTGGCGACCATTTGGTTTGCAGCTCGTGCTCAATCCACTGGTCAGGGCTTGAACCCACAACCTTTTGGTGTATGATTTGATGCTCAATCAACTGAGCCACCTAGCCAGGGCAAGAAACTCGTTTGAAGTCAGTGGCTTTCTTTTTTCTTAGATTTTTTAAAAAAAATGATGAAATACACTGTAAAAAGTTGAATCAGTATAGAATTGTATGAAATGAATAAGAACCCCTCTTTGCTGCGCCTGTTTCCTCAATCCCAGATGCATATTGTTACAGCTTAGTGTATGTCCTTCAGGCCTTTTTTCCTACATATGTGTATGTAGGTGTATCTATTTATGGACACAATATATACCTTTTTTAAACAAAAAGATATTCTTTGTGTCATTCTGCAGCTTGCTTTTTCACTGAGCTTAGAGAGTTGTCGTCATTCATTTTCATGATCGTGTAAAATTCCACTAGATTTATTTCCATGATGGATTCCAGTCCCTTCTTGGTAAACACTGAGCTGTTTTTGTTTGTTCATTGTTGCAAAATGCTGGGCAGCCATTGTGTCAGCGCTGCTCCGCACTCACATAGCGGCATACCCACCGGGTGCATCTTGGATGCAGTGGGGGTGGTACATCTGTGTGGCGCAGGGAGCTGGGGGAATGATGGTGGCCGGCCTAGGTCCCTCTCGGTGCTCTGATCACCTTCCACCCCCTCTGCCCCTGCAGTGGCCAGTTTGCGATTGTGCGGAAATGCCGGCAGAAGGGTACTGGGAAAGAATACGCAGCCAAGTTCATTAAGAAGCGCCGCCTGTCGTCCAGCCGGCGGGGGGTCAGCCGGGAGGAGATCGAGCGGGAGGTGAACATCCTGCGGGAGATCAGGCACCCCAACATCATCACCCTGCACGACATCTTTGAGAACAAGACTGACGTGGTGCTCATCCTGGAGCTGGTCTCCGGTGGGGAGCTCTTTGATTTCCTGGCTGAGAAGGAGTCGCTGACGGAGGACGAGGCCACGCAGTTCCTTAAGCAGATCTTGGATGGAGTCCACTACCTGCACTCCAAGCGCATCGCCCACTTTGACCTCAAGGTAAGCCCCGCTGGGAACCTCAGGGCGGAGCCGGGGACCAGCCAAGCAGGCTGGTGCAGGTGAGGATGGGGGCCCAAGAGAGGCTTCTGCTTTTGTGGCCCCAGAATGCCATGCCCTGGATGCACTGATGCTCTGGGAGTTGAGGAACAGACTTGTTCAGGCCTGGCCCCCTGGGATGGCATCAGCCTGCCCACACCCCATGGTTTGGGAGTGGGTGCTGCCTAGGGAAATTCCATATGCTGTTCCTGGAGATACCAGGCCATCAGAAGCAGCAGATCCCCCTCGCACCACCCCGCTCTCCCCCTCCCCCAGCCGGAAAACATCATGCTCCTGGACAAGAACGTGCCCAATCCGCGGATCAAGCTCATTGACTTTGGCATCGCTCATAAGATTGAGGCTGGGAACGAGTTCAAGAACATCTTTGGCACCCCAGAGTTTGTAGGTAAGGCCCTGTCTGGTGGGTTTAGGTAGGGGGCATTCCAGGGTTTCTAGCAGTGTAGGGCAAGTCAGGCCCAGCTCCTGGATGCCTGACTCACTGCCCTCAGCTGTGCTGGCATCGGGCAAGGGAAAGCTCAAGACCTGGGGTTGGTGCTGTCACCATCCCAGCCCTCCTGCCCCAGGGCTGGCCTTGCCTATGTGTGCGTGTGTTCATCCGAGTGACCACAGTTATCTTCCGGGGGCAGGGGCCGGGCAGGCGCTGTGCTGCTGCTCTTGGCTAAGTCCCCAGTGTGGCCTTAGATGCAACCAGCTTCTGACCTTGTGCCTCCTGTCTCCTCAGCACCTGAGATTGTCAACTATGAACCCCTGGGACTGGAGGCGGACATGTGGTAAGTCAGGGGTAGCTTTGGGGACCCAGGGCTGCCCAGTTCTGAGTCCAGTGTATGTACCTGCTTCTCAGGAAATCCATCCCCTGGTCATCCCCGGGAGTTGCCGCCTCGGGTGTAGCACATCCCATGGTGGTGTGCTGTGGGGCATGGGCAGGACAGCAGATTGCAGCCCACGGGCCAGAGCAGACCTAGGAGCTGGGAGTGGTGGCCGTGTTTCTTCCAAGAGGTGCTCAAAGCAAAACACACAAATACACAACAGACCGTTAGCGGCCCGTAAAGCCGGAAGTAATCGCTGTCTGACCCTGTGTAAAAAGAGTTTGCCAGCCCTGCGGGCCCCGTAGTGAATCCCAGACCTGCAGGGTCTGTGGGGCCATAGTGCCCTCTGCCCTGCCCCCGTTCTGGCTCCTTTGAGCCTTGACAGGAGGGTGTGGCCAGATGTGTTTGGGTTTTTTTTTTAAAGATTTTATTTATTTATTTTTTAGACAGAGGGGGAGTGGGGAGAAAGAGAGGGAGAGAAACATCCATGTGTGAGAGAAACATCAATTGGTTGCCTCTCGCATTCTCCCCAACCAACTGGGGACTTGGCCCGCAACCCAGGTATGTGCCCTGACTGGGAATCGAACCAGCGACCTTTCAGTTTGTGGGATGTGACACTGACCACACCACTCAAGGCAAGAGATGTTTAAATACCCAGTGTTGAGACCCCCAGGGCAGGAGAAGGTGAGCGGGGCTGACACACCTGCTGCTCTCCTGGCCTGAGAGCCTTGGGTGTGTAGCTTCCGCACGCGGGCTTGGGCCCCCGCTCTGTGGAGGAGTCAGGGTGCTGCACCCACGGCCAAGCTGACCTTCCTCTTGTGTTCTCTTCCAGGAGCATCGGCGTCATCACCTACATCCTGTGAGTACCCAGTCAGCTGTTCCTTTTGCCCGGCCCAGGGCCCTGCCTAGTCAGGAACGCGGGCAGGGAGGGCAGCTTTCGCGCAGGAACAGTGACCAGGAGTGTGGGACCCCCGCACTCAGACCAGTCAAGGTGCTCAGTGAGCTCTGGGTGGACGGATGAATGAGCGAACGAGTGAGTGAGTGAGTTTGTATAGCGGAGACAGTGTGGTTCCTGTCTCCGGCTTCTGGATAGTTCAGGAGGCATGGCACCCTCCTAGGGGTAACGTGGGACCCTGTGCCAGGCCAGGATGTGTACCCCCCTTAGTTCGCCGGCCTGCAGCTGGCCCCTCTCTCTGTGTGAAAAGAGGACTTGACCTTGATTTGGACTGTGCCTCATCTGTTCCTGCGTCAGGTGTGCTCCCTCCTTTCTTCACTGCCTTGCCTACCGAATGGGTGTTGCGATCTGAGACCCGAAGGTTTGGAGAGATGGGTTTTTAATAGTTTTAGGGGGTTTTTACATTTTGGAATAAATTTAGATCCTCAGAAGAGTGGCAGAAACAGCATAGAGCTCCGTGGCCCCGTGAGCGTGTTGTACAAACAGCATCTGTCAACACCGAGGAATTAACTTTCAACGCGGGCAAGCACAGGGAGTCCCCAAGTTGTTCGGAGGCCACCAGTCTTTCCCCCACGTCGTCTTTCTGGGCCAGGACCCCAGCCGGCGTCACTCATTGCGCTTAGTCTCCTCCTGTCCAGGATGGTTCCTTTGTCTTTCCTTGTCTGTCACAACCTGGATGCTCTTTTTAACTTTTAAATTTAAAAAAAAAAAAAAATTACAGTTGATATACAGTGTTGTGTTAGTTTCAGATATACAGGCCGGTAATTAATTAGACATTTATATAACCTGCAAAGTGATCCTCCCAGTACACGTAGTACCCATCTGACACCACACACAGTGTCTACGGTATTATTGAGTGTGGTCCCTGTGCTGCACCTTCCATCCCCATGACCGTTCCGTAACTGCCATTCTGTCCTTCTTAATCCCCTCACCTTTCCACCCAGCCTCCCATTTGGAAACTGTCAAAATGTTCTCTTTATCTATGAGTCTGTGTCTGTTCTGCTTGTCTGTTTATTTTGTTTTTTTAGATTCCACATAAAGTGAAATCATCTGGCATTTGTCTTTTTCTGTCTGACTTATTTTACTCTGCACAGTACCCTCTAGGTCTCTCCGTGTTGCAGATGGCAAGATTTTGTTCTTTTTTATGGCTGAATTCTATTCCATTGTGTATATGCACCACTTCCTTGTCTATTTATCTATTGATGGACACTTAGTTTGCTTCCATAGCTTGGCTATTGTAAATAATGCTGCAATAAACACGGATGTATATGTCTTTTTGATTTAGCATTTTTGGTTTCTTCAGAAAAATACCCAGAAGTAGAATTGATGGGTCCTTCTTTGTCTCTCGTTGTAGCCTTAGTTTTAAAGTCTGTTTTGTCTGGAGTAAGTATTGCTCCCCAGCCTTTTGTGTGGTTTCATTTTCGTGAAATATTTTTTCCATTCCTTTCAGGCTGTGCGTGTCTTTCAATACGAAGTTATTCGTCTCTTGTAGACACCATATGTGAGGGTCAGCCACTGTATGTCTTTTGATTGGAGCATTTAATCCATTTGCATTTAAAGTAATTGTTAATAGGTATTTATTACCATTTTATTATTTATTTTTTTGAATTAAAATTTTAAAAAATGTATTGATTTTAGAAGGAAGAGAGAGAGAAATATCAATTTGTTGTTCCACTTATTTATGCATTCATTGGTTGATTCTTATTTGTGCCCGGACCAGGGATCAAACTCACAACCTCGGCATCAGGATGATATGCAAACCCACTGAGCTATCCAGCCAGGATCTTACTGTTCATATTTTTGATCTTTTTTCATCTTCTTAAAGAAGACCCTTTAACATTTCTTGTAATACTGGTTTGGTGGTGATGAACTCCCTTAGCTTTTTCTTGTCTGGGAAGCTCTTCATCTGGTCTTTGATTCTAAGCCATAGTTTTGCTGGGTAGAGTAATCTTGGTTGTAGGTTCTTGCTTTTCATCACTTTGAATATTTCATGCCAGTCCCTCTGGCTGACACAGTTTCTGTTGAGAAATCAGCTGGAAGTTTCATGGGAGTTCCCTTGCAGGTAACTGCTTTTCTCTTGCTGCCTTTAAGATTCTCTTTTTGTCTTTAACCTGTGGCATTTTAATTATGATGTGTGTTGGTGTGGACCTCTTTGGGCTCATCTTGTTTGGGACTCTCTGCACTTCCTGAACTTGCACGTCTATTTCCTTCACCAGGTTAGGGAAGTTTTCTGTCGTTTTTTCAAATAGGTTTTCAGTTTCTTGCTCTCTCCTCCTAATGGCACCCCCATGATGTGAATGTGGGTACACTTGAAGTTGAATGTAGACATTCTTGAATAGTGCAGGTCGGGGATGTTTTAGAACGTCCTTCATTATGTCTGAGCTTTGCTCATGATTCGATGGGCTGTACCTTTCTGCCCTGGGGAGAGAAACATAGTTCCTTTTCTCTGCTACTCTCCTCTCAATGCTTCTGTCCCTGCTGGCCACCAGTGTGTGCAGGTTTCTCCCCACACCAAGCAATTGTCTGTGCCACCAGCTGGGTGTCCTGCCTGAACATATCGTTAGATCCCGCGGGTTAAGTGCTCAGACCCACGAGACTGTCCTGTGTTCAGATACCAGTTGCAAGTCCAGCTTGCTGTCTACCCTTCTGACCCACTGACTGTAAATTGGAGGTTTCCCGCAACCCCCACCTCGGGTGTGATAATTCACTAGAACTCAGGGAAACACTGACTTAGGTTTACCAGCTTATCACAAAGGAGATGATAAAGGGCGCAGATGAACAGCAGGTGAAGGGTGTGTGGGTCAAGGGCTGGGAAGGGGCTGAGTGCCGGGGGGTTTGTCTCTCTGGAGTTTGGGGAGCACTCCCCTCCTTGCTTGTGGATCCGCTCACCCACCTGGAAGCCCTACTTTAGGGACTTTTATGGAGATCCCATCACGTAGGCATGATTGATTAAATCTTTGATCATCGCTAATTAACTCAACGTCTGGTCCCTCTCCTCTCCCTGGAGACCAGCGGTGAGGGTAAAGGTTCCAACCCCCTTTTCCACTGCTGGTTCCCTAGGCCACCAGCCCCCTATCCTTAGGGGCTTTCCAGAAGTCACCTCCCTTGCATAAACTCTGAGGTCGGAAGGGGCTTGTTATGAATTGTAAAGGATGCTGCTTTTATTCTTTGGAGCCATTTCAAGAACAGAGGACAAGAATATTACAACAAAAGATGCTCTTACCTTTTTAGCTCTTGTTTTAGGAAATTTCAAGGGTTTGGGGAACCATGTGCCGAAGGACCGGGTTGAAGACCAAATAAATATTTCCCACCATAAGTCACAGTGTCAAGTGCTCAGAGCCCCATAGGGGTGGGGGCGTGACCCACTCGGTGCAGAGTGTGAGGGCGGCAGGCGACATGGGTGTCAGGCGACACGGGTGTCATCACCAGTGAGGCTCACCTTGACTGCGTGCGGGGTGGCATCAGCCAGGATTCCCCTGGAAAGTGGTCGGTGTTTCCTCTGGAATCACTAAATGTTCTGGGGGAGATGCTCTGAGACTGTGCGTGTACGTAGACACTGAGTTTTCACGAGGATTTTTGCCCACTGGTTTTAGTGCTTATCTAGCTGAGTGATGACTGCTCATTGCCTTCTGTTGGTAGCCGGTGGGTGGCTGGTTGGAGGCTCCAGGGGAATGCTTGCATCAGGTGGTTGGGCCCAGAGTCCACCCTCCTCAGCGTCTGGCCCCTTTGTGGGCTCCGCAGAGTTTGGTGGTAGCCCAGGCGGCAGCCTGGTGATGGAGAGAGCACAGGGGACACTGAGCTCCACGTTTGTCTTCCAGTCTGAGTGGCGCATCCCCATTCCTGGGTGAGACCAAGCAGGAGACCCTGACCAACATCTCCGCCGTGAACTACGACTTCGACGAGGAGTACTTCAGCAACACCAGCGAGCTGGCCAAGGACTTTATCCGCCGGCTGCTTGTCAAGGACCCCAAGTAAGCACAGGCCGGGCAGAGGGGTCAGGGGGCAACCCTGCAGGGAAAGCTGAATGAGTCTCTCTGGAATGGGTGGTGTGGCTGAGAAGACAGCCCTGCAAGCCACCACCTCCCCATTGCTAGCCTCCACTTTGATTCAGAGATAGTAATAAATGGCTTATGTTGGCCCACACTGTGTAAGAAACTTTTAATTTGTTGCCAACTTTTTTTAAAATTGATTTTAGAGAGAGAGAGGAAGGAAGAGAGAGAGTGGGAAAACAATGATTTATTGCTCCACTCATTTACGTATTCACTGGTTGATTCTTGAATGCGCCCTGACCGAGGATTGAACCCGCAACCTTGCTGTGTCTGGATGACGCGCTGACCAACTGAGCTACTCAGCCAGGGCTGTTGCCGACTTTAAAAATTGGGATTTTATATAAAATTCCAGATTGCTACTTTTTTTTTTTTTTGAAAAAAATTCTGAGTCCTAGCATCTCAGAGCCTCTGTGCATGGGGAGGTGCCCTCTGGGCCACAGCCCTCCCACTGTGTGTGCTAGCCATTGTTTTTTTAAAAAGATTTTATTTATTTATTTTTAGAGAGAGGGGAAGGGAGGGAGAAAGGGAGAGAAACATCAGTGCAGGAGAGAAATTTTGATCCGTTGCCTCCTAAGTGCCCCAGCTGGGGGCCAAACCTGCAACCCAGGCATGTGCCCTGACTGGGAATGGAACCAGTGACCTTGTGGGTGGTGGGCCAGTGTTCTAACCAACTGAACCACACTGGTGTTGCCCGCCTGGCTCCTCCTGTGGGTGCCCAAGTTGTTTGACCCAGCATTAGATCTTGACTGGTAACAAGACCTCTCAGGGAACATGGGAACCCCAGAGCCTGTGCCCCCAGAGGTGCCTTGTGGTTGGCTGAGCAGAGTGGACATTCTGGATTGTATGTGTCATTTCAGGTCATTTCAGGGACTTGCTTCCAGGCTGGAGGGTGGCTTTAGAGGCCGGGGTCCTCAGGGGCAGGTTTCTGAGCCAGCCCTTGGTGGGGTGCTGAGAGCGGAACTGTGGCAGGGAGAGCCTGGAAAACCCCTTCCCTGCCCTCTGCTCCGTCTTGGGGAGGGTGTTGCAGGTGGCACACATGTGACTAACCAGGGCTTGCCTTGGGCGGGGGGGCTCTTTCAGGAGGAGAATGACTATCTCCCAGAGCCTGGAGCACTCCTGGATCAAGGTGAGGTGGGGTGCTGCTCCCACTGAGGGATGGTAGTGTGACAAGCCCTCCGCATCCAGGGACGGTCCCCAGAGCTATGGGCCTGGGCGGAGGGGAGGGGTGCTCCCTGAGATGGTGTTGGGGCCCTCTGACTGAGGCACCCCGGAGCCCTTGGTCCTCTGTGTGTGCAGCCGGGCTCCATCTCACAGGAACTTTCAGAAGGGGTCGCCTCTAGGCCAGAGTTGGCAGCCTTCTTTACTTGTGTTTTATTTTTATTTATTTATTTGCTTATTGATTTATTTTAAAGATTTTATTTATTTTTAGAGAGAGGGGAAGGGAGGGAGAAAGAGCGGGAGAGAAATATCAGCATGAGAGATGTCAATCAGTTGCCTCGTGCACACCCCCTACTGGGGACCTGGCCTGCAACCCAGGCATGTGTCCTGACTGGGAATCGAACCAGTGACATTTGGTTTCACAGAACATTTCCTAACCCACTGAGCCATACTGGTCAGGGGGGCAGCCTTCTTTAAAGGGTCAGTCAGTCAATATTCCTGGCTCTGTGGTCCCTGGCATCAATACTCAGCTCTGCCTTTGTAGCAGCGAAACACCAGGACCATCGTATGCAAATGGGCACGTGTGTGCCAATAAAACTTTACTTACAAAAAGCAAATGGAGGGCTGGATATGGCCCTCGGTGGTACACCACCTGCCCACTGTTCCAGGCTGTGTCCTCTCCTGCAGGCGATCCGGCGGCGGAATGTACGGCGGGAAGACAGCGGCCGCAAGCCAGAGCGGCGGCGCCTGAAGACGGCCCGTCTCAAGGAGTACACCATCAAGTCCCACTCGAGCATGCCCCCCAACAATACCTACATCAACTTCGAGCGTTTCTCCAAGGTGCTGGAGGAGGTGGCAGCGGCCGAGGAGGGCCTGCGCGGGCTGGAGCACAGCCGGCGGCAGTTCCACGAGGACATTGAGGCGCTGACAGCCATCTATGAGGAGAAGGAGGCCTGGTACAGGGAGGAGAACGAGAGCATTGGCCAAGACCTCCGACGGCTGCGGCAGGAGCTGCACAAGACCGAGGCGCTCCAACGACAGGCCCAGGAGGAGGCCAAGGGCGCCCTGCTGGGGGCCAGTGGGCTCAAGCGCCGCTTCAGCCGCCTGGAGAACCGCTATGAGGCCCTGGCTAAGCAGGTGGCCTCTGAGATGCGGTTTGTGCAGGATCTAGTGCGTGCCCTGGAGCAGGAGAAGCTTCAGGGGGTGGAATGCGGCCTCCGCTAGGGCCACCTGGGGTGGGTTGGCCCAGAGGGTTCCAGTGGTGGGTGTCCCCTTGTCAGCCCTGGGGCCAGGTCCCTCTGTCACCCTTACCTGGCCCTAGAGAGTTCCCGGACTGGGGCTGAGGTGGGAAGAGGCTGGACTGGGACATGCTCCCTGGGGCCCAGGGATTCCCTGCTGAGGGGAGGGGCTTGGCAGGACCTGGGCCTCCTCTGCACAGCCTGTCTTCCCTCTGGCTCAGCCTCCTCTCATTCTCTCAACAGTGGTGACTGGTGGGGGGTGGGGGGTGCTTCTGGGGTAGTGTTACCCTCGGAACTCTGTGAGCTCTCTGCAAGGGGTTGGTACCTCCAAGATGGAACTGGCTACGGTGGACACAGATGCTTCATGCCCAGCCCAGGGGCAGGGCGGTGGCCTTCGTGTCTTGGGTCAGGGGGCTGAAGGGCGGTCATAGAACTTGGAGCAGGGCCTGGGTAGCACTTTCAGGCCCTCCCTGCCCATCCAGGCACATGCAGCCTCAGGGAGGGTTTCTGAGGGCCCTGCATGCCCCAGGGCTTGGAATTGGAGGGGCCTCTGCTGGACACTGGCCCCTCCTCTTCTAGAGATGGAGGTGGCTCCTGCAGGGTCAGTGGTGGAGGGGGCCTCTGAGCCCTGCTCTCCCCAGTTCCTTGCTAGGGCACCCTAGGCCCTGACTGGGCACCACAGCCAGAGGCAAGGAGATGACCCAGCCCTCAAGGAGGTGTCAGTCTGGAGGTAGTATCGGGGAAGGGAGGGCCTGGGGCTGAGCATGTTGCCAGGACACAGTAAAGGAAACATCTGCAAAAGCTGAATCTCTGTCTCTTTCCTGAGGCCTAGGAAGTCCTTGGGCACCGAGTGAAACAGGTCTGCAGGGGGCTGGGGGCTGGGGACAGGAGGAAAGAGCCACCATCTACCCGCACCCCTCCCCAGCGGGGCAGGCTGTGGAGCCATCTCCTCTCTGCTCCCTCATGATGCCAGGTGCATCTCATGACACACAGTCCCTGAAGTGCCAAGGCCACCAGTGGGGTCCCTCCCCTGCCTTGGTATCTGGCTCTGCCCCTCCAGCCCCTCCCTCACTTCCTTCTCCAGTGCTGCCTTTTGAAATGTTAGGGCTCCAGCTTCCCTTGGTGGGGACTACATGGAGTAGTCACAAAAGGCTCATGGGCCCAGCATCCTCCTCCCCAGAGAGCCCCCAAGACTCCATGCTGCCGGGTGCAGGGAGAAGTCCATTTGACTGACTGCCTCTGCTGGTTCCCACGGGCATGTGGCTAGAAATCCTGGATTAGGGGGTGCAAAGGGGGTTGCAGTGGGCAGTGCTGCCGTGTGCCACTAGGGGCTGCCCTTGAGCAGGATCTTGTACCACCTGAGCCAAGTGCACTAAGGTTCAGGCTTCAGCAAAATGTGGGTCCCTTATCAGGTGGCCACACTGAGCCGGGAGTTCTCTGCTGCAGGTTAGGTTAAGTGAGTGACACCTGTATAGATCCTTTGACCCCAGCCCGGCCAGGTGCAGGAAGGAACCAGGCAGGTGAGACTTGTATTCCTGCTGAGGCTGCTGGCCAGGGCTCCCCCCACCAGGACGCTGCCAAGGCTGAGGCACTGGTGTAGGGTTCTTAAATTAACATTGTTTGCAGGTCTGTCTCCTGGGGCTGGGGTGGGACCCCCGTACCTCCTCCACAAGCTCTGTTGCATAGTGTATACCATCTCTGCAAGTTTATGCCTGCCACGAGCGAAGGGAAATAAAGCCCTAATTCTGACATCCAGCTGTAGTCTGTGCTTGGGCACGGTGGGGCAGCCTGCCTTGGGTCACCTGATGCTGTGGCCTGTCCGGGCTCTGTGTCTCTCCCCCGTCTGCTGCCTGCCCCGGTGCTCCTTGGGAGAAGGAGGGCAACCCTGGGGTGTGACATCAGAGGCTGCCCCAGTCTTGGGGCTCAGCTGGACTGTTTGTTGCAGTGAGATGGAAGTAGCTGGAGTGCGCTCAGAGGGGTTTCTGTCCTTCACACCTGAGACGCTGCACTGTGAGGCCACCTGTGGGCCCCCTGCCATGCTCCGGGCCCCATGTACAGGCCCAGCTCAGAGGCCTCCCTGGCCCGGAAGGGACGCATGGGTGGTGTCCTTGCTGGTCCCGCTGCTGCTCACACAGCCTCTGGGTATGAAATGTGGCTCGAGGGAGGGGCCTTCTGACCCTTAAATTCTTCCCAGGAGCCGAGGTTCCGAGCCTTTGGCAGCCCTCAGTCATCTTTCTGTTGACTCGTTATACCAAGGGCCACATTTCTCCTTGTCTTTGTTCTTAATATATTTTTAAATATTGAAACAACACTATAAAGTTCATCCTTTTTTATCTCTTTTTTGGATCAATAACTTCCACTTAAAAAATTTTTTTTAAAATTTATTTATTAGAGGGGAAGGGAGGGAGAAGGAGGGAGGGGAACATTGATGTGAGAGCAGTCGCCTCCTGTACACGCCCTGGCAGGTGACCTGGCTCACAACCCAGGTGTGTGTCCTAACTGGGAACCAAACCAGTGACCTTTTGGTTCACAGTCTGGTGCTCATCCTCGGAGCCGGGGCGACTTCCACATTTAAAATTCCAGTACATTTCAGCTCATCGAGTCCTCAGACTTACTCAGGTTTCTCCAGTCGGTCCATGCCTGTCTTCAGCGCTGGTTTGTCCAGCCTGGACCCACTGTGGCCTACATGTGGCCCCTGGCTGTTAGGTCCCTCAGGGCTGCAAGACCGGGCTCTGGGCAGCAAATTCCCCAGACTCCACCAGTCAGCTCATGGTGGGAAAGGGGCACCCAGGTGTGTATAATTTGTGGAAGATCAATAGGCCATAGTCTGCTGGTGCCATCTGCCTCCCTGGAAAAGCAGGAACTTCTGTGTTAGTGCCAGAGGGTCTCCAGATCCTAAGGTGAGTGATCACCCAGGGACCGGAGTTCCTCAGGGGACTGGTAAGTGGCATTTATCCAGCCACAATTTGCTAAGTCCCACTGCATTCTGGGCAGTATGTCAGATGCTGGGAGACCGTGTGTGTCTTGAGGGTGGAGGAAGGGTATCACCCAGGCAGCCTTTCGGATGAGACTGGGTAGAAACCAAAATTCACTTGGGCTCAGTGTGCAGGGCCTTTGAGCACGCAGTGTCCGCCATGACGCAGTGCTCAATCTGTGGTGCCTTGCTCTGGAGTTGATTTCTGCATCACTCTCTCGACCCGGGTTATCTTCAGTGGCTCGGCTCAGTGCAGCCGCAGTTTCTTCAGTCTGTCAGTGGAGGGCATACGGAGCCACCTTGGGGTCATAAAGCACCTCACCAGAGTGTCTGGCCCATACAAGCACTTAGCAAACAGCACCGCCCACTGCAAAGCCTGCTGGGCTAGTACACTGTGACTCATCAGGACTGCAGCAAGCAGACTCCCGCGATGTCCCCCAAGGACCCCTGCCTCCTGCTGTTCACTCCCTTGAGAGTGGCCTGGCCTAGTCGCAGGTTCTAACCAACAGGATTTGGCAGAGGTGATAGAGGTCACTTCCGCGGTTAGGCTACCTCGATGGTGACTTCTGTTTTGCCGGCACACTCTCTCCTTTGCTGACTTAGATGAAGCCAGCTGCTATGTTGGAGGGGCCCACATGGCAAGGAAGAGCCAGCAAGGACTGGATGGAGCTCGCCAACTGCAGGAGTGGTCTTAGAAGTGGATCCTTCCCTGGGGGGTGGGGGTGCTGTGGTTTGCAGGCACCAGGTCCCAAGGCATGGCTGGGGAAGGGTGCGTGCCAGAGCTGGCTGGGGGATCCCTGGTCCCAGCCCTTTGAACAGAGATGGGGTAATGGGTCATTATGTTTCCACCATCAAACCTTGAAGAATCCGGAACCAAAGTGCCACTCAGTGCTTGGAACGCCAGCGTGCTGAGTTTAGACAAGGCAGACACCCGCCGGCGTCACGTCCAAGTGTTCCCCCAGAACGCCTTCTGCAGCGACGACGCAGTCGTCAACGTTAAAAACTCTCCTTGTTCCCCGTGTAAATTCCCACCCAACGGTTGCTACTTTATTGCTTCCTCTCCAGACCAGCCATATCAAAATCTGTGAGCACCAGGGCTGTCAAGCAGCTGAGGCCCCCTGCAGGGCTCTGAGGGGCAGGTCCCGTTCGATGGCAATGACTGGTGGTGGTCCGCATTTGCGGTCAGCTCTTTGAACGGTTTTTGTCCTGCTGGACGTTACCACATGGCGGCCTAGAGTGAGCGCCTGCAGCAGGAGTGCGGCCTTGTCCCTGGCAACTGCCAGTGTGTCGTCGTGGGCTCAGCTGCCTCCGTCCCAGAGCAGGCTCACCCTCCTTGTTAGGGGGTGTATTGGAACAGTGAATCTGCGACCCCCGACCCACGGTCCCCTCTGGAGGACTATTTCCTCCACGTTATGGACCTGCACACTGGCTGCTCATGTGGCGCACACACCTTCCGGTGTGATAAGGTGGCCCTGCCACACAACGGAGGGCTGTACTTGTGCAGAGACATCCTGGCCACCTTGTCAGTGCGGCAGCAGACCATACAGGTCTTCAGGTGACGGCACTTTCATTGATGTGAGAACCACTGGCTGCTTCGGCTGTGAGGACGGCCTACTCACTGCGTCAGCTGTTTTCTCTGAGACACAGTGGGACAGTCAGACAGGCATGGCCATTTTCCCAGGGACCCCTTCACCAACCCCCTGCAACATCGTCTGCTCGTACACTTGTGCCGCCGCACGGAGTAGGATGGGGGCGCAGTGGCCAAGGGGCGCTTCTTCCAATACATTGACCAACTGTGGCAGCTGCGCGTGTGGAAGATGCAGCTTCTGGACGAAAACCATCTGTGTATCAAGTCCTCTAGTGAGGACTGTAGCAGCCCTGAGGGTCACAGGTCCGTCACTGGCATCTTTTTTCCTTTTTTAAATTTACTTTTATAAAAGATTTTATTTACTTATTTATTTTATTTACTAAAAGAGGGAGGGAGAGAGGAGAGAAACATCGATGTGAGAAACATTCATCAGTTGCCTTTCTTTTGCGCCCTGACCAGGGATCAAACCTGCAACCCGGGCATGTGCCCCAACTGGGAATCCTTTGCTTTGCCAGAGGACCCCCACCCAACTGAGCCACACAGTCAGGGCTGTTATTTATTTATCAATAAATTTAAATCCTTGAGGGGCACAGCATTGCGCGGATTCTGTGTCCGATGGCCTTAGCAGGAAGGCTGCTTCGGGTTTAGCACAAAACAGCCACTGTTTCCATGCACATGAGTTATCTTTTCCCAGGTTACTCTGGTTTTGTTTGCTTTGCCTCCAGGAGTCACTGTGTTGTTCTTCACTTTGCACACAGAAGCACATCTCTTGCCTAGGTGGAATTCAGTTTCATCTCGAGCATGAACGCTCAATTTTAAGAAGAGCTGTGCACCCCCTCTGGTTCCGGAGACCCCGCATATAGCCGGCAAAAGTGGCCTTGGGCCACCGCCTCCCAGACATGTTTGTCCTTGTAGAAGTCCTGTTCCCGGAAGGCCCCCGAAGTTCAGCAGCAGGAATGCCATTCACCTCTGTCACAGACATCTTTCTTTGTGGTGTACAGTATGGTGACAACAGAGGTGATCACTGTGTTTGAGAATATGTCAGCTGAGCTTTTGGAGCTCTTCAAGAACTTCTGTGATCCCTTCTGTATTGCCACCCTGCACGGTGAAGTCCAGTGTCCCGGCTCAGCTTCCAGCAACAGTTTTGCAAGGCAGACCCAGTGCTGGCTTAAAGACTCCATTGTAAATGCCAAGTACGGAGGGCACATGGACGCAGTATGCGGGCTGCTGGGTCAGGGCCCCACCAGTGCCCAGTCTTACAGGAGTAGCCCCTACCTGGAAGTGTCTTTCTTCAGCTATGATGACAAGTGGGTGTCAGCCGTGGAGCGGCCCATAACTTGTGGAGATCCCCGTTTCAGGTTTGATGCCCAAGACCCTGGTCTGCTCAACTTTCAGGTCCACGCAGGCTCACTGGGCCGCCCCATCAACCGCATAGTATGACGCCTTGTTGCCTCCACCTTTCACCCTTATGAGCCCTTTGCAATTTCTGTGCAGAGGATTAATGCTGAGCATCAACTTCTATAGGCGACACCGCTGCATGTATGTGC
Organism: Desmodus rotundus; assembly: GCF_022682495.2. Taxonomy (NCBI): domain Eukaryota; kingdom Metazoa; phylum Chordata; class Mammalia; order Chiroptera; family Phyllostomidae; genus Desmodus; species Desmodus rotundus. The sequence goes on along the minus strand of NC_071395.1, from coordinate 39,080,561 downwards.
CTCACTCAAGCGAGGTTTCCTGGTCTTCTATGACTTTTCTTATCTCTAAAGCAAAAGCCAAAGCTTCTGACTACCAGCTTTGTGGGGTCCAAATTGGTATACTTCAGGTGGGGAGAGCAAAGGAGAGGATGAGGGTGGCTCAGACTAATGGACTTTAAAAAATATATATTTTATTTGTTTATTTTCAGAGAGAGAGGAAGGGAGGGAGAAAGAGAGGGACAGAAACGTCACTGTGTGGTTGCCTCTTGTGCACCCCCTACTGGGGATCTGGCCCACAACCCAGGCATGTACCCTGACTGGGAATTGAACCTGTGACCCTTTGATTCGCAGGCTGGCACTGTATCCACTGAACCACACCAGCCAGGGCAACTTTTTAAAAATGTGTACAAAAACTAATTGATTTAAAATCCTCTTGATTTTTCCCTGCGGGAATGCCCAGCTCTAATTTTGTTCATTTACTTTTTGTTCTATTTTGCATTTTATTGCTGTGAAGATTGGAGCATTGCACTTTCACCCTCTTTACGTCACGTCTCTGGCATTGCACTATGCTTCTGAAGCAGGCAAAGCTAGTTTACTCATGAGAACTGTGTACATCTTTTCTGCTTAGCCAACAAGCAGGGCTATGGGTTTTTTTATTTTTTTATTTTATTTTTTTATTTTTAGAGACAGGGGAAGGGAGGGAGAAAGAGAGGGAGAGAAACATCAATAGGTTGCCTCTCACACACCCCCATTTGGGGACTTGGCCCGCAACCCAAGCATCTGCCCTGACCAGGAATTGAACCTGCGACCTTTCGGTTCGCAGGCCGGCGTTCTATCCACTGAGCCACATTGGCGAGGGCCAGCAGGGCTATCTTTATAAGAAGACAAAATAAAGCCATGATATTTTCTTACTGAAAAAAGAAAGGGAAATAGATCCTTCCCCATTTGAGCCTTTGGATGAAACCCAGCCCTGGCTGACACCTGGATGGCAGCCTCGGCAGAAACCTTGCAGAGGCCCAGGGAAGCCACAGCCAGATTCCTGGTCTATAGAAACTGTGAGATGCGTGCATGTTGTTTCCGGCCACTGAGCGCGTGGTGGTTTGTTCTGCAGCAGGAGCTGACTAATACGCTGATAAAGGTGCACCACAACCACTTGCCAGTTTACTGAACTGTTCCACTTCTGCCTGTTTCCTCTCTGGGAGCCACTTGTCTGTTTGCTGTGCCTTCATTCTCTTTTCTTTGTAGGATCGTGATGGGGGGCTACATGTTAGTGCTGGGCCATCATCTTCCTTCTGCTCCGGGAAGAGTAGACCACTCGGCAAATCTGTGGAGCAAGGGCTCCCTGCCTTACACAAAACGGGCGTGTCTTCTTGCCTGCCTCTTAAGATGGGTTGGAGGCAGGAACTGTGGGATCCCTGAATTTCAGCCCTCCAGCTGGCAGGAGTCAGGTCAGACCTGCCCATAGGTCGGCTTAGGATTTGGCTGTGTGTGAAGCTCTTTGGAAGGTGTTCATCTCAAAGCGAAGTTCATGCACAGCAGGGAGAGTGAGGATGGACTGGCTTCCGCTGCTGGCCCCACCCCTAAATGGCAGCAATTGTCCTCTCCCCGCCTCAGTGTTCCCAGCTGCAAAATGGTAGTAATTTCTCCTTTCCCCACCCGAGACACCATGAGGATTAAGTGGGAACTTGTAGAAGGGTTTTATAACCATCAACTGCTGCATAAATACTGATAGTACACATCAGAGTCTCAGAGCCAGACCAAGCTCAGAGAACACCAAAGCTGGCATTCCTGGGGAGGTCGAGTTCTCCACACGGACTTCAGCATCCTCTGGCTGCAGAGCAAGGCCTGGGTGGGAGGGGCAGGCGCATGGATCCTGGTCGCCGATGTGAACTATCCTGCTGCTAGCAGAGAGGTGAAACCTGCTACTTGGGCTTCAGCAGCCCTGTGTCCCGTCCCTCAATCAGGAGGGCTTTGGGCAAGCAGGCCTCCTCCATGGGAGGCCCAGTGGGGAGGCCAGTGGGGGCCTCCCACTTTTGCCAGCATATAAGGTGGAGCACTAATTTTAGGCCTTAAGTCACAGCTTCGTTTTTTTCACGCACTACCTGTGAGATGAGTCAGGCGGCCCTGGGTTCAAATGCAGACTGTGGGCTCCTGCTCTCCGCAAAGACGCCACCTCTCAGTGTGCCAGTCTTGCGTTTCCTCAGGGACAGTGGGCCTGTTTGCCTACTCGCATGACAGTGAGGGTGGAAGTGTTACTGGGGAGACCCAAGTAAAGGGGCTCCCCCTCCTCGGTTCTTGCATTGCTCACAAGAGAATTCAGGAGAGAATAGTGGAAATGAGATAGCAATTTTATTTATGAAATATAGAGGAAATAAAGTGGTAAGTTTATTAGTAAATTTGTTCTATACTCTCAGGCCAAGGCTACAAGTGAGCACCCAGCTAATCTGAGTGCGCCGGCTATTGGGGTTCAGGGGTTATATACCCGAGTCAGTGTCTAGGTTCCCCCTCCTCCTCTCCCTCCCAGACCTTGGGACAGTTACCAAGGCTTTCTTTCCCAGCTGGTGAAGATGATGCCCACAGAACTTCAAGGGCTCCCCTCCTCCTGCTCCTGGTGTTGGAACACCTGGCAATCTAATTGGACCAGGCTCGGGCTGCTGAGTTAGTGGGTGAGACACGTCTCCCTCCTCCTCCTGGCCTTGGTTTACTATCATCCCTCCTGCCTAACAGAAGGAACGGGTGAATCAGGGTCCAGCACACGCTGGCTCCCCCCCAAGCATGAGTCATGTTAGACTTGGGGGGCTGAGTTACAGGAGTCAACACACCACCCTGGGCCCGGCGGGGTGCTGCCAGTCTCTCATAGGTCAGAGGGCAGTCGGGAGCCACCCTCCCCAGGCTCAGTGGTGGAGAGCAGGTGCCAGCCACGCCCACAGCTGTTGCCCTCCTGACCGTACTTGGGCAAGAAGCTGCAGCTGCTATTAATAACCAGGGTGCACCCCCTGGATGGGAGTGGGGTGGTTCCTATAAAGCCAGGCCTGCCAGCCCGCAGCGGCTCCTCCAGCCCCTGAGACCTTTAGCCCCCCACTGTTGTGAGAGAAAAAGAAAAGTAAGTACCTCAACCATCTCCCCTCCCTCCACCCGACCCCGCTCAGCGGCCTGGAGAGTGAGACACAGAACAGTGGTAAAACTACATACCCCGTGCAAAGGACGTCTGAGACACAGCCTTGGGGGCACTTAACTGTTCCAGGCGGTTCGGGGGCCCATCCCAGTGGGGAAGAGGGCAGCGAGGAGGCGGAGGAAGTGGAGGAGGAGGGGGCTGGGCCTCATCCTCATCTATTCTCCGGTCCTAGAGGGAGCAGAGCTAGCGACCCTGGGACAGGCGACTCCAGAGTGCATGTGTGCTTTGCGGTGATGTGGCCACAGCGCTGGCCCCCCTTGGGGAGTGAAGGACAGGGATCGAGGTTGGGGCTCCCTCACTCTCCTGCCCCTAACCCTGCCTGTCCCCAGACACCCTGGTGTCCCCCCAGCCTGTGGGGTTTTATATTTCGCAGGTCCCTTTAGAAGGGGACTTACTGGCCTGTGCAGAACTAGCCCTGTTTTCATTTACTGAATCCCCCCTGCTCCGGGAGCTGTCCCACCGTCTGCTGTCCCCTCCCCTCCCTGAGACTCAGTTGTTTGGTGACCTTGTTGAATGCCAGAGAAGCCTCAAGCGAACAGAGAGGTGATGAGGTCATTCTTGGGTACCCCCAGACCACCAGATTATGCTAGGCAGATTTGGGGGTTCCTGGGTGGTGGTGGAGGACGTGTGGTGGCAGAGACTGTCAGCCACCCCTGTCTGTTTTTGTCAGCGCCCCCCCGCCCAGAACTGGCAGAGCCCCCAGTTGGCCTCAAGGACACCCCCTCAGGGGCCTGGCACCTGGAAGGATGGGCAGCAGGGACGGCCATCGGAGGTGACTGCTCTGGCTCTGTTGGGACATATGTGGAGGTGGGGGTGCCCACAGAGTAACTGCTGATTAAGAGGGCTGGCTGAGTGATACTTGATGTGAGTGGCAAATGGTTGGGGTGGGGGGTTCCTGAAATAGAGTGAGAACGAGGGGGGTGGGGATACAGGCCCTGCAGCCTGGCTCCCCACTCCCAGGGCCTCTGCTTCCATCTGTGCCATGCATTTCAGTTTCCCCTGGGGGCTGATAGGATGTTTGGGGCAGGGCCCAGGGCAGTGTCGGTGAGATGAGTGTCGGGGGGCTCGGGGTCGCCAGCCGGGCCCTTTGTATGGAAGGTCGCCCGTGTGTGCGTGGTGGGCTGGGGTGGGGTTTCAGACTTGTAACGCGGGGAGGCACAGGGGGGCCAGCTTCCAGTGAAGGGCCCAGTCAGTTCCTGTCCACCCAGCTCAGCCCTCAGCAACCCTGAGGCAGAGGCACCTCTCCATGTGGTGGGGTTGCTGGCACCCCGGGGCTCTGCAGGGACCAAGGAAGGGGGGCCTCAGACAGGCCTGGCCCAGCCAAGTTCCTCGGGAGGGAGAAGGGTTGGCCCAGGAGGGTGTCAGCCACAGGACGGCAGGCGCACGCATGGTTTGTCAGGGTCTGTCCCTGTCTTGGGCTCTCAGCCCCTTCCCGGCACCGTCTCTGGGTAGTGAGTCACACTGTTTGGGGCACCTCCAGGAGACAGGGGTTTGAGCCCATTCTCTTCCCTTAGGACAGCTTCTCCCCTCTGGCCTTGGACATTGGGGCCAGGTCACTCTCTGTGAGGGGCTGTCCTGGGGGGCACTGTGGGGTGTCCAGCAGCATCCCTGGCCCCCACTCTCCTGCTTCCAGGAGCAACTCTAGTGTGAAAACACAGTTGCTCCCAGACATTGCTTAGTGTCCCTGGGAGCAGGGCCACGCTCAGCTGGGAACCACTGCCCTGAGGCAGTTCTGGGCCTTGAAGGTGTCGGGTGCCGCGCGCTGGGCATTCCCAGGCTGGCGTACACGGTCAGTGGGCAGACATTCTACCTTGGTAGTTTGGTGCTTCATCTGATGCACACAGGAAACCTAGGTCTCCCCGTCAGTACCAACGCCACCACAGTTTCCTCTTCAAACGAATTTAGTTAAAAATCAATAAAATAAGCAAGACTTGGAAAGAAAACTAATAAATGCAAGAGTAGTCCTCTGGGAGTCTTCGGCCCCGGCCCCTGTTGTGAGGTCAGGAGGAGAAGGGGTAGCTTCTGAAGGGACCTCTGGAAGACCCACAGTGGACACAGCCCGGGTGCCCAGGCTCACCACCCTGGCCTGCACCCTACCTCCACCTTGTGTGTGGCCTGGGCAAGGGACTCGGCCTCAGTTCTCCTATCTGCAAGCTGGAATATATTGCACTTTGTGACGCAGAGTGGTGGACAGAATCGCAGGCCCTCTGGGTCACCGGACAGGTGGCCAGCAGGTGTCAATGCCCCACCCCCACCCTAGATGGGTGGGCCAGCCCAGGGGGTAGGCACTGCATCGATGAACGTAGGAAGCACACAGGTGAGGAAACTGAGTCACGGGGGTGGCACATTGCATCACTCCAGGCAGTGGATTGTGGAGCTGCCCACTCATGCTCCGGGCTGCCCAGTCTAGGGTGTCCCGTCCAGGGGCCTTGAGAGACATGACAAAGGGTATACCCCATGGAGTGCTTGGTGGAAACAAGATGGGGAGCATCGGGTTTGTCTCAGGTTCCCTCCAGGGAGGGCAGGTGCCGCAGGAAAGGTAGAAGGTAGCGATGTCGTCACTGTGGCCAGAGCCAGGTTCGCTGGGCCCCTCCGGTGGCTCTGGGAGGAAGGAGAGAACTCTTTGGGGGATTCGAGTGAGAAGATGGAAGGCTAGGTGGGGTGAGGGTGAGTGGCTGGGCCATGCTTCCTCGGCTGCAGAAGGCCATGGGGTGAGCGTCTGACAGGCTGGAGTTTACATCTCAGCGTTGCTGAGTCAGTGACCCGGGCAGGGTGGTTTCCCTCTGAGCCCTAGGGAGACAGGGCATAGAATAATCTGACCTCTCGGGGTGACCGGCTGTCCCGGTTTGCCTGGGACTGGGGTTTTCCAGGACAGTGAACTTTCAGTGCTAAAACCGGGAAAGGTCTGGGCCAACTAGGATGAGGTGGTTCCCCGGTTAGCCTTCTTTTTAACTGTGATAACAATAAAAAATACAAACAAACATAAAAATTTGCCACATCAACCATGTTTAAGTGTCCAGTCCAGTGGCATTCAGCACATTCGTACTGTTGTGCCGCCATCCCCACCGTCCGTCTCCGGAACCTTCTCTCCTTCCCAAACTGACGCTCTGCCCCCATTAAACACTAACTCCCATCCGCTCTCCCAGCCCCTGGCTCCCACCATCTCCTTCCTGTCTCTGTGGATCTGACTCCTCCAGGGACCTCCTGTGAGTGGGATCACACAGTGCTTGTCCCTCTGTGTCTGGCTTCTCTCACTGAGCGTAACATCCTCCAGGTTCCTCCACATTGTGGCAGGTGTCAGAATGTCCTTCCCTTAAAAAAAAAAAAGATTTTGTTTAGTTATTTTTAGAGAGAGGGGAAGGGAGGAAGAAAGATAAGGAGAGAAACATCAATCAGTTGCCTTTCAAACACCCGCACCTGGGGACCTGGCCTGGGTCCCAGGCATGAGCCCTGGCTGGGACTCAAACCAGTGACCTTTTGGTTCACAGACTGCACTCAGTCCACTCACCCACACCAGCCAGGATAGGATTGCCTTCCTTGCTAAGGCTGAATAGTACTTCATAGTCTGGATGCACCAAATTTCGTTTATCCATTTATCTGTTGATAGACATTTAGGTGTTTCTACCTTTTGGCTACTTGGAATAATGCTGCTGTGGACATGGGCGTGCGAATATCTGTGTAAGTCTGGCTTTTAATTCTTTTGATTCCATCCAGAAGTGGAATTGTTGAACTGCATGGTAGTTGTATGTTTAATTTTTTGAGAAACCCCCAAACTGTTCTCCACAGCGGCTGCCCAGTTTTCATTCCCATCAGCAGAGCATGAGGGTCCCAATTCCCCACATCCTCGCTGACACTTAACGCCTGATTTTTTTGAGTTGGCCACCCCATTGCTCCTGTTCTCATAGTTACCGAGGTGTCTGGGTGGCCAGGCAGGGCTCTGGCTGCCCCGGAGCCACCTCTGCCATATCCCCGTCCCCTCCTGCATTATTCTGGGCCCAGGGACAGGGGATCCGCTCTGGGAAAGCCTTGGCAGGCCCATCAGGTGCTCCCCCCTGGCGCTGCTCCAGCTCCCCTCTGTGTGCCCGGGACACGGTGACCTCAGTCACAGCCTGTCTCTGAGGCTGCCTTTCTCCGTGGCCTACCACCCCAGGCCACAGACACTTCCTGCAAAGGGGCAGAAGGTAACTCTTTTCGGCCTCGCAGACTGGAGGATCTCGGTCAGAGCTACTCAGCTCTGCCATTGTAGCTTGGAGGCAGCCATGTGGGCCTGCCTTTATGCCAATAAATCTTTTTTGATAGACTCTAAAATTGGAATTTCACATAATTTGCATAGGTCAAGAAATTTAATTCTTTTTGGGTTTTTTTCCCTCCAGATAATTTACAAATGTGAAACCACTCTCACCTCAAGGGCTATACAAAGACAGGCAGTGGGCGGGATTCGGTCCATGGGCCATAGTTAGTCAATCCACCTACCCCACATCCATTAACGCTGGTTGAATGAATTGACGTTTAGCGTCCCATTAAAACGCATGTCCTGTTAATCGGCGTGACCGTGATGTGCTGTTAGTGAGCAAATGGGCATTCGTGATTTTTTTTACTAGTCACAGATGTTGAAAATGCCACTGAATTAAATAAAAGTCACACTGGATTTTTTCCTTAAGCCCTAAAGGATTTTTAGACAGCTTTATCAAGGTAGTATTAACATACCATACAATTTATTTGTTTCATGTGTACACTTCGATTCTTTGTGTGTATTTGCAGGGCTGTGCAATCCTTGGCTACAATTCATTTCAGAATATTGTATCCTTTCCCCAGAAGCAGCCCCGTCCTCATTAGCAGTCAGTTCCCACTCCCAGCCCCCGGCCAGCCCCTGGCGACCACCAATCCACCTTCTGCCTTTGAAGATTCGCAGGGCTGGCTCCTTCTTAGGCCTCCTGGCTCGCAGATGGGCGTCTTCTCTGCATGTCCCCGCTGTGCATGTGGGCCCCGGTGTCCCTCTGTGTGTCCAAATTTCTCCTTATAGGACACCAGTCATGTCGGATTAAGGCCTACCCTCAGGACCATTTTAACCTAATTCCCTCTTTAATCACTCCCAGATACAGTCACATTCTGAGGTGCTGGGCATCTGAGCTTCAACTTATGAATCTGGGGGACACAGTTGAGCCCATACAGCGTCTTTTGTTTTTTTGTTCTTATTTGTTTGAAGAGAGGAGGGGTTTAACAGATTCAAGTGTACAAGAACCCTGGGTTCTGAGTCGTTAGGGACATGACTCAATGGCTAAGCAGGGACAGAAACTCATGCCCTCCTGACCTCAGGCCTGTGGGCTCCTTCATTCTATTCCGTGTTCCCTGACAGACAGCAGCGTGGGTAACAACCACCGGGTCTGCCTGGTTCTGAGCGCTCCTGGCGGGTGCAGGACTTCAGTGCTAAAACTGGGGAAGGCCCCTGCAAATCAGGACCAGGCGATCACTCTTCCAGTGGCCCGGATGGGGTCTCCGGTCAGGGGAAAGGACCCGGGAGGCCTTTGTTGAAATTAGTGCCAGGGACAGGACAAGGTTCAGAGCACGTGATTGTGGCTCCTGGCTCTGCTGCTGGTGGCTCTGCCACCATCCACCGGTTTGTCCTGTCTGTCCACCTGCCTGTCCACTTACCACATTCTCCTCTGTGTCTTGCTCTGTGCTGTGTCTTGAGGCCACAGCAGTGAAGGAGGGCCAAGGTGACTGCTATGCCAGGTGATTTCTACTTTCAGGAAAGCTGCGTTTAGAATTGGCAGCCGTGTAGTAGACCGGCCAGTTGGGAGACTTTGGGCTGGGACAGAAGAAGTGAGCAACTAGGACCCCAGACCTGGGGTGGGCGGAGCCCGTAGGATCAACCCGCTGCCCAGCCTGTTCTGGGGCAGGGGGCAGGGGGCCTTCGAGCACACAGAGACCCCACTCCACGGGCCCCCTGCAGGGAGCTTGGAGGGCGGTGGGGCTGTCACAGGTGGAGAAATGAGGTCTGAGCCTCGTGGTGAGTGATGGGCAGGGCCCGGGGCACCCAGACTCCGCACCCTACTGCCTTTGCTCACTAACTGCAAATATGGCAAGAAAGCCTGTGGGACCTTCTTCCCATCTCAGCCCTATGTGTCCCCTGCAAGTGCTGGCCTGTGGCTGATGCCCCTTCCCAGAATTGTGCCAGTGCCCTGACCCGATCCTTCTGTTTTCCCTCCCTCCCTCCCTCCCTTCCTCCCCAGAACATAAAGGTAATCGCTTTTAAGTCAACAGCTCAGTGGCATTTAGTGCATTTACAATGTTGTACAACTACCACCTCTATTCCAGAACATTCTCATCACCCTAAAACAAAACCCCATCCCCATCAGCAGTCATTCGCCATCCCCCTTCCCCAGCCCCAGGCAACTGCAAACCCACTTCTTATCTCTGTGGATGTGCCTGTTCCGGAAGTTTCACATAAATGGAATCACACACTGTGTGGCCTTTTGTGTCTGGCGTCTCTCACTGAGCATGAAGGTTTCAAGGTCCATCCATGTTGTAGCGAGTGTCAGAGCCTCAGTCCTTTTCCTGGCTGAGTAATGTTCCTTTGTGTGATGAATGATGTCGCGTTTATCCATTTACCCACCCATGGACACGGTTGCTTCACATTTTGGCTGCTGTGAACAATGCTCCTGTGAACACTCACGTACGAGGTTTTTTGAACACTCATTTTAAATTCGTTTGGGTATCCCTATGAGTGGACTGCTGTATTGTATAGTAATTTGGGTTTTTTTATTCCATAATTTCCCAATGTTCACTGGCTTTGTCCAAACCCATCTGGACTGCAGGTTTCCCATGCCACTCTGGACCGCGTGGTGTAGGAAGCTACAGGTCCACAGCTGGCTGTGGGGTGTCACCCTCAGATCAAAGAGTTCCCTGTCTGCCTCCCACCCCCCAAACTCTGGTCCCCATTGACCCTTCCAGACTCCCTTGAGCAAAGAGAACAACATCTAGGGAAAGTGGGTTCAAATCCCCGCTCGGCCAAGCCACTGACTGCCTCTGAGCCTCAGTCTACCCACCCTGAAATTGGTATTAATAATAAACTGTCTCACTGAGGTTTTGGGGAGGGCCCAGGGAGACATGGAAGTATGTCCTTTGTGAGCATCCCGGGCCATGAAAACTTCTCAATAATCCTAAACAGTAGGTATGTAATCCAACCACAGAGAAGGGCCAGGGGTGTGGTAGGGGCATGGGAGGGGCAGGACTCAGCCAAGAACTGGGGCACCCTCAGGCATGGCTGATGTCCCAGCCTGTGTTCTGGGTTATGTTGTGCCTTCTGTTGAAAGCTGGCAGGAAATTTCCCCTCTGGGGAACCTGAGTCCCCAAGGACCCGCAGCAGACCCTGGGGTCATGTCAGTGTGGGTCCAACGGGTGGAGACTAACTGCTCAGAGCTCTCAGTGCCATGCCCAGAGGCCACCAATGAACCAAGGAGAGGAGACTGGAGCGTCCTTTTCAGCATCTCAAACACAACAGGCCGAACCACAACAGTTTAAAAAAATAAACAGCATCAGGTTTAATACTTAAGCTGCTCTGAGGTTACAGAGGCATCTTGGGGCAGGATCCCGGGGCCCTGAGATGCTGAGCTTCAAGTGGGGCCTCCACTCTCATAGTACAGACACCCACAGGGTGAGATGGTCGTGCAGGTCTCTGCTGGGATGCCGCCAGCCTGGCCGCACTGTGGCTGGAATCGTATGTGGGTCCCTCTAGTCCGGGGCTGGGCCCCTCTTCCCTCAGCTACACTAGGAGTGGTTCAGGAGCAAGTTCTGAATGTCTTCCAGAACCTGGTGGAAGAGCTCCTCACGAGACTTCATGCCATCCAGGTACACTGAAATCAAAAAGGCCATGGTCAGGGGCGAAATTGCTGGGCCACCAGGGCTGCCACCAAGAGGCAGGCAGCTGGCTCCCAGGGAAACAGGCAGCCTGCTAGATCAGGAGGAAGCTGACCCGCAGAATCAGGTGGCTGGAATAGAATGGCCTCTGGGGCCCAAAGTAAGAGGGGCTGGCAGTGAGACTTGAGGAGGGACTTCTAGGTTTCCCAAGTGGTCTCTACAGGGAACGGCTGGGCTCAGGGTCCCCCCAGGGCCAGGCCTCATCCTACTCAGGGCCTTACCTACTTCCACGCCATTGGCCTCCATTTCTTGCTTATACTTCTGGTACATGGGCCACACATGGCCGTCGAAGAGGCCAGGGGGATCGGGGACCTTGTATGTTCGGGTACTGGGAAGAGAGATTGGCAAGAACGAGTGAGGCCTGTGTCGCTTGAGGGGGGCACCACGAACAGAGCCTGAGGGATGCGAAACAGGTCAGGGATAGCACCACTGAGAGAGGGGACCCCACTGAATCAGGGACCATGGGCTCGGGTCTGGGAGCCCCAGCTTCTGGCATGTTCACCCCCTGAGCCTGGTAGATGCCTAGGGAAATGCAGGGGAGGGCCATGTCTCCAGGTCCCTGGCTGGGGCTTCTGGGACACAGCAGGAGCCAGCGAAGTGCCTGCTGGCTGCCAACCTGCGGTTTCAGGGCGGCCTGTGTCCAGTGGGCATCACTGGTTCCCTGGTCCCACCCAGGAAGCCAGATAGGACCTCCGGGGGGCTCACCTCCTCCTCCACTTGCACTCTCCGTAGGGGACAGTCAGGAAGTACCGTCGGCTGTATAAGTCCACCAGGGGCCTGGCAGGGGTGGAGGACACGGTCAGCACCATGGGCCTTCCTTCACGGGAGTCCAAGGTACACAGCCCCACAGCCTTGGCTTCCAGGGACTTTATTGGGTGATGAGGGCTGGGGTGGGGGTGGGGCCTGGGCTGGTTAGTGTAGGGGTCAGGGAGGGGTGAGTATTGGCCAGTCTCCTGCTATGCCCAGGAACATCCCTATAGCAGCCCCCCAATTTAGATAGGCCAAGAGAGGTGCTATGTCTTGCCCAGTGAGGCCAGGAGTCCAGCCCAGCCTCCTGTTCTGCCTGAGAGGGCAGAGTTCTAGAAGGACTCGGGTTCCCCAAGAAGCAGGGCTTTTGCTCCAGCCCCTGGAGGGCCCAGATGGTCTGGGGCGTGAACCTGCCACACTCACTTGTAGCTGTACAGCAGGAAGCCTTCCAGAATGAGGATGTGGGTGTCCAAGGTGTCTGCTTGGACAGCGACCCCGTGGGCACGGGCAAACTTCTGGGGGTTGCTCATCCAGGCCTGCACGGTGTTCAGCATGGCCTCCATGTCCAGGGACTCCAGCACTGGGGACAGGGAGAGTGGGTGTTGGCAGAGCCGGCAGAACTGGCAGAGTCGGGGAAACGAGGGACAGTGTAGGCAGGGGCACGGGGCCATCGGCCATCCTTACCGTCCCACTGCTTGAAGCCATCCTCTCCAACTGCGATTTGGTCCTGGGGCTGAAACAGAGGAGGCCGAACCCTGGGCTCAGTGCCTGCCTTCCCACCTCACCACCACCCTGGCAGAATCTTAGTGGGTCCCTAGGCTCCTGGACAGCCCACAGTGAGGGGCTCAGGGTCTGCTGGGCTGCCTGCCCTGACCCTCTGCAGTTGGTGCTTACACGCTCTGAAGTCCCGGGGAAGGGCTCAGGCTGGCACCGGGATACTCCCCTCCCCCACCGCATGATGCTTGGGACCAGAAGGGAAGGAACATTGCATCCACCCACTCATTATCCCCTCACCCTCCACAAAGCACGAAGGGCAGATTCAGAGCCCATTTTGCAGATGAGCAAATGGAGGTGCAAAGGGAGAAAGGGCCTGGAAGGCCACAGTGGCACTGGCCTGGAGGCACACCTCCTTTGGGAACTGCAGTGTCCCCATCAGTCCAGTGGGGAGCAGGTGTCCAGTAAGAATGTGCCAGGTGCATAGTAGGTGCTCGGTAAATAAGAACCTTTATTTCTTGCTCTCCTGGCCCAGGACGACCTGTGAAGGGTCTTTGCCTGGCCCACATGGGCAGCAAGCAGCAAAGAGCAGGGTGGCCTGGGAAGGCTCCCCCATTCCCGACCCCCCAGCGAGGGCACCCACCTTGAAAAAGTCATCCTGGTGGATGACACAGCAGTTGGGCAGCACCTTCAGCAGGCTGTTGGTCAGTGTGGTCTTGCCACCATTGGTCACGCTGTGGAGACATCGTACATGTGAGGCTGCCTGGCTAGGTCTGAGGGGGTCCTCCCAGAATCGGACTCAAATATAAACATGCAACAGTAAAACCTTAGAGCTAAGAGGCCACTGCTATTTGCCTGGGCTGAGAGGAGGCTTTCTAAGCAGAGAAAAGGGGCAGGAAGGATGAAAGCAAGCAAGCAAGCAAGCAGCTAACACAGCCTTGGCCGGCACAGGGCCATCTGGAGCACAGTGACCCATTCAGCATCGCTGCAAACTCCGGAGGTGGGGCTAGGAGCTCATTTTTATACACGAGGGAACTGGAATCCAAGCGTGATTTAGCCCTAGTAGGGCTTTTAATTTTTTTTGCCAAAATGTTAAAAGAAGTGCAAACTGGGAGAGAGAAAAAACATTTGCAATAGAAAAACCAGAAATTCACTGCAAAAGTAAAAGAGGCACTCAACTTTATGAACTGGTTGTAACCAAGGGGGGATAAAGGGGGGGAAAAAAAGAAAAAAGCAATGGTCTCCAAGGATGTCTCTGCTTTTAGCACTGGAAGTCCCCAACCCTGGAGACCCTCCAGTGCGGCAGGGCCAGGGAACCAGGGCGGGGTCCCCCTGTGGCACAGGGAACAAGACGATGGACTCCTGGAGCTGACAAAGGACAGAAAGGTAACTGTCAGGACTTTCTGGAAATGCGGGTCCCTCTGACCTTGTGTCCCTGTTCTAGGAATCACATGCAGAAAGCCAGGTGTGGAGCAGGGGAAAGCTGAAGCCAGTTAAAAGGGCCAGTGGGAAGGGGACCCCCATGCATCAGGGGGAGCAGTTTAGAAAGCCCTGACATTAATTTGGGTTGTTACTAAAAGGCACACCTTCCACTCAAGGTGGCTACAGAACCTGCAGGGCCCAGCACAAAATGAAAGGTGGGGGCCCTCTTTCAAATATTTTAGGAATTTCAACTGGGCAATAGAGCAATGAACCAAGTAGGGGAAGAGGGCCCAGGGCAACCCCCTGGGTAGGACATTCCTGCCCCCAAGCCCACCCTGCTTAGGCAAAATGCTTCCCTAGCAACATCTTAAAAGGCTTGGTTATTGGTAATAAAATGGAAAATTTAACCCCCCTGGGAAGGGAGGCCCCTGACTGGCAGGTGTACACACAGTCACACCAGAACGCCACTGCAGGGGCCCGCCCCACCTGCCCACCACGCGTCTGCCTCCGGGTAGGGTGTCCCCCACCAAAGGCTGCGCCAGACTGTTGGAGGGTTTGCCCGAGCCCCATAGGGTCTACCCTCTCCACCGGTTTTTGGTTTTACACTGAGCATAGAGGGGAAAAGTGATTTCCGTTTGGAAATTTAAAATTAGGCCTGGCGCCTAACCCGCTGAGGGCAGCACCCAGCCTCCAAGGGCACAAGACCCACACTCGGACCTTGGGCACCAGGCCCTGCGACGCCAGGGACCAGGCGGCCCTCCATTCATTCCGTGGCCTCCTCCGCGACTTTGCCCCACGAGGCCTCCCGCCCCTGCGCCCGGCTGCTCACCCTCCAATGCCCACAATGCACTTCATCTCCATGCAGAGGGACGGCGGGGATCTCGCTCTGCCTTCGGACTCCCGGGCACTAGGTTGGGCCCAACACGGAGGTGCACAGCATCCCCGCTTCATTGAGAAAACGTGGCGCCTTTATAGGCCCGGGCAGCGCCGAGGCCGCCTCGAGGGAGGCCGCGCGGCCTGTTAGCAGCTTGGCTCTCTCTTGGTGGGGGCACAGCCGCCCCCCCCACCCCTGCACCTGTTCCCACTGGATGGAAATAGCTGCACGTTGCCTTTTGCCTAAATTAGTCATGGACCAGCTGGGTGGGGGTACAGGTAGATGTCACCCTATCTGCCTCTTCCCTCCTCCCTCTCTCCCCTCCTCTTCCCCCGTCCTAGCCAGACTGCCCCTGGGGCAGATAACCGGGCCACACATCTTCCCTTCCTAAAAATATCCCACTCGGTGTGTCCTCCGGCCTGACCCTGACATTAAGGCTGGTTCTGGTGACACTGAGGAAAGAGAAGTCACCCCTCACCCCATCACCAGCTGTAGCAGCAGCACCAGTGCCAGCCCCCCTCCCACCAACCCTCCCTGCCCTGTGGAAACTTCCCTTTCCAAGGGGGCCACGCGCCAAGACAGGCTTAAGGTCAGAATGGTGAGTGCCAAGATAGCTGTGCTCCTGTGACCTGGGCTGCCTCCAGAAAATCTCAGCGTGACACCAGGGGTCATTCATTGAGTGCCCATGTGAGGCCCGGAGGAGTCACTGGGTTTGGCCCCACGCCCCTCAGCAGCCTGGGGATGGGGCAGGATGGGGCATGACCTTGCTGGTCCCTGCTCCGGACCCCTGGGAGCTGAGGGACACACATGCCCAAATTCAAACAACTGCTTACCGATGGAGCTGGAAAGCACATCCAGCTTGAAGCTTCCACTCCCCCTGTGAGGGGCATAGCCCCCCAACTGACATGTGTGACCTTGGGCGACCCACATCATCTCTGTGCCTCAGTCTCCCCCTCAGTATTCTAGCTGGGCACAGGCTGTTATTATTATTACTATTTTTATTATTCCTGTGATATTGTGATTTATAATAAGTATATATTTGGTCTTAGTCCCAGTTCCCAGCACACAGTTCCAAAGGCCTTTGTAATTTCCCAAGTGATAAGAGGGAGTATCTTCTGTTACAGGTTTGGACTTTTATTCTCTGCTCCTGAAATAGGTCCAGAGTGATAAAGATGACAGAAGCATTTTTGCTATTTGTAAGAAGCCCTTTCAAACACACCTGAGTTTATGCTGATGGTGTGACTTCGGAAAGGCCCCATAACCATGGGATGGGGGCTGGTGGCCAGGGACACCAGCAGGGGGTTAGAGGATGGAGATTTTAGGAGAAGGGGGCTGGGAATTGAGTCAATCACCAAAAGCCAACAATGTTATCCATCACGCCTTTGTGATGAAGCCGCCACAAAAATCCCTAAATAAAGGGGATCGGAGAGTTCCGGGTAGGTGGGCCCGCCCACATGCTGGGAGGCGGTGCCTGCAGAGGCAATGGAGGCTCTGAGCCCCTCCCCCAGCCTTGTTCTTCACGTCTCTTCCACCTACCTGGCTGTTGCTGAGGTCTGTCCCCCATACAGACTGCTAATCTAGTAGGTTAACTGTTTTCCTGAGTCTGTGAGCCGCTGTAGCAGATTACTGAACCTGAAGTGGGGGGATGAATGGGAGCCCCGATTTGTAGCCAAGTGGGACAGAAGTGTGGGTAACCTGGGCACCCACTACTTTTGACCCGCATCTGATGGGACAGTCATGGAGCTGAGCCTTTAACATGGGGGGCCTGTGCTAACTACGGGTGGTGTCAGAATGGAGTTAAGTTGTAGGATGCTCAGCTGGTGTCTGCTGAGAACTGCAGAATTGCTTGGTGTGGGGAAAAGGCCCCACATCTGGTGTCAGAAGAGTTGGTGTGAGTGTAGAGAGGAAATGAGTTTTCCCTTTCACTAGTAATAACAATAATGATAATAATACTATAGTAATTAATATAATATATAAATATATAAAATATAATAATTAATATACTATCATTACTATTATCTGCTGGCTGTATTTGATCCTGGAAATGATTGGGGACAGGAAATGAACTTGAGGCAGAGTTCGAAGGGCCTCAGGAATAAACCACCTGGCCCCCATTCTGCAGATGAGAGATGGAAGCCACACGGGAGAGGTGATGGCCAAGGTCATCCAAGGTCACCCCAGGCATGGAGCTGTTAAAGCTCTCTCCTCTGAACCTCACCCCAGACCAGCGAGGGCCACAGCCCTTGGAGCTGGACAAAAGTAATAACCCTCTGTTCTTAGTTATAGTTTATTTCACATAAAAACCCCCCAAAGTTTATGGAAATGATGTTCTCACATCACAACAATGATCATAATGAATTGGTTTTTTGTCTTTAAAAATCGCAAAACTCGCCATGGGAAGGATGGGTGTGTGAACTTCAACTTTGGGGCAGGACTTATGACGCCACCATGTGTCACAAGAGCAAACCCCAGTGTTCCCTCATGACAAGGGATCCAGGTTGGTTGCATTTTAGCCAAAACTGCCCCACGAATACAAATCTTTCACAAAGCCGATCTCAGAGGCTGCAGGTGGCAGCCTGCCTGGACACAGTGGCCCTGTTTGGATGCAGCTGTGCTTTAGAACATCTCACACCTGTGACAGGTGGCTGGCCTGGAGATGGCCTCCTGGGGGGGAGGGGTGTCTCTCTTTGCTCTGGAAGGGCCGCTGTGGCTGAGCTGGGGTCCTTGGTTCTGCTTGCCCATTGGTTGTCTGTGGTGCTGGTGGTCCGGAGGGACGGTGGCCTCATTGAACCCATTGGAATTTCTTGCGCCACCAGAATCTTTAGCCTGTAGGGTCCTTGAGGGCCGAATGGGCTCAGCACCTTTGGCCGCCCATCACCGTGCAGGCACTTAGTAATCCTGGGTGGAACAGAACAAACTGGTTCCTGCCCCGACTCCTTTTGTTCCTGCAGGAGGCACCAGCCTTCCAGACGTTGCTGCATTCACTGGGGTGGAAGTGGGGCGTCTCAGGACCATGATGGTCTCAGGTGAGCAGAGCAGGCCACCTGAACCTGGAGTTTAGGGCCTGGGACAGAGGCCTTTTGGAGGAAGCCTAGAGGCCCATCCACCAACCTTGGCTGCCTCAGGCTCCAGGTGATTCACCTGGGCCCAGAACAGGGTCCCTGTCCTTTTCTGACATTTGGGAAGGAGAACAGAACCACACATTAACCCACCCCCACCCCCAAATGTCCTAGCCTCATGGGGCAATGCCGGGTCCCAGCATATGCAAGCCCAAAGCAGCTCAGAAACCTGGCATTTTTCAAGTTGGGAGCTACTGGCATTGGGGCAGTTCCTTGATGCGGCAAAGCACTGGGCATCCCTTTTCTTAGCAACTAAATGCCACTAGATCCCTCCTGTTGTTGGGATAGCTCCAAACGCAACCCACTGTCATCCCAGGTCAGAGGCATTCGGCATTCCCGCTGAGGCCAAGAACCTCATGCTTGGAAACTGCGGGCTGGGTCAACAGAGCCTTGCTGACACCCAGCTAAGAAGCCAGCTACAGAGCCAGTAGGAGGGGCCTGGAGTGTGTGCCTGCTCAGCTTTTGCTCAGATTCATAGAAACAGAGACTGTTAGGATTGGAGTGGTCTCAGAGGACCTGTTTCTGCAAGCACTGTCCAGTCTTTTCTTAAGTACCTTCGGAGATGGGGAACTCACTACCTATAGAGGTCACCTGATGGGTGTTTAGCCCATATTAGGAAAGTCTGTCTCCTTTGAATGCAGGTGGCTGTAGCATTCATTCCATTAGGGTTTATATTCCTAGGTGGCCTTTGAAACAAACATCCAATACCCTGTATCTTCCTTTTTCTTGCTCTGTGTTCCCAAAATGAGCCTATTTCAGAGCCAGCTTCTCAGCCTCTGCTCTTGGTGGGAACCCAAGGGGCACATCCCAACCCTGCGTTGGGGAGTTTGGAGAAGTGGGGACAACTCATTCCCTTATGAGGTATTGATCGGATTGCCCTGTGGCATGGCATCTGCATTAAAGGGGCTTGAGAATGTTCTAGATTGAGAGAGTCTGATTTTGCGAGTGTAGGACAAGGATGAGCAGCGGCAGCTCTCACTGGTGCTGTGAGCTCCCATGCTGTCACATCAGATGTGGGTGTCCTCAGAGACAAAGGGGGCCAAAGGAAAAGCCATGAGGTTGGAGGTGCCCAGGGCACAGCCCTATTGGGGAGCTGAGCTTCCTGGCCAGATGCCCGGGATTGCGGGGGCCATTCTGGGAGGAAAGGCACAAGAACAAATTCCAGATCCAGCCAGGGAGCTGGTGGGCATCTATGGCTCCAACCTCAGCCAGGTGTCAAGCAAGAGAAGGGTCTTAAACCAGGACTTTGTGCAGTGGTAGGGGACTCTGAGGCCACCTGGGACACACGGACAATGCCCTGTGCTTCTCTTCTCTTGGCTGTGAGCTCACGAGTCTGGAAGGGTGAAGGGCTGAGAACTGGAGTCTTTTCCAGAATGCACGACTACTGCATCATTTTAGAAAATGTTTTCAAGCAGCTAAAAAGGATGCTGGGTTTCAGAGATGGGTGGAGGAAACAGGCACCCTCCGAAGGCTGGGATTCAGGATGAGGTGGGGATGAGATCCAGGGCCAGAGGGCGTCTGACAGAGGTTCCTTGGCGTCTGGCATTTTCTTTCGTGTTCTTCTCTGTACTCTCGTCACCTCAGGACATGCTGGAGAGGGAAAAGCACAGGCCAGGTTATTATTGGTCTTGTTTTTATTGAATTTTTTAATAAGAGTTTACTTGAGCCAAACTGATGACATATGCCGGGAAGCACAATCTCAAATGCTCCCTATTATTGTTTTTTACAGAAAGTGGAGGATACTGTCCCGTGTGTGGAATCCAAGAGCATGGTCTCACCCAGCTTTGGTGCACCCTTAGCAGCAAGGATGACAGCTGCCCTTCAAGGTCTGCCACCTGCCACCCACCTTCCAGATGTGGTTCTGAAGGGGACCTCTCTCTTGGTGCCCCAGCAGAACAGACCTCAGGGCTGGTGCCCACAGTCAGACTGGAGGGAACCGATCCACACCCCATCCACACCCCACCCTCCCACCCATCCACCCATCCACACCCCACCTACCCACCCATCCCTCCATCCACGCACCTCACCCACCCATTCGCCCTTCCACCTACCCATTCATCATCCACCCACATACCCATCTATCCAACCCCCATCTGTCTGTCCACCCATCTGTCCATCATTCCGTACAATTTCTTCTTTTGTGTCTTCAATCATTTTAATCATTTCTACCTGAAGATACCCAGGAGGGGGTCTAATTCTGTTGATTGTTGCATCTGCTGACTTTTCCTCAGGGTGGATGATTCCCTGGTGTGTTTTGGGTCTGTGGATACAAACTCATGGATCGAGATAATCTTTTCAAAAATGCCTTGAGAACTGTGTCCAGTCAGTATCCCCATGTACTGGTCTAAGACCGTTTTTGATATTTACTTGGTACGTTGGGGCTTCCTGCATCACATGGGTAGTATTAAGGCATGTGGCAGATTTGTAGGAGAGAGTGTGGTCAAGGATTAATGCCGCACATTCCAAAGAAAGGTGTGGCTCTTGCACAGCTCCTAGGAGGCCACCTCTGAGTCCTGGGAGTGTCCTGCCTGATAAGAGTGACTTTGTTTACCTGAGACCTTGGCTCACATCAGATGGTCCATGACAACAATGTGGCTTAGGGTGGGGGTGTCAGCTTGGCCTCTGGCGGGGCTAGAACAAAAGTCAGCCGTGTGCGCAGTCAGCTGTGCATGTGTGACCGACCCCAGTAAGTACCCTGGGCACCAAGGCTCAAGTGAGCGGCCTCCCTGGTTGGCAACACTTCCTGCGTATTGCCCACCTTTTTGCTGGGAGAATTAAGGGTTGTCCTATCGCTGATTTTCACCTGACTCCATCCTCCTTTTGTAATAAACTGTAATCATGAGCATAGCAGCTTCGCTGAGTTGTCAGTCCTTCTAGCAAATCACTGAGCCCGAGGCAAGTCTTCAGAACCCTCAACACACACAGAAGGCTTTTCCTGGCATCAAGAACCAGAGCCACTGAGACAGGTTGTGGGCAGGCGGCGCCCCCTGTTGGCTGGGGTGGGCTCCACTTAGGACATTAAAAAAAAAAGGCTCCAAAATCTCCCTGTTTCCTACCCACCTTGTTTCCTGATCTTCTGTGACTGGAGCAGACCTATGGAAGAGAGAAGGAGTCTTAACATCATCTGCCCACTTTTGAGAGGCCTGGCATTTGTCTTTGAGCCCCATGAGGGCTGGCACAGCTTCGTCTGGCACAAAGCAAGTGTCAGCGTGTGTCTCTGAGAGGCATATGACCAGGACGGGCAGTCATAAGGGGACTGGCCAGGGCCCTTCTCTAAAGCAAAACAAAGCCACTAATGTGGCTCAGGACCCACCAGGCCTGGGGAGGCCAAACCCACCTACAGCGACTTGCACAAAGGTCACCTACTAGGACCTTCACCTGAGACCACAACTTGGTCTCTGGGTGGCATTAGCTGCCCTTTGTCCCTGTGCTTGGCTTGTGCTGAATGTGGGAGAGAGGTGGGGATGGTCCCAAGATAGAGCCACTGCCCTTGGGGAGCCTGAGGGCAGGAGAAGGAGGGTTTGGCAAGGATGAATGCCGGAGGCAGACCTGACATAGACAGGAAAGTTGGGAGGGACTTCCGGAGGCGAGGGAGGGGACAGAGCCATGCTGCCTGTCTACACATCCCAGGCGGAGGCTCTGAAGGACTTTCAGTAGGTATTTGGTGGGTTTAAAAAAAAAAGAAGGTGGATGGAGGGAATGGGAGCAACTGCTTCAGAGGCACAGGGTATCCTTCTGGGCTAATGGGATGTTCCGGAACTAGAAAGAGGAACTGCCATTGTGAATGCACTGAATGTTATACTTTAAAATGAGTCTTGGTGTGGCTCAGTGGATAGAGCGCCGGCCTGCAAGCCAAAGGTTTGCCGGTTTGATTCCCAGTCAGGACACATGCCTGGGTTGTGGGCCGGGTCCCCAGTGGGGGGTGTGCAAGAAGCAACCACACATTGATGTTTCTCTCCCTTTCTTTCTCTCTCCCTTCCCCTCTGTCTAAAAATAAATAAATAAAATATTTTAAAAAATGAATCATTGCATGTTTTGTGTATTTTACCTCAATTAAAAATAAATGAGTGAGGAGCCCTGACCGGGTGGCTCAGTTGGTTAGAGTGTTGACCCAATACGCCAAGGTTGTGGGTTTGATCCCCGGTCAGGGCACATCAAGAATCAACCAATGAGAGCAGAAATGGGTGGAAAAACAAATCAATGTTTCTGTCTCTCTACCCCTCCCTCTCTCTAAAATCATAAGTAAAAATAAATACAAGAGCCCGGTGGCTCAGTGAATTGAATGCTGGTCTGAGCACGAAAGGATCAATGGTTGGATTCCCGGTCAGGGCACATGCCTGGGCTGCAGGCCAGGTCCCCAGTAGGGGGCGTGCAGGAGGCAACTGACTGATGTTTCTCTCCCTCTCTTTCTCCCTTCCCCTCTCTGTAAAAATAAATAAACATAAAATCTTTAAAAAATAAATAGGAGAAAAAACTCTTTCAATAATAACATATACATATATTAAAATAAAGAGATAAGTGAGTGAGGAAAACCCAGGAGGAGGGCAGGGCCTGGAAGCACTCGCTCCGTAGCCCTTTCCCCGGGCGGTTACCAAGGTTACCAGGTTCTGTTTCCACGATGTCCAGCGCAGGTACGCGGAGCCCTGAAACGCGGCAAGTGTGACCGAGGATCGAATTTCTAAATTTTATTTATTGTTAATTCTTTAAGTTTAAATAGTGGCCTCTGAGAGTGGCCCCATGTGGGACAGCGCGGGGTGGAGGGAAGGGTGACCCCAGTATTGAGCATTTATGGGGGGGTAGGCGTCGCGCTGGAGGGCTCGCACCCGTGTTTGTACTGCGTCGCCCTGATAACATCGGGATCGCGCAAACACGGTAACATCAGGATCTCTCCTACTGGGCTCTCCGGTGGGCTCGGCACCCCCGCTCGGTGTCAGCCCCCACGGCAGTCACTTGTGGACTTACCTGTGCTCCGCTGACGCCGCCTCTGGCTTCTCTTCTGACCTGGGCAGGAGGAACTCCGGCTGCGGCCTGGCACTGGGGACAGAGAGAGGTGACTGGGGATGATAAGGTGGTGTGGGTGCAGGGGCTCGAGGTTCCCGCTGGCCTCTCTGGCCCGGGCCCACCATGCCTGAGGGCAGTCTGGACAGGGTTCTGCTGCCCCCAGGAAGTGCTGGGTCTGGGAGGGTGGAGAGAAGTGGTCACCCAGGGGTTAATGAAGATGGGCAGCTGTGAGGAAGCAGCATGGTCGGGGGCAGGGGAGAGGGAGAGACCCGGAACCTTTCCTTGGAGCAGGTATCTCAGCTTATCTCGCCAGAGGCATCTACACATGTGTTCCCTGGGTGCCATTGCCGCCTGCGCTGGGGCTCCAAAGGGTGGGCGCCCTGCGTGTGTTCTGTTTCTATGCCTGTTCATGGCTGAAGCTTGGGGGTCCGGACGGGTATCACTCAGGGAGAGAGACAGAGAGACAGAGGCAGAGACAGAGAGAGACACAGATGAGAGACAGAGAGATAGAGACAGAGGCAGAGGCAGAGAGACAGGAAGAGAGAGACAGAGGGAGGGAGGAGGAAAGAAAAATAAAAAGGAAAGAGTTATTACTACTTCACATTCATTATGATGGCTACTATTATGAAAGCAGAAAGTAACGGGTACGACAGGGATGGGGAGAACCGGGAACTCTGTGCATGGCTTGTGGGAATGTGAAATGGTGCAGCCGCTGTGGAAAACACCATGATCCCACTCACGGGCGGTCCCTGGAGGAGTCACATCCACAGAGACAGGAAGCAGATGGTGGGGGCGGGGTGGGGGCAGGGGAGGGGGTGGGAGGCAGTGTTTACTGGGGTCAGAGTGTCAGTTTGGGAAGGTGAGAAAGTTCTGGAGGTGGACGCTGGGGACGGTGGCACAACAGTGTGTGTGCACTTACGACCGCTGAGCTGTGCAGTTAAGAAAATAGTTAAAATGGTGAACTTTACATTATATAAATGTTATTGCAAGTAAAAAAATATTTTTTTAGTTAAAATTTTTTTAAATTACATGACAGAAGGAAAGAGGAAAGGGAGGGGGGAAAGAAGTGAAGAGCTAGGAGAGGAGTGAGGAAAAATTCCAGAATGGTAAAGGATGGCGACCCCTGCCCGCCCCTCACTCACCTCCCCTGTGCTGCCCTCTGTCACTTTAAATGACGCTGTGTGAACCCGCTGTCCTTTTGTTCATTGTGTGTCTCATCTGCGACATCACCCCTCCCTGACCCCAGGGCCCGCTTTCCTCACTGGGTGAGGTGTCATTCTCCTTTGCCATTTAAAGAAACTTCTGGACCAGGACTCTATCTCAGTTGCCTCTGTGGCCCTGTGTTCTTGCACAGGGCCAGGCAATGGCACGTACTTTCCACCCACTGACAGCCCCAACTCTCTCACAGACTTGCTGTGTGGCTGTGGGCAGGTGCCTTGCCCTCTCTGAGTCTCGGATACCCAGGCTGTAAGATGCTGTCAGCATCCTGGGCCTGCCTGCTTCTTAGGAGGGATGTGACAGCATCCAGTGGGTGGCACAGGGGCTCCATAACTGCATGGGACCAGACTAGTCCTGAAGGTCTGTGACAATCACAAACAGGGAGGCGATAAGGCTTTAAAGGGGTGTGTCTGGGTCTCTCAGGGTGAGTATGGAGCTGGTGCGCCCTCTGTAAAGGGAGAGCTTAGCATCGACATGATTACCAGGAGCCCACCATTTTTGCTAACTTTGCTACACTGTTCCTGATTTTTCACAATAACCCCCAAGGTCATTGTGAACTTTTAATTTGCCTAGTGTCCTTCTGTGACTAAGTGGGGAAAACTGGATTTGAACTTGGGTCTGACTCCAAGTCCTCAAGAGAAGAGCAGGGCCTCGGGTGTGACATCGGTCCCTGCTGAGCCAAAGCCCCTGGCTGCTCCCACATGCAAGCCCAGCTCGGCGCCAGCCCCCACCCACCCTGACAGGGCCACTCTGCACAGACCTTTCTCTCCTGGCCTTGAGCCTTTCCTCTTCATACCTGGAAGAGAGAAGGAGCCAAATGTGAGACACAGCCCTTCTTTCCCTGTAGGCAGACTGCCTGGGGAGTTCTGGGTATAAGCTAGGCTTCAGAGCGGCAAATGCAGCCGGAGCTGACGGTCTGCTGGCCTTTCCATGCTTCCTGAGCTGCTTTGCAAGCCCCCTAGAGCAGGGAATATCTGTTTTGTTTGCATATTTCAGCACCTGGTATAGATGCGACCCAGCAGACATATTTTGCCTGATCCAGTGACTGAAGCGTGCCATTATAAAGCGACACACTCATTGACGTGGGTTGGTCTACACACCCCTCCACCAGGGCAAAGTATTTCTGTAAAGGGTGGGAGAGTAAATATTTTCAGCTTTGCAGGCCATTCTTGGTTGCACTAACTCAATTCATTTGTGGCTTGAAAACAGCCATAGATGATCTGTTAATAAATGCTTGTGGCTGTGTGTCAATAAAACTTTATTTATAAAAACAAGTCCTGAGCCGTGGCTTGCTGGCCCTGCCCTGCACTAGATCCGCAGGCCCACGGTATTCGCTAATCTCACATGCTCTTGTTTCACTGATCCCCTCTGTCCTGCTGCTCCCCGACTCATATCTGGTTCCTGGGCAGCCGTGTTCAGCTGAGCGGGGAACTCAGGTGCTTGGGAGTGCTGAGGATGCAGGTGGGGGCACTCACTGTAGCACACAGTCTGGGATCTGCACGTGTTCCATGGGGATGAGCTGCTCCAGATCTTCCAAGCTGTGCACATACTGGATCTTGCTGATGAATTTCACGCTGCCAGGAGGAGAAAGAGGCGTTGTTGCCCAGAGCCTGGAGGAGCGACGGTGGACGGGCAGGCACGCATAACCCGATTTGAGGATGCCCTGAGCACCTTTGGTCAAATCCCCCTCCCTGCCCAATGCCAGCCTCCACCGCCTACCCTACTGCGGTGGACAGAGCAGAGCCTTGGGTCTCCCCGCACGAGAGGAGAAGGATCCCAGGCCATGCGTCTGACCCCGACCCTGAGGCAAGGGTTTAAAGGAAGCAGAGCGGCAAGAGATTCTACCAGACTCTAGGCTGTCACTCTCCATCTACCCTAAGAAGTGGCCCTCTGCGTCGATTTCCCCAAGAATGCCTTCTTGGCACTCTCATCACTGCTGGGGACCAGAGCCATCGTCTGGGCACGGAAAGGCGAATGCGGGGCTGCTGATTCCTCCTCCAGCCTCTTGGGACGAAGGGCGTCCTCCTGCCCAGACCCGGACCAGACTCGGGCCGACTGGCACCACGTGGTGCGTCCTCACCGGTGCGCTGCTTGGAACTCACGGTTATTTATTTATTTTTCAATTTTAACTGAAACCTAATTTTGGTGATCCATAAAATACACTTTTTTCCAAGGGAGAATAAAATTTTTTAACAATGAGAAATGTCAGGCCAAGAGAACGTAACAGTACAATACATAAGAAAACAATCCAGTAACAGTAAGAAAACGGTAAGAGAGCGTGAGACGTGTACGAGGGTGTGTCAAGAAGATTTATATCTGTTTCCAGAGGCTGGACAAAAACTCAGCTCATGCTCTCCGGCACCCAGCGATAAGTTCTGCAGTGACAGTGTCTACGAGGGAAAAATAAAGCAGTTACTCAGCAGAGGCCGGGGGCAACTGGCCAGGGGATGACGGAGGCGTTTTCCCACGGGGAGTCACAGAGCGGCCATGTGTCCTGGAATAAACAAGTCCAGCTGCTTTCATGCAGTTCAGATTTACTGTTTTACTAAAAAACTTGTTCTCGGAGCCCGAGGCCTCCCTCCGGTTGGCATGACAGAAGGGTGAACAGGCAGGGAGTGAGTTGGGTCATCCACTCCACACCTGAATACGTCCCGGTCCGGCAGGCTCCGAGCGGGAACTGATTGCGTTTGTTAGGAAGGTTTTTTTGTGGTTGTCAGAGCCAGCACCGGCTGCTCTGAGCGCTGGTCTATAAATACAGGCAAAAATCACATCATGATGATGTGGTCGCGCCCACCATGCCCGCCCATCAGCGGAAACAGACACCGAGTCTCTGCTGCGACCCTACCCGGCTCTGTCTGCCGGTGAGCAGAGCTTTTGTCTCCCGGGAGGGGGCGGGGCTCTCGGGAGGGAGAACTCCAGGTCAGCGTGAAGCACCTTCCCAAACTCTGATCAGCCTGGAACACACAAGGGTTTTCTTGCAGATACGATCGCAGAACCTCAGGGCTAGATTGTAGCTCAGAATCGGTCTCTACTTCCCTCGGCTTTTAAATGGAGAGGTCCACTACATCCCCTTCTTGTTTTCTTTGAAAGCTCAAAATGAGATCCTCAAAATCTACCATGGGAATAGCAACCAAGAGTGAGTGAGTGAATGACCTGCCTTGAACGAGGGGACATTGAGGACGGAATGTAATTCTGTTAGGCCGAAGTGCGTGCTCACTGTTTTGCCCAGTGGGTTCGTCGTTAGCACAGATGATCCATAGTTAGCGTATCATGTACCTGCTTTCACAAATACCAGGAGTCCTTAAGCACAGACGCCTGAAGTCGCCTTCTTGCAAATGCTTCACGCTGTGAGTGTCTTTCAAGGCCAAGTGTGGCCCTGACTCTTAAACTCATCACAGATTCTTAACTGGGAATGTGGAAATGAAGGATCTTGATCCAATTCAATGTTCGGAGTGATATTAATTTAAACGTACATTCACTGTTTATGTGATTACGGCATTTAACATACCAAATTTTGTTTTCTTTGATCTGCTTTTCCAGGTGCTTCTGTATCATGCAGTTAAGGGGGAACCCAGCAGGCTTGGTGTGCCCTAACCCTGCACACTGCAAAGAGAGGCCTGGGCTCTCGGTACTTGTGGGAGACCACCTGTAAGCCTAGAATTGTCCTGCCTGGTGAGAGTGTCTTGGATCACCTGGGGCCTGGAGTTCTGCCACACAGCCTGTGCTATTGCTGTGATTTATGGTGGGGGCGTTGGGCCGTGTAATGCCAGTTCGACCTCTAGAGTGGCTGGAGACTGAGTGACTAGGGCGGGCCACGTGGCCCTCTGTTCCTGTGTGGCCAAGCCCCAGAAAAAACATGGATGCCAAGGTGAGCTTCCTGATGGACAGCACCTCTACATGCTGTCCCACATCCTTGCTGGGAGAGCTAAGGGCTTCCAGCACGGCTCCACTGGGAGGGGGCAACCGGAAGCTCATTTCTGGCTTTTCCTAGACTCCCATACGCATGCTTTTCCTTTGCCAATCTTCATCTCCATCCTTTTGCTGTAATAAACCGTAACCATGAGTGTAGCAGCTCTTCTGAGCTCTGTGAGTCCTTCTGGTGAATCACCAATCCCAAAGGCGGTTCTCATGTCGGTTCACTGAATTATTTTATTGGCCAGGAGTAGGTCAGACCCTCCTGGCACCCTAATGGCCCCCACACAAATTCTGGAGTGAATGGAGCTGGGTTCCCTTCTGAGGGAGTGTGGTGGGCTAGTGACCTGGCGGGGGGACTCTGGGTGAGTTCCTTGATGTTTCTGAGCCTCAGTTTCCTCATTCATGAAATGTGCATAATTACACCAGCCTCTCAGGGTTGTGGCTGCAAATGTTAAAAGGTATCCGACGTTCAATATGGGAGAGCTGGGTATTATTTTCCACATCTGTGATGCTTTATAACAATACCTGTGATTGAAAACTGTTTAAAACAACAGTATGTATTTAGCGTAAAGAAGCTGGGAAATGCAGATTTAAAAAAATAAAAAGGCTGACAACAAGCCACATGGGCGTGTAGACACAGGTCACACTCTCACCTGATGAAAGGGCGGGAGATGGCCAGCACGGTGCGGATGAACCAGGATGGGTGGACGATGATTAGGGACTTCAGGTTTTTCCGTAATCTGTGTGGGAAGGCAGAGGAAGCAAGGTGGGCTCCAGGGGACAAGCCCTGGGGAGGGAGGAGCTCACAGGTGTTTCCTCCTCCGAACCCCCTGTAGGTGCCATGATTTTACAGGGGAGGCAGAGTCTCTGCAAAGCTAGGCCCCTTGGTGGAGTCTGCAAGTGGCAGAGCTGGCTCCCTCTTACATGAGAGTCTGAGCTTTTGACCGATGGCCACGCCATCTCCCGTTCCTGAAAGTTTTTTGGGGGTGCCCTGGTTCTGACCACCGGTGTGGTCTTGTTGAATTATGTGCCCCCCTATACATAGGTTGCAGCCCAACCCCCAGGGACCTCAGAACGGGACACTGTTTGGCAAACAGGTCATTGCAGATGTAATGATTTCAGCCGAGGTCACAAGGGAGCAGGGTGGGCTCCAACACAAGATGAGTGGTGTCCTTGTGAAAAGGGGAAATTGGGGCACAGACACACACAGGGAGATGCCATGTGGAGGTGAAGGCAGAGATTGGGGTGATGCACCTACAAGCCAAGGGATGCCAAGGACTGCCAGCGACCACTAGGATCTGGTAGAGCACGGAGCAGATTGTCCCTCATGGCCCCGGAGGAACCAGCCCTGCCGACCCCTCAGCGCGCAGGTGCCCTTGCACCTGAGGTGGGCCCCCCGCCCTCCTGCTCACCTTCTATCGATCATCTGGTAGCACTTCTTCAGCCAGCTGATGCCCGGCATCCTCCGCCGGGGGGTGGCGCCGTTCAGGTACACGATCATGTAATCCTCTGCCACCAGCAGTTCCAAACTGCTGATGACATACCTGGTCACAGGGCATAGAGGTCAGGGGGCCCGGTGAGAGCAGCCCAGAGTTAGAAAGCCCCAGGTCCTGGGACTGAACACCTGTGGCACCTGCCCCCTTTGCTGCCCCCTGCCCCAGCTGTGCCAGCCACAGGAATCACTGGCTGCCCCGGCACACTCAGGATGGGTGGATGTGAATAACCCCAGCCCACCACAAATTTGAGTCAGTGGGTATAATGATTGTAGTAGTTACACTTAATTGAGCATTTACTATGCGCCATGCTCTATATGCATGACTTCATGTAATATATGCACTAATTCTGGGGGTGGGTCTCAATAGCCCCAGATACAACTGGGGAACAGGCACCCACAGCCGACGGTCCACTGCACCGGACATTAGGGACCCGAGGTCCATCCCAGCTCCATCTTTCCCTGAGCAATTTCAGAAAAATCCTTTCCTTTCTTAGCCTCTACTTTCTCATCTGTAACTGGGGAGACTGGGTTCCCCCATATCTCAGGCCACTTCCCATTCCGACCTCCCACAGGTACCTCCTCGTCCTCTGGTCCACCTGGCACCCAAGCCCCACTGTGTAAGAAGGAAATCGTCATAGTAACGATAATGAGTAATCATGATTTACTGAGCTCTTACTGTTATCCGCCAGGTGCTTTGTATGCGTTGTCTTTCTCTGTCATAACAAAACAGTACCTGTGTCCTTGGCCAAGTGACTTACTCTCTGTGCCTCAGACTCTGCCTCTGTAAGAGGGGAGGTCCCTACCCTACAGGGCTGTGGTGAGGGCAGAATGCACGATCACATACACGGTACTTAGCTTCGTGGCTGCTACATAGAAATACTCAATAAATGACAGTGACGATGACGATTGCACCAACGAGGCCCAGTGGGTGAGCTGGGGACTCAGATCCAGGTCTGCTGGTGGCCCAGCCCCTCCCTGGTGCCAGGCAGAGCCCCCTCCCAACGTGGTTCTTGCAGGCTGGTCCAGCCCACTGCTGGGACTCTCGGAAATGTTGGCAACCAGCACGGAGCACGCAGGCCACTTACAGGAAGAGGTGCTCCATGATGTAGTGGTAGTCGGGGGAGCTGCTGTCTGGGAGGAAGCAGGCAGCAAACACGATGATGGCATTGAGACCTTCGCCATAGTACCCTGGGGAGATGCAGCCAGTGAGTGGCCCCAGGCAGAGGTGGGCAGAGCCCTCTCTGAGCTGCAAGCTCTGAGCCGCCCTGTGCTCCTGACCTGGCTCTGCCTTTGGTAGGGAACACCAGCCACCCTCGTCAGCACCCTCATCAGCACCCCTGTGAGCACCCGGCACCCATGCCGCGTCCCAGTGCAAGTTCCACCTTCACCCACCCAGAGACTCGTGCTTAACATCCCATGGCTAGTGAAGAGCCTGGGGTTCAGAGAGGGCCACTGACCGGGGGGCTCCAGTGGCCCAGCTGCAGCTGGGAGGGGGCCCTCGGGGTCTGGTCTCACCTCCGTGGGTCACCACCCTCATGTAGGGCCTGATCATGTGCAGGTCGATTCGATGTTCTTGTTCTCCGATGATCACCGTCCGCCACAGGCGCCCATTGGTAGCACCGCCATCCTCAGCTGAGCCGTCCCCAAACAGGTCCGCGCTGTCCCCGGGCATGTTCTTGGCAGCAGCCACGGGGGTGTCATCTGGAAGCAGGCCAGGGGGTGAGTGGAAGGGACCCCTGAGTCCAATGTCTCGTCCCAGGCTCTCCCAGCCACCTTCGCTGCCTGTGGTGGAAGAGCCTGCACTGCTCCCCAGGCCACAGGCAAAACACGTATCCTACGCTCCACTCACCGACAGTGTCAGCCTGGGGCTCTTGGGGCAAATGGGGGACCTGGGAGACAAAAAGTCACCCCCGCATGATTTGTTTTCAAGCCGTGGAATCCAGGAAAATAGTTGGGGTGGATGCCGGGCAGTCAACCTGGGTAGAGCTCATCTCTGTGGACGGCTTGCTCTGTGACTTTGCACACAGTTTCTCCTCTCTGGGCATCTGTCCTTCTCAAGGCTCTCAACCCCTCTGAGAATATCTACCTCTGTCCCAGCCTTCATCCTGCAGGCTTCCTGCTTCAGGAAATGGTTCAGCCTTATTCCCCGCTGCTCAGGCCCCCAAACGCAGGCACCATCACTAACTCCCTCCTCCCTTTCTCTTCCACACCTGCCCACAGGCATGTGGCTCTGGTGCCATCCCCACGGCCACCAGCGTCGCAGCCTTTCTCCCCTGACCTGTGCTCTCGTCTCGAGTCGTCAGATCAACTAATACCTACTCAGTGAAACCTATCCTGACCACCTTTCAAAAGGAGCCCCTACCCCCAGTGACCCCAGCTCAAGGTGTGTCACCCTGACTATTTTTGACATTTGGGGCTGGATCACTGTCTGTGGGGGGCTGCCCTGGGCACTGTGGGCTGTTGAGCAGCATTTCTAGCCCCCACCTCCAGTCGTGACAACCATAGATGAAACCAGACATCGCCAAAGGCTCTCTAGGGGGCGGAATCAACCCTGGGGGAGATGGCCCCCTCCCCTCCCTATGCCAACACCTCACCCAGTCTTCTCATGGCACTGATGACCAGCTGCAGTGGCCTCGGGCACATTTCTTTATTATCCAGCGTCTGTCTCTGACCCCTCTGTGTGCAGGTGGGCACCACCATCTAGTCCTGCCACATTCCCTCCGTATCCCCGTGTCTCCGCTGAGACCTGCTCCTGAGTAAATGCTCCACAAACACTTGGGGAATCAATTGGAGGCATTTCCTTTTGGTCTTGGTCACGTTAGAGAATAATAGGCGTGGAGCTGCAGAGGCAGGGGGACCCTCCTGGGGCTGTTTCGTGAGCCCTGGGTTAGAACACCTGCCCCCCCTGAGCCTGTGAGGATGGAGGGATTGCTCTAGGAGGCTGGCCTGGGAAGCCAGTAGGGGCGCTGAGTACGACCTGGGACCACTCAGGTGCCATGGGCAGCCCTCGAGCTCACCTTCCCACTCCAGCTCGTTGCCATTCCCCAGGAACTCCAGCGAGTCGGTCTCGTCGGGCGTCTCGATGTCATCCACATTGATGTCCAGGTCATCCGGGGTGTCCAAGAAGTCGTCCGACAGCAGGGAGCCCTCGCTCTGGTCCAGGGAAATGTTGATCTCTGGAGCGACCAGTGTCTTCCGCTTACGGTGGGCTCCGTTGAAGTTCAACGTGTTGGGAGGGGCTGTGGAGAAACAGGAAAACAGAAACAACAGAACAAAACAAAACAGGTGCTTTTTCTTTCTCTTTCCTCCTCTCCACTTCCTGACCTGGCGGGAGCTGCACCCCGTTGTGTGGTAGGCTCACTACCTATATTTAGTAGATGAAAAACTGGAGGCCCAGAGAGGCTAAGCGACCAGCTCAAGGACACACAGCAACACTGCTGTGCTGACTTCATGATGGGGCCCACCTGTCTCTCGCCCAGTATGGCTGCTTTCCTTGCAGGCCTCAGAGCAGAACAACCCAGCCCCCTTCCCTGACATTCTCCCCAGGATTCACGGCCCCTGGGATTTCTACAGTCCTGGGCCAGCTGAGACCTGGGAAGAGCACACCCATTTCTGCACACAGAGAAACTCACAGGACGTGTCTTCCGCTGGACTGCCAAGTGAGTCCATCCCCGTCTCTTCCCGTAATGGCCTGCGAACCCAGCCAGGAGGGGACGTTACCAGGCATCGAAAATCCAGCCGTTGGAGCGTGGAGTTCAGACACAACAACAAAAACAAAAACAACGAAACTCGCTTAGTTCTGGGAATTGTTGGGCTGAAATACGTCTGCGCATCAGCACAGAAAACCCTGCAGCCCCCGTGCCAGAGGCTCCCTGCTCAGAACATAATGTATGTTGCCTTTACTTATTTTTTTTATAACGGGGAAAGCCAAAGCTGAGAGAGAGGGAGGGTCTCGTCCCCTGTCACACAGGTTTACATACTTGGAGATGTAAGCCGCATTCTTTATGAGGTGACTCTGCAGGATCCGGTCTCTGGTGAAGGCTGTTGCTATTTAATGCAGCAAGAAGTTACCCAATGGACACAGTAGTTGACCGACAGGTCTCCTTGGGCAATGCTGGGGCAGTTTGGGCAGCAACAACGACAAAAATCATGGAGTATGGGGTTGTAAGTTAAAGTGTTAAATAAAATGTCCACGAGACTCTACAGGTGTAAATAAATGATTGAATAAATACATGTAGGGGAGAAGAGAGAACTTTTCTGCACAGGAGAATTCCAAATAATGTATGTAGTTTCTCGGCTCTCAGGGCATGGAAGCAACTCCCTGCTCTTTAATGTGAGCTGGGCAGAGGGGCTTCCTTCCGAAGAGGACAGAGTAAAAGGGGACAGAGTGACTTTACAGTGCAGAATCCTGACCAAGCCCCTCCGCCGGGGGATAAGGGTTAATGTCAACCGTGGTAAGCACGGTGACACATGACCCGGGACACGATGGGGTGAGAAGGGCCCTTCGCTGTGGTGTCTTCACGGGATGGTAGAGCCCGTCCCCCTGGTCTAACCATGAGAAAAACACCAGACAAACTCCCAGTTTAGGAATACTCTACAAAATCCCTGACCAGTCCTCCCCAAACTGTCAAAATAACCAAAAACAAGGAGAGTATGGGTAACTCATAGCTGCGACGAGCCCAGGGGGTGTGAGGACTAAATGGCACGTGGGGCCCTGGGGCCGGATGGTATCAGGAGAACAGGGCTGTGGAAATCTGAATAAACTGTGGACTTAGGTCATTCACAATGTACCAGTATCGGTCCATTAATTGTAACGTGTGTACCAGTCTAATGTAAAACATTAATCATAGGAGAAACTGGGTGCAGGGTATATGGAAACTTTCTCTAATATTCGTGCGACTTCTCTGTACATACGAAACTTCTTGAAAGTATTGTTTCCAAGTGTGGTGACACTCAGTACCATTCTGTACCAGTTTCGGGTGTGCAGCACAGTGGTGAGGCACTCCCATACTTTGCAAAGTGCTCCCCCTGATATTTCCAGTGCCCCATAGAAAGTTACTGCTGACCATATTACCGACTAGAGTTATTGCTGACTACCCATATTACTGACTATATTCCCTATGCTGTACTTTGCATCCCCATGACTGTTTTGTAAATACCTATCTGTACTTCTCAATCTCTTCACCTTTTCCTCTAGTTCCCCAACCCCTTTCCCCTCTGGCAACCATCAGTCTGTTCTCTGTATCTATGAGTCTGTTTCTGTTGTGTTTGTTTATATTGTTCTTTAGATCCCATTTGTAACTGAGATCATATGGTACTTGGCTTTCTCTGACTGACTTATTTCACTTAGCGTAATACCCTCCAGGTCCATCCGTGCTGCTGCAAATGGTAAGATTTCATTCTTTTTTATGGCCAACTAATATTCCATTGCACACGACGTATATGAGCCATTACTTTTTATCCACTCATCTATTGATGGAGGCTTGGTTGCGTTCATAGCTGGCGACTGTAAGCAACACCGCAGTGAACACAGGGGTGCATGTATTCTTCTGAATTAGTGTTTTGGGTTTCTTCAGATATATCCCAGACAGGGATTCACTAGGTCATAGAGCAGTTCCATTTTTAGTTGTTTGAGGACCCTCCATACTGTTTTCCACAGTGGCTGCACCAGTCTGCATTTCCACCAACAGTCCACAAGGATTCCCTTTTCTCCTCACCCTCACCTGCACTTGTTTGTTGATTTATTCATGATGACAGGTGTGAGGTGATGTCTCATTGTGGTTTTAACTTGCATTTCTCTGACGATTAGTGATGTCGAGCATCTTCTTGTATGTCTATGAGCCATCTGTATGTCCTTTTTGGAGAAGTGTCTATTCATGCCCCTTGCCCATTTTTAAATTAGATTTTTTTTTTTTGGTGTTCAGTTGTATGAGTTCTTTATAAATTTTGGATATTAACCCCTTATCAGCTGTATCATTGGCAAATACGTTCTCCCATCCAATGGCTTGTCTTTCGTTTTGTTGATGGTTTCTTTTTGTTGTGCAAATTTTTTTAGTTTGATATAGTTCCATTTGTTTACTTTTCTTTTGTTTCCCTTGCCTCAGGTGATATATCAGAAAAAACTATTACTATGAGAAATGTAGAAATGAAAGAAAAAATAAAGAAATGTGCAAGATTTTACCGCCTATGTTTTCCTCTGGGAGTTTAATGGTTTTGAGTCCTGCATTTAACTCTATATTCCATTTTGAGTTTATTCTTGTATATGGTATAGAAGAAGGTAGTCTAGTTTCTTTTTTTTGTTTTTGCATGTATCTGTCTAATTTTCCCAACATTATTTATTTTAAAATATTCCATTTATTTATTTTTAGAGAGGGGGAAAGGAGGGAGAAAAACAGGGAGAGAAACATTGATGTTCAAGAGAAACAATGATTGGTTGCCTCTTGCACACCCCAAGTGGGGACCTGGCCTGCAACCCAGGCATGTGCCCTGACCGGGAATCGAACTGGCAGCCTTTTGGTTCACAGGTTGGTGCTCAATCCACGGAGCCAAACCAGCCAGGGCCCCAACATTATTTATTGAATAGACTATCTTTACTTCATTGTATGTTCTTGCCTTCATTGTTAAATATTACTAATTGACCGTGTAGGCATGGGTTTATTTCTGGGGTCTCTATTCATGTTCCTGTGTGTGCATGGTTATTCTAGGGCCATGCTGTTTTGATTACTGTGGCCTTGTAGTATAGTTTGATATCAGGTAGCATGACTCCTCCAATGATGTTCTTCTTTCTCAAGATTGCTGTGGCTATTCAGGGTCTTTCGTCATTCCGTATAAATTTTTGGATTATCTGTTCTAGTTCTGTGAAATGTCATTGGTATTTTGATAGGACTTGAGTTGAATCTATAAATTGCTTTTGGGTAGTGTACCCAATGTTGTATACTACCCAAAAGCAATGAACAATGTTAATTAGCAATAACAAGAATTAACCATGTTAATTCTCCCTATTCACAAGCATGGTATATGCTTCCATTTATTTTAATTTAATTTCCATTTAATTTCTTTCTTCAGTGTCTTATAATTTTCTGCAAACAGGTCTTTTACCTCCTTGGTTAAATGTATTCCCAGGTATTTTTTGATGTAATTGTAAATGGGATTGTTTTCTTAATTTCCCTTTCTGATAGTTCATTATTTGTATATAAAAACACAACCAATTTCTGGATATTTATTTTGTATTCTGCTCTTTTACTGAATTTATTTATCAGTTCTAGCAGTTTTTGTTCTGATGGAATCTTTAGGGTTCTCTATATACAAAAAAAAAAAAAAAATGCTGCCTCCTGGCTGGGTGGCTCATGGTTGCCCCGTACACAAAAGGGCTGCCGGTTCGATCCCCGGCTGGGGTGTTCACTTGGAGGCAGCCGATCAGTGTTTTTCTCTCACATTGATGTTTCTCTGTCTCTAAAATCAATAAGCATGTCCTCTCAGGTGAGGATTAATAAATAAAAAAATGTAAAATGCTGCCAACTATGCATTTGTGCCACTTTAATGCTTTGTTGGGCACAAATTTGCAGAATAAGACCTGTCTCTCTGGTACTGACCAGACTGTTTTTTGAAGCAACAGCTCCCACTGCCTGAGCTTGACCCATGCGCCCCAGGTTCTTTGCTCCCTGGGGAAATACTCAATTCCAGGCAGGAGGTTCTGCAGAGTGCACGGGGCTGCCCGAGGCTCCAGCTGTAGGGCATTTGAGTCATCAGGGAGGCACTACGGTGTTAATTTACTTCCGCCACTCATCAGTGCCAGTTCAGTGGAAAGGGCGCTATTTAGACTGTGAAGGACGGTAGGATGCTATCTCCTTTCCTTTTCAAAAACTCTATTCCCTTGCCTCTGTTCCTCAGAGGGGATGAGCTGGTACCCTTGGCAGGGTGGGACTTACCTGTGTTTCTTCCTTTTCCTCCCTCCCACCTTTTCCTATTCACTATCACCAAGTGTTCTTTGAGCAACTACTCCCTTCCAGGTGCTTTGATGGGTCTTGGAGGTAAAGGCTGTCTCAGATGTTGCCCTGCTCTCAAGGAGGTCCAGCTAGAGCAGAGGTCCCGAGGAAATGAAAACACACATCCACACAAAAACTCACACCCAAATGTCCACAGTAGTGTGATTCACAAGAGGCTAAAAGTGGAAACAACCCAGATATCCATCAGTCGATGAGTGGGTAAACAAAGTGTGGCTCCGCCATGCGCGGGAATATTATGCAGTCACGAAAAGAAGCGAAACACACTGACTTACGCTACAGTGTGAATGAACCTTGAAAACACTATGTTAAGTTGAAGAGGTCAAACACAAAAGGCCACCTAGTATGCGATTCCATTTATGTGGAATGTCCAGAACAGACAGATCCAGAGACAGAAAGTGGGTTAGTGGTTGCTAGGAGCCGGGGAAGAGCAGGGGAGTGACTGCTAAGGGGAGCCGGGCTCCTTTTTGGAGAGATAGAAATGTTTTGGAACTAGATAGAAGTGATGATTGCACAACATGTAAATGCACCAAATGCCACTGAGTTTGCATTCAAAATGGTGAATTTTATGTGAATTTCACCTCAATTGTTTTTTATAAAGGCAAGCATCTAATAAAGTCAGGAGAGGTTTTAAGGAGGCACAGGGGACTGAAGAGTCAACCCATGTGCCCAGTTTATACACACACTGCTCTGTTCCTCTTCCCTGGAGTGGCCACACCTGCTCTCAACCAGGGGAGGGGCAGGGCTGGTGACTCATGAATAGGCCCAGGGTCCAGGAAACACACTGACAGTGTGCAGGTTACCCCAAATTGCAGACTGATGGCTGATGCACCACTCCTAGTTCTGTCCTGCCCACACAGCATTTAAAACTTCAAATTTGCTGTTGAATTGGAGATATGACACAAAAATTCTAGCTTTCTGTCTTTTCTTGAGTCATATCTGCCCTTCACGTGTGGTAACCACCACCAGGAGCTGACTGTCCACCACTCCTGCTCACGTGGGTGTTGGAATGTTCTTCCAACTCCTTCTCTCACTTATGCTGCCTGCCTGGTGCCCTTCAATATCTGAGGCTGCAATTCCTATTCTAGAATCAGTTAGAATCATAGTTTATCCCATGGACAGGGCATCGCTGTGTGCCAGGTTGGAATGTCCGTGGCACGATGTCATCTGCTCCTCACATCAGCCCTATGAGGCAGACAGAAGGCCATTTCACAGAGGAGGAAACTGAGGCTGGGTTAGAGGACCGCTCTTGTGTTGAAGTGGCCAAGTTGGCAGAGCTGATTCAAATATTGCCCTCTACTGCCCCCTTGTGCCCAGTCAACGCATATGTACCAACCCCAGTGGGGACAACAGGGAATAAACCCTTTGGCCTGAGGAGCACCTCTCACTGGGGAAGCTGGGTGCCCTGTTCTGCCACCAACTCCTTCTGCCAGAGGAAACCTGCAGTGTTGGGCAGCCGGCACTGTCTTCAATTCTCATCAGGATGTGATTCGGCCTCCCAATCCTGGATGGTGCATGAAGATCCTGCGTGGCTGCCAATCTGGAGGGCTGCTGCCTAACCTTCCGGGGCGAAGCATTCCAACTGCTCAGCAGTGCAGACTGGGAAACTAAGGAGCTGAGTACAACAGTGCGAATGTCTGAGAGTCTGGGAGCAAACATCTGCTCTGCTGCTGTGCAGCGCTGTGTCTAGGCGGTGCCTTCCCTCTCTGAGCCTCAGTTTTCCTCATCGGTAAAATGGAAACAGAGGTGGTACCTAGATTTCACTCATTTCACAAATATATTAGGTGTTTGGGTGCTAGGAAACCTACAGGGCTGAATGAGACAGATAGTAACGCACAGTTTGGAGGGGGTTGTGGGCAGATTTCTGGCAACGTGGCCAGGCTCTACTACCTAGTTACCCGATCAAATACTAGCCCAAGTGTTGCTGGAAAGGTATGGGGTAGATGTGGTCCAAACCTAAAATTTGTGGACATTAAGTAAGAGACTGTCCTTGACAAAGTGGCGGACCTCACACAGCTGAAAGGCCTGAAGGTTTTCCTGAGGAAGAAGGAATTCTGTCTCAAGGCTTCAGCATTGAGTCCAGCCTGAGTTTCCAGCCTGCCCTACGGATTTTAAGCTCAACAGCCCTTACAAATAAGTAAGACAATTCTTTGTAATATATATATGTATACATAAAATATACACCATCATATATATAAAATAACATTAAATATATCTATATTATGAACAAAATATACATACTTATTTGTATAACTGTATATGAATATATAAATAAATACAATAATATATATTAATTAATATATATATTAATACAATGATAAATACAATGATGCAAATATATATATAATATATTTAATGAAAACCAACTGGTTCTATTTTTTGTTAAGGAACCCTGATTGACACAAGAGGGAAAGAAGATGATAATCAAGGAAACAAGTAGATGAGCAAAGCAGATGGTGATATTTACAACAAAGGAAATAAGCAAGGTGAAAGAGGAGATGGGCAGGGTGCAGTTACAGGGTGGTCAGGGAAGGCCTCTTTGAGGAGGTGACTTTTGAGTGGAGACTTAAAAGCAAGTGGTTGGCATCATGGGAAGACTGAGGGAAGGGCATTCCAGGTAGAAGGCACAGCAGGCACAAAGACCCTGAGGCCAAATAAACTTGATGAGTTCTAGGAACAGAACAGAAAGTAGACCAGGGAGCCAGGAGCAGAGGGAGCAATGGGGGAGGGGTATTGGATGAAGGGTGTGGGTGGGGAGGGAGGCGGGGCCTGGGGGAGGTGCTGCTGTGGGGACAGGAGGAGGTCATAGGCTGAGGCACCTGGCACAGCCCCCAGAATGCAATGGATATTCAATCAATGTTCCAGATGATGCTGGAGAACTGGAGACGCCGACTCAGCAGGACTCCAGGCTCCTTGGAGGAAAGCCCACAGCTTCCTGACAAAGGCAGAGCAAATACCTGCCCATCTTGCCGGTCCACAGGTCTGTGGCTTTCAAGACCAGGTCAGACCTCATTATTTCCCCAGGTCCCAGGACAACCTCAAATTGTGCAGAGCTAAACTCTTGCCGTGAACGTGAGGTGGGTCCCAACGGCTCTCTGTAGAGCTTACTCTCAGCAATGGGCATCCCATGGGGAAGGTGGGGCTCCCCTTCACATTCGAGGCATACAACGTGGTTTTCTCCTTCTGTAGTGGGTTGAACTGTGTCCTCGCAGGAAGATAATCCCGCAACTAACTGCCATGGCCTGGGAATGTGGAAATAGGGCCTCTGTGGATGTAATTAAGTTGAGCTCATACTGAATTATGGGGACCCTGAATCCAATGAGTGGTGCACTTAGAAGGATGAGAGAATTTGGACACAGACACTCAGAAGGGGTGGCCATGTGAAGACAGAGGCAGAGGTTGAAGTGATGTGTCCACAAGCTAAAGGATGCCAAGGATTGCCAGCAGGCACTGGAAGCTGGAAGATGCAGGAAAGATCCTCCCCTTCGAGGCTTTGGATGGAATATGGCCCCGCAGGCACACCTTGATTTTGGACTTCTAGCCTCCGGAAGTGTGAAAGAATACATTTCTGTTATCTGAAGCCACTTAATTTGTGGTGCTTTGCTATGGCAGCTCTAGGAATCTCACGCGCTCTCTCAGCATGAAATTGAAATCTCTCACCTGTTCCCTCTGCCTAGAGCACTGCTTCCTGCTTTTAGATATTCTGTTAAGTTTGAGACTACAGTAGAAAAAACGTATAAACAAACAAGCAAACAAAACCCAGAGCCACTAGGCTGAGGCACCAGTCAGACATCTAATATTGCACCCGCCTCTCCTTAGCTACGAGACACTGGTCAAGCCCTTTTGTACCCTGGTTCTCAGTTTCCCCACTCGATCTTCCCTCAGTCCCCCACCCCCCGCCCACTCTTGCTGGCCTCAGGGCCTTTACATGGGTCCTGAGCTTGCTCTCAGCTTGGAACACTCAGCCTCTACCTGGTCAGACCTCACCCAGGAACTCTCCAAGTGCCAAGAACCCACCTGCAACTTCACACTGGCTTGTCAGGTTAAAGGGGACAGCCTGTCTCTGCCCCAGACTGGGAGTGCCCCACAAGGGCAGCTGTCTTGTTCTCCATGTGTCCCCAGCACCTTGCCCAGGATCTGGCCTCCAGTCAGTGCAGATCATTAGAATGAATTAATGGAGAAAACAGGCAGTTTTCTCCCAGGCTGCCCTCAGCTCAGGCCCCATAGGAATCTATGTGGAAGGGCAGGAAGTGAAGGAAGAGACTGCAAGATGATGGCGGCAGGAGGGGGCTGTGGACACAGGGCAAGTGCTCCAACACCCGCCAAGAAGCTTGAAGATACCCCTGGGAAGCGCTCGCTGAGCTGGAGGGAATAGAATTGTGGGTTGTCTGGCACCAGACAGAGGTGCTTATGTTGAGATGCAGCTGGACGTAGCATCAAGGAGCTGCACTCGTTTCTTCCGGAATGGGGAAGACAGAAGCCTTGGCAAAGGCGCGCACACAACCCGGGCTGCACAGCAAGGCCACTATCTTGCAAACACTGAGCTACTAAAAAGCTGCACAGGGGGTCCTGTGCAGCTGGGGGAAACGCACTTGGAATTCACATTTGCAGCTGTGGTCAGCCCCATTTTTGTCTCCAGGATAGAGGGGGGCTATCTTTTAAAACACTTCGGGGTGGGGCACGCAGATAAAGAAGCTGCAGTGAACAAGATACAAGGAACAATACTGAGAGTGACAATGACTTTGATGAGCCTTCATCATGTAGGCAGTCCCACCTGCCTCATTGAGTTCTGACAACTTCATGAGCCAGGGATGATTGCTCCTATTTTACAGAAAGGAAAACTGAGGCACAAAGATGCTCAAAGAGTTGCCCGAGGTGGCCAACCACGACTGTTGGGGTTTGAATCAGAAGGTTCTCAAAGTCCAGACCCAGGATTGCTTTGGTCTCAGTACAGGCCAGAGATGCTAAGACTGTCCCGAGACCCCTTGGAACTCCAGGTGTTCGGTGCTGGAAGGAACCTCCCAAAATCACCCCCTCAGGTTCTACCTTTTACATGGGAGGAAAGAGAACTCCACCCCTCAACACCAAGAGCACGTGACTGAATTCAAAGCCAGTTCTTGTCCATTTTAGGGCATTTTTAACTACCAGGACTTCCTCGCTAGAAAACGATCCTTTATTTGCCCAAACTGCCAAGTCTGGGTGCTGCGGGACCCCTTATCCAGGCATTAGCACTCCCTGTCTTACAGAGTTGAAGAGAAAGGTTTATAGGGGGAATGTGGAGAGGAAAGAACATTGTAGAGATGAAAGGACAGGAGGCTGGCCCCAACGCAGTGGCCATCTCTTTCCCAAAATACTTGTATTCCTGGAAGATGATGGTACTGAGCAGACGAGAGCTTCTCAGCTCTTCTGAGAATCAGCACCTCTTGCTAGAAAGAACCACACATACATGTGCAAAACGTGGCTGAGAACGACTAGCTTCGGGAGAGGGGTAAATTCAAATCCAAATGGGGTTGAGGCCCTTCACTGGCTGCTTCTAGTTCGACACAGTTGATAGGAAGCGCGGGGCCTCTCCCACCAGCCCATTTAGCTTTTGAACAGCACTAGTTGTATAAAGCATATATCGGATCGTTCGAGTCCACATATTCTATGCTGCACTCAGGCCTGTGTCCCTTTCATGCCTGTTGTTCATCAGCCTAGTTTCTGCCCTCAGTGCCCTCGCCAGCTGGGGTTTCTGGAGGTGGAGATCCTCTTCAAAGTCTCTTTTCCAGGGTGAACATGTTCAGTCTCTCTGACTGTTCCTTCCCAGATGGTTATGTAAGTAACTCATGGGCATCATCTCCTGGGGGTAAAGTCTTTGCATTAAAGGGGGAGGGAGATGAGTGGTTGTATGCAACCGATGAATTAGGAGAGCCTGTGCTGAAGATATTTTCTCTTACACAAGCAAGCAACGCCTCACTGGAGGAGAAGAGAGAGGGGGAGAGAGAGACCCGGTGGCTCAC
This sequence comes from Desmodus rotundus, assembly GCF_022682495.2. Taxonomy (NCBI): domain Eukaryota; kingdom Metazoa; phylum Chordata; class Mammalia; order Chiroptera; family Phyllostomidae; genus Desmodus; species Desmodus rotundus. The sequence continues at coordinate 39,036,980 of NC_071395.1, read as the reverse complement.
TCATATCAGCAGTGGATGCTCAGGGCTTTCTTCCTACTTAAGTTTTGATTCTTTCCAGTGACTGTCATTCATCACCCTGTCTATTGAGCACCAACTGTATGCCCCAACCTCATGCTGGCATGAAGCAGTGGTCAAACCAAAGGCCCTCGCTCTTGTGGGGTTCCCTTTGGGGGAAAATAGACTTTAAACAAGATAAATATAAAAATATTTACGCTCTGGCTGGTGTGGCTCAGTGGATTGAGGCCCAGCCCGTGAACCCAAGGGTCGCCGGTTCCATTCCCAGTGAGGGCACATGCCTGGGTTGCAGGCCAGGTCCCTGGTGGGGTCACGTGAGAGGCAACCATACATTGATGATTCTCTCCTTCTCTTTCTCCCTCCCTTCCCCTCTGTCTAAAAATAAATAAATAAAATATTTAAAAATATATATTTAGCAAAGTAGATAATATGAGTCTCCTATGGCTGCTGTAACAAATTACCACAAACTTAGTGGCTCAACCCAACACAAATGTATTCTCTTATGATTCCAGAGGCCGGAAGTAAGTCTAAAATCAGTGTCACTAGACTGAACGCAAGGTGTGAGCAGGGCTGGTTTCTTCTGGAGGCTCCAGAGGAGAATCTGTTTCCTGCTTTTTCCAGTTTCCAGAGGTGCTTGCATCCCTTGGCTCACGACCCCTTTCTCCCATGTCTCCAATCTGTTAATTCCGTCACCATAGCTCCTACTTCTGTAGTTAAGACTTCTTCTGTCTCCCTCTTATAAGGACCTCTGTGACAACATTGAGGACCCACTTGAATAATTCAGGATTATCTCCTCATTTTAAGATCCTTAACCTAGACCTGGCTGGGTGGCTCAGTTGGTTGGAGCATCATCCCGTGCACTAAAAGGTTGCAGGTTTTATTTCTGGTCAGGGAACATACCTAGGTTGCAGGTTCAGTCCTTGCTTGGGGTGTGTATGTGAGGCAACTGATCAATGTCTCTCTCTCTCTCTCTCTCTCCCCCTTCCTCTCTCTCTAAAATCAATAAAAGCATATCTTTGAGTGAGTATTTTAAAAAAAAAGGTCCTTAAATTAATCACATGTGCAAAGTGCCTTTCACCATTAAGGGAACATTCTCAGGTTCCAGTGGTCAGGATGGGTGCCATTATTCAGGAACTGGGGGAGGGGTAATAGGCCTTCTCTGAGCAGGTGCTCTCTGGGCAGAGACCTGAAGGAGGTGAGAGAGGCATGGATGTTTGGGGAAAAGTGTTCCAGGCAGAGGGAACAGGCAGTGAAAAGCCTGAAAGTCAGAGGCAGCTGGGCACAGGCAAGGAACTGAAAGGAAGCTGCGGGAGTTGGAAGGGCATGAAGCAGACAGAGAGTGATGAAGTGAGCTCAAAGAAGCAGGTGGAGGTTGAACCCGGGTTCTCTGTGGGACAGGCATTTGCCCCAGGGGTTTAAGCAGGGTATGACAGAGTCCCTCTGGCTGCAGCAGGTAAAAATACACTGTTGCCTGGATTTGTGGGAACCCAGGTAAGACTATTGTAATAGTCCATGAGATGAGTTTACAAGAATGTTTAGAATTCTTAAAATAGTGTGGAAATGAGAGTTTTGGGGGTGAGGTGGAAATCAATCTTAAATAACACAGCAAATATTCATTATGGGCCTGGCCTGTTCAACTGCCAGTGTCTCCTGCTCCCCACCTTGGAGAAGTGCCACGCCCACTCCCTCCACAGCTCACTGGGAGACCTGGGGAGTTGTACCTGGGAAGATCTTCATCCTGCCATTCGTCCTTCACATCCACGTTTTCCATCCGGAGTGTGGCTTCTGTTGTTCCCATGGGACCTGGGAAGAGGCACCAGCCTTGAAGCAAGGATGATTTCTGAAGGAGAGCAATGGATGGAGGTTTTACTGAACAATCATCATGATAACAACCTCTCACCCATGTGCAGCATTTCAGATCCATCTGCAAAGAGCTTTTGCAGCCATTGTTTTATTGCTCTATGAGGCTTCCCATTTCACAGAGGCATAGAGAACAAAGAACATCCATGTGGGTCTGGAGTGTGAACCCACATGAGAAGCTGAGGGTCCAGCTATAAGCCCTCCCCGCTAAAGTTCTGAAATACACCTTCCCCAGGGCTCACCATCCATCCGTTATTTTGGGCCTCAACTGGGAAGCCATAAAGCTATTAAACTCATTTATACTAAAGTGTTGATGACTGATATACTCAAGCTTCCTTGCTGGGATTGACCTGGTCAATCCCACCCCACCTCTGTCTGCTCCAGGCCACTTGCACTGCACCTTTATCTCATCCCCCTTACCCCAAAGAAGTAAGTCCTGACAACTTGCTGACCTGAGGGCTAATGGAGGCACTGTGGAAAGTGTCTGGGGTTAGAAGTCAGGATCATAATTATTACCAACCACAAAATGTCGGTTTTGTTTTTATTGTCCTAGAAACTGGCTGGGGGCAGGGGCAGGGTAGACACAGTACTCTAGATGGTGGCTTAAGCACTGGGCTATCTGGGAGCAGAGTCAGCTGTTGAGTGAGATTAAGTCTGGGTATATCCTGGCACAGGGCAGACTCTCAGGCCATTCACCTCTCCAGGCCTCAGTTTCCCCATCTGTAAATGAAAGAGTTGTGCCAGAAATAATCTCTGTGATACCTTTTGGGTATAATATTCCAGGATTTTATGACTCAACTGACACCACAGGTTCTGTGGTTTTAAACCAGTGGTTCTCTACTGGGGGCAATTCTGCAGCACCACCACCCCTGCCCCGCCCCCAGGGGACACTTGGAGCCAATGTTTGGAGGCATTTTGGTTGTCACAAGTGGAGGGGGGTGCTCCTGGGAGTAAAAGGGTGGGAACCAGGGACAATTCCCAACACTCCCCAGGGCCCAGGGTGCTATGACCTGGCCCCAAATGTCTTTAGATCTGAGATGGACAAATCCCGTTTTAATCCGTAGGTTTGTGAAAGGACTTCAGGCATGGGTTTGGCTGTCCTTATAGAAGGCCTACTGTGTCATTGCACCCTGTCCTCCCATCCCCCACACAAGTCCTGTGGTGTTATCCTTGCCTGCCAGCATCTAAGGTTCCCCGCCTCCAGCCAGCTCTTCACCTTTCCCAATGGCCAGTTGTCCCTCTGTAGAGCTGGTGCATGGCCAACTGTTCAGGTGTGCCAGCCCAAACCCTGACTGCACTGGACCACGGGCCCTGGAGAGGACAGGTCTGCATTTGGGACCCTGGCTCATAGAGGGAGAACCCAGAAGGAGCAGAGACAGGTGAGGCGGCCAGACAGGGAAGGAGGGGATGGCTAGGATTAGAACTCCTTCCCTACTGCTGTGAGAGTTTCTCACTTGCTTCCTTTCACTGTCCTCAATGTCGTCATTCATTCATGGAGGAGGGACAGTGAGACGCAATACGCCAAAGGAAAAAAAAAAAATCCCTTCCTGACAGTACAGGCAACCACCACCACCCAGAACCTTACAGCAAGTGGAAGTTCACGTCAATGAAAATTCACTGCCTAGCTAAAGGGAGTGGTCTTTTGTGTCCGTTTTCCTTATCCTGAGTGGGGTGTGAACTCAGCCCCCAGGAAGGACCCCCCACTCACACACATCTACAGCCTAAACCCTGGAGCCACACACATCACCCCAAGATCCTCTAACCATGAATGTGGATAGGCTCTCCATGGGCCCTGTCCACTCCCATTCTCCCATCCTGACTTCACATTTAAGAATGGCAGCTGAGGCACAGAACGGGACAGCTGAGAGGTGTTCCTTTGCACTGAGATGCTGAATTATTAGCACACCACATTCAAGTTCAGATAGAGAAGGAGCAATCTGTCTTCAACCATCTCCCTTCCTCCCAACCCAAAGGCAAGCCTTTATGTACACATCTCTTAAATGCTTTTTCCAGATCGCTCCCGCTGTTATAAATAGGAAAGGCACGGAGGTGGGACGTGGACATTTTGGTCTCTTAGGAAGCGTCCCAGAGAAGGGCTGAGGGTTTTATCTGCCTAATCTCCAAACACGTCCTGAAAATTGTGCTATTCTCTGTTTCCAGGTGAGTGGTGGGCATGGAAGGGGAATTGTAGGTGTGAATGCCAGCGAACGCAAAAAATGGATGGGTTCCCACCCAAAGAGTCACAGGACTGGGGTTCTCTGCTGCCACCAGCCCCAACAGCTAGAAGGGGGTTTGCAGCGGCAGATGCCTGGGGCACCCTTTCAGGGCAGGGTGAGGGAAAAGGGAAGGTGGACTCACCTTCGCGGTGAGTGCTGGTTACCTCCGCGGCCTCTCCTGATTAGGCGCAGACAAAGGCGAGCCCCGCGCGGATGCTGCCCGGCATCCCTGGTGTTCCGAGCGGATCCCCGGGCCTTCAGAGTAACAGAGGAAGATGCATGCAAGGGTGGACCCTGCATCCAAGCAAGGTCACCCAGAGCAACGTGGCCGGCGCAGAGGGGCGCTTTTGTCTAAGGGTGGGGAGCGGTTTGCAGCTAGCTGTCGGCTCCCCCTCGCTCCGCGGCAGCTGCGTCTCCTGTCATCGTTGCAGCCTGTGCCTCTAAGGTATTTTCCTCTTCCCAGCTCGCAGCTGTCAGAGGCTCGGCTTCCTTAAGATGGTTAATTACGCTGCTTTTGTGTGCGGGGTGGGTCGGTGGGGGCAGGGCTGACCAAAAAGCACAGCCCCCTGCCAGAATCCGGGCCTCTCCATTGGCTGGGAGAGAGCATTTCCAAGCGCCTTACCAGAGGCAGAAGCGGAAATGATTTTCTGATGGCGCATCACAGATTTAAAAAACAAAACAAGGAACAAATAAATAAATAAATGGCGGCGATGGCCTCGTTTCTTCGATTAAGAGGGAAAGAGGGAGGAAACGATATCCTCAGGACCCCGTTTCACCGGTCCCTCAGCCGGCCACTCCCTATTGATGAGGCCGTGTGCCCAGGACCGGGGTGGATGCTGGGGAGAATCCTCTCAGGCACACTTGCTGAGAGCCACCGAGGGAAAGGCACTCCTTGCCGTTGTGCACTGCGGTGACTCTGCCCTGGAGGACTCCAGGACGACAGTAGAATGGTACAGGGTTAACAGCGAAGCCTCTGAAATCGGACCAGAAGTAGGTTTGAGCTCTGGCTCAGCCTCAGTTTCCTCATCTGTGAAATGGGAACATGGTTCTTGTGTTTCGGCAGTTAATGAGATGATGCACTGAGAACGCTTCACTTGGAGCAGGAGCATGAGAAAGGCTCTGTACCTATTTCTTGCTTACCGTTTCTATTTTTAGACCTGTAGCAGGTTGATTAGTGTCCCACAACCCCCCTCCCAAAAAGATATGGCCATGTCCTAACCCCTGAATGTGGGCTTATTTGTGAAAAGAATCTTTGAGATGGAATTAAGTTAAGGATGAGATCATCCTGGATTTAGGATGAGCCCCAAATCTGCCGGTAAGTGTCTACAAGAGAAGAGAAGGGGAGCAGATCTGAGAGGAGCGTGCCACGCGCCAGCGGAGGCAGAGGTCGGGGTGATGTATCTATACCCCAAGAGTTGCCAGCCAGAAGCTGGGAGAGAGGCCTGGGATGGGTCCTCCCCCACAGCCTCCCAAAGAAGCCAGCCCTGCCAATGCCTTGATTTTGGACTTCTGGTCTCCGAAACTGTGAGAGAGTACATTTCTGTGGTTTTGAGCCCCCTACTGTGTGGCGTTTTGTTATGGAAGGCCCAGGAAACTAATACATGACCCCGAGTAGGAACTGATGCTTATTCTTCTCTCCAGCCCCTTCATCACCATGGTGGTTTTTTGCCTCTTCTGTGGACACATCAAGTTTATTCCCAGCACAGGTGCCTTGCATGTGCTGTGCCTTCTGCCAGGAATGCCCTTCCCACAAATGTTCACTTTATTCAGGTGTCAGCTCAAAAAAACTCTCAGAGAGGCCTCCCCTTATCACCCACTTGCCTCTCACTCCATCACCCTCCATCCCATTGCTCAGTCTGATATTTTAAGTGTATATTTTAAACTGGTGGTGCAATACACATAGTATGAAGTTTGCCATTTTAGCCATTGAGGGTAGAGTTCAGTGGCAGTAAGCACATTCACATTGTTGTGCACTCACCCCCGTGATGTAGTTCCAGAACTTTTTTATCACCCTGAAGGAAATCCCATCCCTGTGACGCTCTGCCTCAGTCCCCTTCCTCAGCTCCCGGCACCCACAAATCCACTCTCTGTCTCTGCAGTATGCCTGCTCTGGACATTTCATGTCAATGGGACCACACACTATATGGCTTTCTGTGTCTGGCTTCTCTCACTGAGCATGATGTTTTCAAGTTTCATCCACATATAGCATATTTCAGAGTTTCGCTCCTTTGCATGGCTGAGTAATATTCCAGTGTGTGGGTGGACTGCGTTGTGTTTATCCACTCACCAGTGGTTGGACACTTGGGCTGTTTCTCCTTTTTTGGGTATTGTGAATAGTGCTGCTGTCCACACGGGTGTACATGGACTTACTGGGAAACACAATGATTTTTTTCACGGCACTTCCCGCTATTTGAAATGACTTCCTTGTTTCTTTGTTTATTCTCCGACCTCCCCCGACTATAAATTTCAAGGGAAATGAGACTTAGTTGGTCTTGTTCACTTCAGTGTTCTCTGCAGAGGACAGCCGCACCTGGCACAAAGGAGGTGGTTAGGAAATGCAGGTAGAATGCGTGAACGCTGGTTCTGGTTGTGGGCACCATGCAAGATTCTGATTGTATGGCTGCCTCCATCACATCATCGGGATATGTGCCCCTCCAAGCCACAGGCATAAAGGCACCGCCCCACAGCAGAGGGGGAGGAGGCCCCAGAGCCTCCAGCACAAAATCTGGACCTTGCATTTCCTGGATAGCAGAAGTGGAGCTCTGGGAAGAGACCTTTGTGTTAATTGAATAGGAAATCCATACCAGTCCAGTGCTGGGCATTGGGGTTCAAAATGCAAATAAGACTGCTTTCATAGGACTTCTGTTGTGAAAAACAGATAGGCAAAGGAGTCTGGGCTGGTTTAGAGACATCTCTGAAGCAGAGTGGCTGGGGGGATGAATGGGAAGATTTCCCGTGGTGGTGATGATGTGAGTTAGACACTGAGGACTGAGTACGAGTTGGGTGGATGGAGAAGCGGGAGGGAGGCATTCTGGACAGAGGGCTGTTTGAAAATCCAGGCTCTTCTCTCAAGAGAGGGAACTTGGAGCTGTCCGTGGTGCTGCAGCCACCGCCCAGGAGCCCAGCGGGAGAACCAAGCTTGGCGCTTGCCTGGTGTGTTTTAAATTGCAGTTAAAATATGCATAATGTGAAATTTACCATTCTGATCACTTTAAGTGTAAATGAGAAGTGGCATTATTACATTCACAATGTGCAACCATCACCACCATCCGTCTCTCGAATTTTTTCATCTTCCCAAACCGAGACTCTGTCCCTGTTAAATACTAACTCCCCATTCCACTCCCCAGTCCTCCATAATGTAAGCTTCTTGAAATCGGAGACATTGCAGTTTGTTATTATTGAATCTCTAATTCCTGGACCAGCGTTTGTCACTGGAAAGCGATTCTGCTTTCACCCCACCCCCACCCCCAGGACATTTGGTGATGTCCGGGGACATCTTTGGTTATCACAACTTGGGGGATGTGATACTGGCATCGAGTGAACAGAGACCAGAGATGCTGCTCAACACCCTACAATGCACAGTTCAGACTGTAAACAACTTTCCTTTTCAGGGTTTATTTAGTGCTATGCTTTCGCATTTTTGTGCTTGCTGGTGATTTCGCTGTTTATAATGGCCTGCGTGTATGGTGCTGAAGTGCTGTCTAGCATTTCTAAGCACAAGTAAGCTGGGATGTACCTTACAAAAAAGATTTGAGTATTCGATAAGCTTCGTTCTGGCATGGGTTATAGTGCTGTGGATTCACTGTTAAGGCACCACAATGTACATTATATAAGGTCCCTTTAAACAAAACATCCACATAAAACAAGGTGATGTATTGGCCAGTTGATAAAAATGGTGTGACCAGAGGCACACAGGAACCCAACCTTGTATTTCCCCTAGGAGCAGTGCTTCAGGGTTTGCTGTTCAGTGTTTGCACCGACTTTAGAGAACAGAACTGCTGTCGATAATGAGAACCAACTGTATTTATTTCCGAGGGCTATTGTGAGGACTAGGTGAGATTGTGCAGGTAAAGTATTCAGCACATGTTGTCCAGGGAAAACCGTTAAAACAGCCCTACTTTTGTATAAAGCATGCAGCCTTCATTATCTAGTTGGAGCTGCAGAGAACTGGAGGGAGGCCATGGGTAATTACCACGCTGGACTTTAGCCAGTTCATGGCAGGTGAGCTGTGTTTGGCAGACTCAGTAGATTATTCCTTGAGGCCACACGTGGTCATAAAGACACAAATGGAAGAATGCCATCCGCTAAATCACCCATACGGCTCTCCTTGGTACCCTGGGTTTGCCATGTTTCTGTCCAAGAATTAACTAGCCCCCCGACTGCTTAAATTAAGGGGCAAAAAAGAACACCACTCCACCACAGTCAGTAAATGTACTTTTGGGGGTCCTTTTAAAAGTTAAAATTTAAAAAATTTGGACTAACTTTATTTTATTTTAGTCTTTTAAAATTTTATTTACTTATTTATTTTTAGACAGAGGGGAAGGGAAGGAGAAAAAGAGAGAGAAAAACATCAATGTGTGGTTGCCTCTTGCACACCTCCAACTAGGGACCTGGCCTGCAACCCAGGCATATGCCCTGACTGGGAATTGAACCAGTGACCCTTTGGTTTGCAGGCCGGTGTCCAGGGTGTGTTTTAGGATGAGAAGCCGAGAGGGGGGCGTGAGGCAGAGTGCACCCAAAGCTGAGTGGTTAAAGGGAAGGCGGGGCTCGAAGAACGGTCTGGTGGTCTGGTCTCCGAGCAAGGTGCGATGTTTGAGCCTCGACTCCCCACATTTGTGTCGCAAAACGCTAGGCGGGTCTCTAAATAAGGGCACAGGTCTGGAACACAGAGCTGGGCTCAAGCAAAAACTCCGGATGTGGAGCAGGATGCGAGGGTCCCTCAGTACTGCAGTGGGCCTGGGCGCGGGGAGGGATCGAGACAGAGTCCTCCGCTGCAGAGCAGTCGAAGGGTCAGCAGGACCCCGGGTATGGGGCGGGGCTTATGAGGAGGCGGGGCCCCGGGGAGGCGGGGCTCCAGGAAGAGTCAGCCAGGCTGGAATAGAGAGCGAGGAGACTCGGGCCTCGAGCGGGGGGCGGAGCCTGCGTCGAGTGTCCCGGGCGCCAGCTAAGCGTAACCGGGGACGTCACGCGTGGAGCCCCTGCCGCTTCTCACCTCTAGCTGGGCTAGCGCTCTGTGGAGACGCGAGGATGGCGGCGGGTGGCTCTTACGGCTTCGCTCAGGGCGCCGGCCCGCAGTACAGGTACCGACCTCCACTCTGCCAGCCCCGGGAAATCGCGCCGCGAGTACCCGCGGGTCGGCGTCTCGGTTGGAACCCAGCGGGACGCGGTCCGGGGCCCTGCTCCGGCCGAGATGGCAGCGGGGCCGCGGAGGCCGCGCGCCGGGTTGTGTCTGACCAGGGGAGAGCTGGGCACCTCCTGGCGTGGGAGAGGGCCCTGGGCTCGAGGCGGGGATGGACTCAGAGCTGTGCTCGGAGGGCTCCGGGCGAGGCAGAAGGTGGAGTGGTACCTTGGCGGGGGCGGGGGGAGAGGAGCGGAGGTGGGGCCCTGCCCCGATTGCGAGGGAAGTCCTACCTGGGAGCGCACCTGGCCAGGCAGGGGTGTGTGGGGTACTGACCCCTGAAGGTCGGTGTAGGGGGGCTGAGAGAACACAGAGACCTGGGAGGCTACCGGAGAGCGAGGCAGAGACTTGGGAAGGGGGATTGAACCTGACTGGGGGGTTGGGCAGAGGCTTGGGGGAAGTCCCGAGACCCAGTAGGGTGGCACCTGGGGCTTCCAGGGGATGGGGAATAGTTAGGAGGGGTACAGCTGGGACAGGAGGGGTAGGGGGACTTGGAACCTTGCAACTCAATGGAGTAGGTGTTTGGATATTTAAGATCTAGTAAAGGTCAGGGACCCAGGTGTTTGGGAGGGGAGGGAGAGAAGGGAGTCTAGAGAAGAGATGGCAGAGGGTGGCGGGCAGGCATAGGAAGCCGCCAGGGGAAGGAGGGATCCATGGGTAGAGACACATGGGGTACCTTATACCTCAAATGTACAACCCCCCCCCACACACACACACCATTCTCGGAGTATCTCTGCTGTCTCCTTTAGCAATCAAGACCAAGTCTCAGGCACAGGTGCAGGACCAGCATCCCTAGGAGGAAATGCTGCCTCCCCATCATTGTCGTTTATCAGCCTTGCCAGGCTTGCCAAGTGGTAGCCTGGCAGAACCTCTTGGGCCAGTTCTCACAGACCCTGAGGAGCCAACCTGGTGCCAACCACCTCTTAGGCACCTGAGAGATGTGTCTGCTGCACTAGAGGCCTTTGCTGCATGTGGTGTTCATGCTCTATCTCAGCATGTTGCAAATAGATGAGGCTAGTGGAAAGTTAGGGCCGACCCCTCAACCCGGCCGTGATACTGCCATGTTCCTTCCTGTGGGAACAGGACCAGGGCTTCGAAACAAGGGTTGTGGACGTTAGGAGTGCTCCCAGTGTTTTCTGCCCTCCGTGTGGTCTCCAGAGTGTAGCATTTGTCTAGTAATGGGTTTCCCGTCAGGGACAGAATGTATCGCCTGCTGTTTTCTGGAACAGTGTTAGGTTTTTATGTTATCCTGCCTTGTTTCCGTCGTCCTCGGTGGATTTCTGATTACCAGTGCTTCAAGGAGCAGGACTCGGCCAGTCTGCTAGGCTTCGAGACCATGAACTTTCGGAAATGCTCCACCCTTCTGCCTGCTTGCTGGCTTTTCTTCCTTTTTTCTTTCTCCAGTGCATTCTTCAGTCAGAACTGGGAAATTACTTTAATGTTATGCTTTCTATTCAGATTATGTTCCAGAAGAGAAATCGAGCATTTGCACTGTTAAGATAGGTACAGGCATACCATAGAGACATCGTGGGTGTGATTCCACACCGCTGCAATAAAGCAAATACTGCAATAAAGTGAGTCACATGGTTTCTTTGGTTTCCCAGTGCGTATAAAAGTTATGTGTTTACTCTATTATAATCAGTTAAGTGTGCAGTAACATTGTATCTAAAAACAATGTAAGCCCTGGCTGGTGTGGCTCAGTGGATTGAGTGCTGGTCTGAGAACCGAAAAATCGCCTGCTCCATTCCCAGTCAGGGCACGTGCCTGGGTTGCAGGCCAGGTGTCCAGTTGGGGGCGTTCAAGAGGCAACTGATCAATGTTTCCCTCCCACATCAATGTTTCTCTCCCTCTTTTTCTCCTTCCCTTCCCCTCTCTCTAAAAAATAAATAAAATCTTTAAAAACATGTATAAAAACAATGTACATGTCTTAACTGAAAATACTTTATTGCTAAAAAAAATGCTAAAACGGCACTGATAGACTGGCTTGATGCAGGGCTGCCACACGCCTTCTATTTGTAAAATGGCACCATCTGGGAAGCACAATGAAAATGAGCTATGCGTGTAATTGCTGGGCTTCAGCAGATGTTTTTGTTAGTTTTCTTACTGAACCTATACATTTTAGCGCAGCTGCTGTCTGTGTTCTCATAACTTAGGTGATACAGTATGCACACATGTGACCCACTGTGTGAAACTACCATTCACTGAATGTCACATTAGTCTGGTCTTTAGTCTTGTCCAGGGGAGCATGTCTTGTTCTTTAAGAGCAGACTTAACTAAAACTAAAATGTGGGAATCATAGCAAAATAAATTCCAGTCTCACAAAACCTTGCACCAAGATTATCTGAGTGATTTTAAGTTAACTAGACATCCTCTTTTGAGGGAAGTGACTTTTGCTTGGAACCTTCAGCTGCTTTTTAAAGTACCGTGGAGAAACTGATGTGCCATGGAGTAACTGGTTAGGTAACATGGTTCTGGGTGCTAACTTTATGGGAGTATTTGGACAGCAGTATTTACAAAGCTTGTTTTACGAATGGCCAAAGCGAAGACAACAGTTTGTTTCTTAGAGGACTTTGAGTAGGTTTTCTTGGCTTTTAAAGTTGATAACCGTAGCTCTGGATAGGAATATTTCTTACATCGCAGTCCATAAATCAAAAACCTCTACCAGAGACAACGGATAGCTCGGGAAAGGCACTGGAGCCCACACCGACCGTGGGGAGTGCTGGCAGGCGTAAGATTGCCCGCTACACCCCTCCCTGGGAGCCCCTGCCCCGTCAGGTGTGGCCGCAGCCAGAGCCTGAGGGGCCCTGGTGCACCCGGGCCAGCCTCCCTTGCCTGCCACACGCCGCCCCCCTCCCCCTGCCCCCAGGTCTTCAGACCCTTCCAGAGGGAACACCGCCTACCAAGGCCCTTCTGTCCCCTGAGCTTAGGTGGGAAGAGCACAGGCTGCTGGGAAGAAGTGTCCTTGTGTCGGGGGCTAAGTGCACACCTCTAAATGGACTCCTACCGCCTCACCCAAAAGCAGCGTCTCACTAGACATCCAGGAAGGTTGGGTGTGTGGGAGCCTCCAGCTGCGTTTGAAGCATTCCTGCTCAGTGAGCGTCTAAGCAGCACCTCCTTTATTCCTGGGCAAGACTGGCAGGAAGTTGACCCTGAACAGCAAGGCATAAAAGTCTTCTTATTAGAATGTGGTTGCAGTTGTTTCTCTAAAGGCCCATCTCAGTGAGGCTAAAGTAACATGTTAGGGCTTGGATGAGGGAATTTCTTGGCGTGTAATTTTGAGTGGCGGCCCTGGACTGCCATTGGAAACTTGGCTTAAGTGTATTTTAAGGAAAACCTTTCAGATGACAGAACTGTGCTATCTTAGATCCTATTACAAATACATTTGATACATTGCAAATGTCTCAGGTTTGGAATTTGAATTTTTTCTTTTTCTGTTTTAGAACCAAAAATCAAAAGTAACTTTGGATGATAAGTAAATTCCTAATAGAGATTTTTTCCCCCTAAACGTACTCTGTTTCTGAATTTTTTATGGTTTTGTTATATTTTGTCTTTTGTCTATATCTACCAATGTGTATATTTGGACTTATCAGAACAAATACATCAAATTTAAAAGCATTTTCAAATGATTTTTTAAAGTTATTTTTTCACATAGTGTAATTGTTGTTCTTTTGTGTGCTTATAGAGAGAGGTAAGGGGCCAAAGACTGTTGATCTGGATGAATAACTGTAGTCCTGGAAAAATAAGGAAAGAGTGTAGAAAGGGCATTTGTAAACATGTGTTTATTCTCTTTCATCTTATATTAGTAAATTAAAGTTTGTGAAACTTCAGATCAGGGATTGCGGACGGCCCTGTAAGAGCCAGCTCTGTACATGAATGAATCAGATCTAAGATGGTCGTGTACAGGGTCAGGGGAAAATCAAGACAGAGCTTACACACCCCACCTGACACTGACATGGGGTACCGAACCCAGTGTGGGGAGTCTTCCCACTTCTCTAGCGAACCCATAGCCCCCTTTCTATGTGAAATTCTCCAAGTCCTAAGTACCAGCACCAAATTCAGACTGCAGATCAAATTACACCTGCCTCCGCTTGATGATTTCTGCTTCATGTTTTTAAAAGTTGAATCATGAAAGGATACTGCAGAAGATACTGTAGATACATTTGATAACTAAAAGGTAGAGTACGTATCCCAGCTAGTTAGAGGAGCCCTCCATTTTGACTGGCTTTAGTCAGTTAAGGTAGTTCTGAGGGCCCTGACCTGCGTGGCTTATTTGATTGAGCATCGTCCTGAAAAGCGGAAGGTCTCTGGTTGGATTCCCAGTCAGGGCACATGCCTGGGCTGTGGGCTTAGTCCCAGTTGGGGCACGTCTGAGAGGCAGCCGACCGATGTTTTTCTCCCTCTCTTTCCCCCCAACTTTTCCCTCTCTTCCTAAAAATAAATAAATAAAATATTTTTTTAAAAGATGGCTTGGGTTTTTTTTATTGTGTTAATACCAGCTTTTGTTTTTTATCAGTAAGACAGCTTAATCATCAAAACCAAGTAATATTGCATAATTCAGAACAAAATTAGAAAGCTTTGACTAATCATGGAGTTTTTGCTTGTTTCTTTCTCTCTCTCTCTCTCTTTTTTTTTTTTTTGCATGTCTTTCTCTATGTTTGTGACATCTTAAATTTGAAGTGTGCCGTTTACTCATAGAGTATTTAGAATCTTGGTAGGAAAAGGTTTGGCACCACCCAAGGTTTCATTGGTTGGTAATTGTTTTCTTGCTTTGTCTCTCATTTCAAGATATCGGCCAGAAATTCTCTGCCTGTTCTTTTCGGTTGGACTTGTGTTATATGATATTTTAAGGTTGCTGGGTTTCTTTTAGCTGGAAGCTTCATTTGTAAATACTCTGGGAACCGGACTTCTTTTTTTTTTTTTTTTTTGGTAGATATTTTGCTTCGGCAGGTTTTTTTCTCCTACAGGTAAGTTGCATTTGTGGTATATCACTGTCCATTTGCCTTTTAAAATTAATGTACCCCAAGTTCCTCATTTGACACTGTTGACTAAACATTGAGAACTGCTTCGATTTGATTCTGTGGCATTTTGTACTTCAGAAAGTCAGTTCTGTTGATTGAGGATTTACTCTTTGATGAGTTTTGCTCTCTGGGAACAGAATGAGCTATAATATCTAAGACCCTTGGAATGATTGTTTTTATTAAAAAGCCAGCAGCTTCTTTCTGCTTTTGAATGTCACTGTTTGAATCCCTGGCTGGCGGGTCGATGTCCGTTGTACTTGCTCGTGGGAACCTCACATTGCAGTCTGGCCCTGCCTCCCCCTGTCGGCACTAGAGAGGCACACGTTAGAACAGGGTAGATGTGACCGGAGGTTTTTTCCCCTTAAAGCAGCAGGGGAGGGCTTACCATTTCCGAAACACCAGCCCTTCATCAGTTGACTGAGGTTCACGGCCATAGAAGGGCATGGCCAAATTGTTCCTGGTTGGAAGTTCCTTCCCTGCTTCTAGGAGGGCATGTATATAAAGCCTTCTCTTTAGTTTAACCAGAGTAATATCATTAAAACAGAGTTCTTAAGCACCTGACCAGCGGGGCTCGAATGTAGCCACCTTCCACATGGGGACCATGTTTCTGTTCAGAAAGATGGAGGCGAATTCCAGGAATTTCCCTGCCGAACTGGATCTGGCTCAAGCGCAAGGCTCAGGAAAGTCCTGTTACCAGTCTCTTGGGTGGTGCCAGTCCCTGCCTCAGGAATGCCAGGCAGCCTGGGGGCTGTGTCTGGAGGAGCCACGTGGTCCTGATTTGGAGCTGGAGACTCCTGACTGCATTTTAAAGAAGGTTGTGGGTGGGCGTGGAGGGAATAAAATCCTACCATCTTCTCAAGAGCCCAAGGATTGAGTTCACCGAACCCCTTTCCAGTTTGTTGGGGTGTTTTCTGGGCTCTCTGGACCTGAAATGGGCATTTCACATGGAGAATGCACATGGGCTTTCATGGTTAAAAAATAGAAATCTGCTCCATAAAAAAAAACAGAATTATTCTGGTTATGAATGTACAATATGTAAATGTTTTGAATATAAAACCCCTGTGAACCAGAAAATGAAATAACTTGTTGGTGTGTATGTATGTGTACATGCAAGGTAATTAAACGTATCTTACTGCTGATAAAATATATTTGACAACATCCTCCCCGATGAATGTCTTTAGTGACCATATTTAGCAGTGGGTGTTGCACTTCACGATGCGCCATCCTGGTTACGCGTGTTACTTCACCCTGTGAGTAGTCACAGATCCCCTGGAAAACCGAGCTGAGGTCAGGATGCTGGGCAGAGCTTTTCTCTCAGCACTGCAGGGTAGCTGGTGGTCAGGGTTGCGATTTTTAACTGCTCGGCGCTCAGATTTGATCTCAGTCTGGCTTGGTTTACACCACCTGGGGGAGTGTTAGGAGGAGAAGTGACAAGCAGGTAAAGAGCTCCGTGCTTAAGGGGAGGCTTTACCAAGGGTGAGTCCCCGGCGGGCAGCCTGTCCTGCAGACCATGTTTGCTGCTCACACCAGCTTTCTTTGGCCTGTGCGGTGTTTTGTTGTTGTTGTTGTTTTGTTTTTGCTCTATTTGAATTAGTTGCAAACATTTAAAAATTGGGAGACTTTGAAAAACCCCAATTTCTAGCATTGCTTAAAATCGGAAGATCTGGCAGTCCTGGGCTACATTCTAAGTTCCTGCCATGTGCGAGGCACTGTAACACATCGGCTCTTGTTTAGTTATCATACCATCCCAAGAAGTAAGGTGCTTCCATTTTACAGGTGAGCAAACAGGCTAGGGAAGAATACGGGACTCATCCAAGGCCCCCAGTGAGCAGAGCTGGGATTGGAAGTCAGGTGGTCGGACTGCGGACCCCATGGCCCATCCCACTGGCCAAAGCTCTCCACCCAGTTCCTAAGCTTCAGTCCCTTCTGAACTCCAAGTCGGTCCTTGTGCAAAATACTCACTTTCATCCTCAACTTTTCTCCATCTTCTTGCTCTTAAGGGAGCATCTCATTTATACTCACAGGGTTTTAGTCTGCAGAGGTGCCTAAGTGACGACCTGGAAAAGTCAGTGCCTTTGAAAGAGTTGATTACATTTCCTGAGAGGAGAGGATGTGCATCACCATACAAGGCTAGGCCGCATAAAATTTGCCCTTTAACCTCAATGATTGTTTTAAATCTTCACCCGAGGATATGCTTTATTGATTTTAGAAAGAGGAAAGGGGAAAGAGTGAAGCATTGATCAGCTGCCTCCCACATGTGCCTTCATCAGGGACGGAACCCACAACGTAGGTATGTGCCCTGACTGGGAATCGAACCTGCACCCTTTTGGTGTAAGGGACAACACTCTAACCAACTGATTTAACTTCAGGGCCTTTAACTTCAGTGATTTCTTTTTGATGCCCCCATTCCAGCAGGGATTCTTAACTCGGGGCCTGTGAAGCCCCAGGGGATTGTAGGCAAAACTGTCTGTAGGAACCAAGAGAGGGCAGGGAGTCAGCGGCTTTCATCTGATGGTTAAAGGGACTCAGAAAAAGGCTATTAGAAATTGAGAAAAGGCAAAGTAACTAGTGACCTCCCACCACAGGGAGCCAAAGAAGTGGTGTAAGGTACTCTCCCTGCAGACTCCGGGCAGGGAGCCTGGTCTGCTGCCAGTTCGGTTACTTCCCTCCCACCCCCATTCTAGACACTAATCCCAGAACCCCAGCCCCAGGGACCCCGACCATCTCCTTGTAGATCTGAGTTTCGTAGCAGCAGCACTACTGACTTGGGGGTGGGATCACTGTCTGGGGTGGGCCTATTCTGAGCACTCTGGGGTGTTGAGCAGCATTCCTGGCCCCACCCATTAAATGCCAGGAGTACTCCCTGCCCTTGTGACAACCACAGATGTCCCCCGACACTGCCCAGTGTCCCCTTGGGGCAGAACCACCCCCAGTGAAAACCCCTGCTCTGGATTATCTAGGTTTTGACAACCGTTTGGGCGATGCCTGCAGAAAGTCTTTCCCGGGAGCCATTTTTGGGTAGCTCAGCTCCTAAAACCTGGATATGGTGGGTTGATTTTCAGGTGTCTGTCCTTTACTCCTTATTTCCATACCCTTCCACTGAGATCTTGCAGCTTCTCCCATCTAAAAATGACATCTGTTCCTCTGGCCCTTGAACTGGCCCTTGTACCTTGCCTTGGCCACTGGACTGCAGTGGAACTAATGCTGCCATACACTGAAAGTTTGAGTCCCCCCCAAAATCATATATTGAAACCTAATCCCAATGCAATGGTATAAGAGGTGGAAACTTGGAAGGTAACTAGCTCATAAGGGTGGAGTCCCCGTGAATGGGATTAGTGCCCTTATAAAAGACTCCAGAGAGCTCCCTTGCCCCTTCAGCCAGACAAGGACACAGCTGGAGAAGACAAAGTATGCGGCCAAATTTTGCCAATCCACATTTAAAAACCATTTTTCCCGTCATCCCTTCCATCTGGATTCCTTCATGCCAAGCTCTCTCTTGAGAGTGGGCATGAGACCCACAGTACATGCACTCCCCCATCTCGAGGGACACTCCACATTCCACTACCTTGGAGAGCTTGTGTAGGTAAATAAAAGTGAGGGGCACCCTCCTCCCAGACCACAAACAGCTGTGTGTGGGTGGCTTTGTGGCTTCATGAGCAGTTAGGATAAGGTGAGCCTAAGTGCTCCCTTTTTAGGTCACGACCACCACTTTGATCATTGTTATCAAACATTCACTACCCTTGACTGCTCTGCACAGCCCCAGACTACAGGGAGCCAGCTTTAGCCAAACTTTGCAGGGGATGTGGTGTCTCATGTGTTCTCTCCCCATGTCCGCCATTCTGTTTGAGGCCCCTGCGTGTCTCATGTCTGCTAGCAGTCCTTGCCCTCAGCTTCTCCCCTAAACAGCCATTATTTGTATTGGGTAGCATGGGTTTTCATACCAAAATATCACAGTCTGGGTGGCTTAAACAACAAATTTATTTCTCCCAGTTCTGGAGGCTGGAAGCCCAAGATCAAGGTTCAAGGTTCTGGCAGGGCTGATTTCTGTCTCTCCTTGACTTGTGGAGGGTGCCTTCTCCTTATGTCCTCATGTGGTCTTCCCACCGCACGCACATCCAAAGATGCCCATCCTATAGGATTAGGACCCCACCCCTATGACCTCATTTATCTATACCTCTTTAAAGCTCCCACCTCCAAACACATTGGGAATTAGGGCTTCAATGAAGTGAGGATGGCACGACTTAGTCCATAGCCCCATCTTAGCATCCTAAAACAGCTCAGAACTTGGCAAGAGTCTTCTTGGTGACTCGCTGTTGCTACTAGATGAAACCTGGATTCAGCCTAGCATCTGAGAGCCCCAAAGCCCACCCTCCACCTTTTTGTTATCCACACATCCTCTGTCCCTCAGCACACAGGATAGTTTCCCTGTGTGCCTCGTGCCTTCCTCCCACTCCAGTGTCTCTGCCAGGCCCTTTTCTCTGCCCGGGTTGAGCCCTAACCCTTTGGAATCTCACTCATCCTCCCAGCCGCAGGGACAGGGGTCCTCCTCTTACCTGCTGGTCTGTCAGCACATCCATACTTCCACCAGGTGGCATATCTCACTGTTCGCAGTGGAGAGGTGCTCCAGGGGTGAACTGTGGTGAGGTCAAGGGCATTTCACTGTCCCACACTGAACTGAAAGCTGATGTTGACCATGACCCTATACTCCTCACAGCCTCTGCTCACAGCTGTGGCATTTCATAAAACCAGTAGGGGCCATAACTACAGGAAGTTTCAGCAGAGCCGAGCAGTCAGATGTGTGACTTCACTGAGGACCAAACCCTCAGAGTTCAAGGAGGCCTTCCAACTATTTGACCAACCAGGAGAGGGCAAGGTCCTGTACAGCCAGTGTGGGGATGTGGTCAGAGCCCTGGGTCAGAACCCCACCCATGCTGAGGTGCTTAGGAGTCCTGGGGAACCCCAAGAGTGATGCGGTGAATGTGAAGGTGGGCACTTTGAGCCTATGTTGCAGACTGGCCAAGAAGGTCAAGGGCACCTGTGAGGAGTATGTCAAAGGCCTTAGGGTGGTGTTTGACAAGGAAGGGAGCATCACTGTCATGGGTGCTGACATCTGACACGTTCCATCACGCTGGCCGAGAACATGACAGAGGAAGAAGCAGAGGAGCTGGTGGCAGAGTTCAATGCGGCATGGTTGCATCGGCTCTGAAGAGCTTGTCTGCTCAGTGCTGAATGGCTGGGTGTTGCTCCCAGTGTGCCCATTGCCCTGTGCCTTCCCCGGTGGGAGACCGCATGGAGCCCTGAAGGCTTCCTAGGTCTCTTGTCGCAGCGCTTTCCCCAGCTTGTATCTCTTGAATGATGTTTGCCACCAGCATTCACCAAATAAACTTGCCCTCTGTGCCCTGAACAAACAGACACACACACCAGTAGGCGTCACCCTGCAGGCATGCTGAACACCAAGTTACTACACTGCAGCCTCAGAATTATGTCAAAGCATGATGGCTTGGATGCCTAGCCAGCTGCATCTCCTTCCATCCCTCCCTTTAATCTAGCTCAGTGGTCTTCAGACTTCAGTGTGCATAACACCACCATTCAGGGTCATATACCACAAAAACATGTCCTTTTATATTTACACTTGGAAATATGCTGTCAGAGGCAGCTCACAGTGTCCTCGTGATCCTTCCGGATTAGGATCTGGACCAGGCGTAAACCAGCCTATGATGCTGCCCAGCTGGTGTCCTGGGATGAGCTTGTCCTACATCAGCCTTTCTCAACTGGACAGTGGGGACATCTGTGGGGGTGTTCCTGACATCAGGTGGGTAGAGGCCACTGATGCTGCTCATCTCTCCACAGTGCCCAGGATGGCTCCACCGCAGAGAATGATCTGGCCCAGTGTCAGCAATGCCTAGATCCAGAAACCCTGCCCCTGCCCTAGACTAAATACACTGTGTGTGTGTGTGTACACACACACACACATACATACATACACATGCATGTTCTTCCTTGGTGTGGGACAAGGGCATTAACCATCCACCTCCATTGGTTTCCTTAGGTGGGGCCCTGCTCCAGGTGAAGACAATGCTTTTGACCTGAGGCAGGTCACCGTGGGAGCAAGGTGGGGAAAGCAAGGTGGGGCTGTCTCTACTTCCTCAGAGCCCTAGTCGGCTGAAGGAGGAGACACCCTTCCCACCCCAAGAGATGCTTGCTTCTGTGCCCTTGGTTGACACCACTTCATGGGCCAGGGATTCAGGAACAGATGGGAAACCCTGCTGGAGGTGGAGGCCGTCCGCATGTGAGGAAGCCGGAGCAGAAGGGACCCTCCACAGAGCCAGCTGCTCAGGTCACTGGCAGTTCTGGTGGCTCATGCAGCAGCGGCACAGGTCTCAGTCCAGAGAGCCCCAGGTTTGTGCTCACGCTTGGACTGAGTGCCCCTGCCCTTGCAGCTTGGGCAGACCAGACTGCCTTGCTGAGCCTTCCGGTGGCTGTAGTGGCATGGCCTTTGGTGTTGTCCCAGTGTCCATCCCTTCCCTTGCCAGTTTGGGTTGGGTCCAGACTCCTGTGTGATTTAGGAGAGGGTGGCCCCAGCTCCAGGGTGAATCCTGAGGGATCTAAGCCAGCCAGCATGGTCCCAGTCCTCTCGTCTGTGCCCATTTGGAGTGGGTGGTGTGGCACCGAGGCTGGACGAGAAGCCATGAGAGGGGGCTGGCACGAGACAGCCCATGTAGAACTTCACCGGCCATACCTTGCAGTGTTACTTTAACAGCAGAAAATTGGAAATAACATGTAGTGGTTTAAAAATAAGTCCACAAATTCTTTTCTCTCTCCAATTAGTAGTAACTGTACCTCAGATAAACCCCATTCGGTACAATACTGCCACTGCTGCAAAGCTCACACAAATTCTTTGATGCTCCTCCCTTCAAAAGGTGGGGCTGGATCCTCTCCCCTTGAGTGTGGATTGGATTAGTGATTCACTTCTAATGGAATGTGGCAGAACTTATGCCACGTGATGTCTGAGGCTGGGTCATAACAAGGACAGCTTCTACCTGGTGTGCTCTTGCTTGGGGAGGAACATCTGGGAACCACATCCCACCTCCCAGTTGAGATTTCAGGTGACGGAGCCCACCAGCGGCTTCATGGCAGCCTCTTAAAGATCCTGAGCCAGAGCCCACCACGGCAGTCCTGAATTCCCGACGTGCAGAATGGAAACTGTGGAGATGATAAACAGTTGTTATTGTTTGAAGCCTTTTTATTGGGGGTAATTTTTTAAAAGATTTTATTTATTTGTTTTTACAGAGAGGGAGAGAAACATCAATGTGTGGGAGAAACATTGATTGATTGCCTCTCGCACGCCACCAACCAAGGGCCTGGCCTGCAACCCAGGCATGTGCCCTGACTGGGAACCAAACTGGTGACCTTTTGGTTCACAGGCTGGTGCTCAATCCACTGAGCTAAGGCGGGGATAATATGTTTTTTAGTCCTTACCTGAGGGTATGTTCACTGATTTTTTTAGGAGAAGGCAGAGAGATGGGGGTGGGGAGAGGTAGAAAAGGAGAGACGGGGAGAGGGAGAGATAAGGGGAAAGGGAGGGGGAAGGAAAAACATCTATCAGTTGCCTTCTGCATGCACCCCAACCAGCGACCAAACCCACAATCTAGGTATGTGCTCTGACCGGGAATCGAACCCACAACATTTTGGCGTATGGTATGATGCTCCAGTCAACTGAACCACCGGGCCAGGGTTGGGGGTAATTTTTAACTCAGCAATAGATAACTAATATATAAATGTCTACCATTAGGAAGCTAGGCCAATGAATTGTGATACATTCAAGCAAATAAATAATCAGCCTTTAAGTTTGAGAGGCTCAGGGTAAAAGTAGAAATGGAAGCCTATATACTATGTATCTAAATATTTTAACATTTTAAATCAAGATGGCAAAAAGTGAAATACAATACAGTAGCCCCCTTATTTGAGAGGGATATGTTTCAGAATTTTCTTATATGACTCTTACCGGTATTGGGCTAAAGTCTTTGACGGTGCCCTTCCCAACAAATGGGCTTTTAAATTCAAGGACTACCTACTGATGGCTGATGCTCAGCAGAGCCCGGGGCGCTGGAGTCAGAAAGACCTGGGTTTAAATCAAGCACTGACATGTGTCAGTGACCCTCCGGGAGCTTCCTCAGCTAGACAGCGCGGACAGACGGACAGATGGGTGGATGTGTGGCGCAGGCACCGTCTCTGCAGGTGGTGAGGCATGAACGAGATGATGTAGACAAGCCTCAGAGCTGTGCTTCCCACAGCACAGGGCGTCAATAAAGGCTCATTGCCGGTAGTAAAGTTTTTAGTTTAGTGGTAACCAATCTTCCATATTTTAATAATCGGGTGGATCCACTTGTCCTTTGGTTTAAAAATACCATTGAAGTTCAACTTTCTTTGTGGAATCTTGATGGTGGGAGGGGAAAAAAAGACTACCACTTTTGTAAATGAACTGAGAAGTCTTCAAATGATTCAGGCCTGACTTTGCCACTAACCATGCCTCAGTTTCCTCTTCCGTAAAACAGGGCGACGGTGGTCCCTACCTCACAGGGCTGTCGGGAGATTGTGTTTGTTCCTGAAGAGCACTCAGAACTCGTCACCGAAAGGTGCCGTGTGAACGTGGGCACCTGAAGCCGCTGATGGCAGTGGTTTAAGTGCTCAAGTTCTCCACAGAGCTCCATGTAACGCAGCCACACTCTTGTGTTTGTTGTGCTTCTAGCGCTCAGCCTCCCACGGCGTTCCCCCTCCCGGCCTCTGGAGCCAGCTTCACCTCCCACCCCACGCCTGGAACGGGCCCTACCGGGCCCCTGCCATTTACCCCCACGGCCACCCAGCCACCCCGGGCCGGCAGCCCAGCAGGATATGGCGGGTACCAGCCCCACTCCATCCAGGACTTTGATTACGGCAGCGGACTCCCGGAGCCCACCCCCACCCCCACCACTGCTTCCTCCTACCAGGTATCAGCCCACCTTTCTCTGACTAGCACCTGTCCCTCCTGGACAACATGGACGGCATCGAATGGCATTGATGTGGGCAGCCTGTACTAGCAGACAGTCCGGGACGCACCTTCGCCCTCCTCTTGCCCCTGTCCCTCTCCGTAGAGGTGACTGGGGATGGGCTTCTCCTTCCGGGGCCCTTCTGTTGTGGATGATGCCACTTTCCCTACCTTGGAGCTCTAGGGCACAGATCTGGCCGCTGTATTTCCACTTGGAGTTGCCAAAGCACCCCAGGCTGCACGTGGTCCATCCCCCACCCCTCCAGCCTCTGCCACCCACAGATTGTCCCTGGTTGGGTCAGTATGTGACACCACAGGCCACCTGGGTAGCCAAGCTTCACACTTTGGCTCTGTCCTCTCCCTCTCTTGCCATTGTTTCTCCAAGGCCTTCGACTTCTCCATCCATACCATCCCTCTCATGCTTCTGCCCCCTCCCAAAGCCTCCTGACCTCTGTGTTTCTGTCCTTGCCGCCTCATAGTCCCTGATCTACCAACAGCCCAAACCCTACTATGAACCAAAATCCAGCCGTGCTCCCTGCTGCCCTTGGCACAGCACCCAGATCCTTGAGAACCCCCTGCCTGTGTGTGGGGCGAGTGAGGACTCACCCTTTCTCTCTGCCTTCTGCGTCTCCTGCGGAAACCCTCTTGTAGAACAGTTATGGCCATGAACCACTGACAGCCATCAGCAGCTACGAGAACCAACAGTATCACCTGCCTGCTGTGGGCCAGCCTCAGCTCCCTGCCAGGGCCCTGCTCCGCCAGCCAGGTGGGTCTCTGCAGGGTCAGAGGGTGGGAGCAAGGGCACAGGAGTCACTGCATTAAAGTCATGTTTAAACACTCCAGATTCACAGGAAAGCCTGCAGTAAGGTAGAGGTCAGGGCTGTCTTTTCAACGAGGGGCCTGTGTGTGTGAGAGAGAAAGGTTAAAATGGAGGTCACAGTGTTTTCCAGGGGAGCCTTCCCAGGGTGGAAAGGGTTAAGTTCTGCTGAGGATTTGTATCTTAGAAGAGATAAGGAACACACTGAATACACACCCGCTACATTCATGACACAGAGGAAGAAGAGTCTGGAAAGGATTGGTGGGCACAGGTCATCGGTGACTCCCAGCTGGGATCAGAGCTCAGGATCGGAGGCCTCTGGGGTTACAGCCTTCAGCTGAGGCCTAGACCTCGGGGCAGGGGGTGGTCCACGGCCAATTGTGCCTTGGGCTCATCCACAAGTGGGGGCCTGTGTTTGCTCTGGCAGCTGGGGAGGCTGGTTGCGGTGGGAATAAGGAGCGTGACTGTCACTCTATGCTCCCTGGGGACAGGGGTGAAGTGTGACTTCAGAGGGACTGTGCTTGCTCTCCAGAGGCCAAAGGAGCTTACTGTCAGCCCAGCGGTGGGTACAGCCAAGCGCAGCCCCTACAACAGGCGCCCACTACTACGTCAGCACAGCCAGCCAGCATCCCATCCTCCAGTTACACCCACTCCCCAGCGTCCAGCATCCAGCAGCCCTCTGTCTTCATGTCCACCCTGCCTTCCTACACCTCGTCCTCATCCTCCTACAGCTTTGCCTCCACCCTGTACACAGGTGAGGCAGTGGTTTCCCCGAGCATCAAAGCAGGCGAAGCTGGTTACTCTGCAGCCAAAATAAACACTGTCCTTGAAACTAACCCATTTCCCTCTCATTCTTCTCTCTGCTTCTTAGGACCAAGCTATCCGAGCTGTTACATGTCGGTGTACCCAGCAGCCGGTTCTTACTATCCTCCACTGCTCCCCCCACAGATGCTGCCTCCACCCCCTCCACCTCCACCCCCAAAGCCTGAGGACTTGTCCCCATGTGGTGCCTCAGGGAACAGCTCCAGAGCCAGTTCTGCTGGCAGCTTCACCAAGAAGCCATCGGTTCCCACCAGGCTGCTGAAACCCAAGGACGGGCCCAGGCAGCCCCCACTTCACTACTGTGACCTCTGCAAGATCAGCTGTGCCGGTGCCCAGGTCAGCACCCCATGCCCAAAGCCTGGCAGGCTCCACCACCTTCCTGCCCCTCCCTTGTGCCCTGTGGCCTACTAGAGGTCAGGATCATGGCCTGCCCGAAAGAAGCCTGTTATTAATCTTGCAATGTCAAGTGTGGGTCAGAATTACCCTGTCGATTGTCCTGTTGGTGGTTGAGTGGGAGAAATGAGAGCAGCAAGGCACTGAGTGTTGGCCACAGAAGGGTGATCTTGAACTCCAAGGCAGGCGGGCTTCTCTTGATTTGGGGTAGGAGAGGCAGCCAGCGCTCCCTCCTTGCGCAGCGAGGGCCCAGGCAGACACGGCTAGTTGTGGTGCGCCTCTGCTGCAAGGCTGCTTGGGCAGGGCCACAGGCGGACGACAAGGGGCACGGGTGAGCACGGGTGCGTGTAGTCTCAGTAGAAGGAGTGTGGGCTCCAGAGCTGACCTCCCGGCTCATAGCCCGGCCCTGCCACACCAGCCCCCCAGCAGGTGTCACAGCCTCTCTGAGCCTCAGTCTCCCTGTGGGACAGGGTCTGCCTGAGCACCACCACTCTGCATAGCATGTGACATGTCCTTGATGCAGCTTGGAAGGGTCAATTCTTGTTATTCCCAGTTCTGCTAATATTTAATAGCATTTTTTAATTAGAATTTTTATTGAGATGGTTATAGGTTCACATGTAGTTGAAACAAATATTGCAGGTCGGCCCCGTGTGCCCTTCCCCCAGCTTCCCCCAATGGTAACAGTTTGCGAATTGTAGCCAGGGTGTTGTGTTGGATTGATATGGTCCGCTTTTATTCAGATACCCCCCTTACTCATATTCACTTGTACGTGCGGGGGAGGGGGGTAAGCCCTGTTGCTTAGGTACAATGTTCACAGTATTCCTACCTTCCTGGAAGTACCTCCCACTCCTGCCCCTGCCTCCCATCTGCCCCCAGCCTGTGCTGCCTTGTGTATTTTCCAGAGGTTTTTTTATTCCATGAATGTTGTCTGTGGCCGCAGGCAGAGGGCACTGGTTCAGTGGGCCCACTTCATGCGTGTTTGCTGTAGAGAACCTTGTCTCCAGGTTCCAGGAGAGGAGTCTGGGACGCCACCCAAGAGCCCGGCCATTTGCCAGATGCAGTCAGATATGTTGGGCCCAGGGCGCGCACGAGCAGGTCTGTGACCCGCGAGGCCTCTCTGGTGTGCAGCCCCTCGGTACTAGCAGTTTTCTAACAGGAAGTGTAGCGTGTGTCCTTGCTTGGTTTCTGAAGTCAGATTCTGAAAAGTTAGAACTTTCTTTCAGAGTAACCCTCAAAACCAAATGTGTGATCCTTTGAGGATGTTGGCTTAAGAAACTCATTGATTTTTAGAGAAAAAAGAAAAAAGAGGATTGGAGGAACCAAGATGGCGGCGTAGGTAGACACACTGCGCCTCCTCGCACAACCAGAACTGACAGAGAATTGAACAGCAAGGGGGACCGACACCAAGAAAATAGAAAATAACCATTCATCCAGACTGGTAGGAGGGGCGGAGCCGGGCACCGGGGTGGAGAGGACTCGCGTGGCCGTGGCGGGACTGAGACTGGCGGAGTGTGGGACGAAAGGGGCAGGCAGTCCGAGCACTAGCAGACCCTGCGGCCCCACATTTGCACAGATAAACCCAGAGGGCCGGACTCAGAGTGGTGGAGAGTGGGGCAGGCAGAGTGGCGGGTAGCACCCTGCGGCACCACATTCGCCCACAGATAAACTGGACGAACGGCGGGCAGAGAAGCAGACCGCGCAACCCAGGGCTCCAGCTCGGGGAAATAAAGCCTCAAACCTCTGATTGAAAGCGCCCCTAGGGGTAGGGGCGGCAGCAGGAGAGACTCCCAGCCTCACAGGAGAGGTTGTTGGAGAGACCCACAGGGGCCTAGAGTGTGCACAGGCCCACTTACTTGGGAACCAGCACCAGAGTGGCCCAGTTTGATTGTGGGTATCGGAGTGAAAGATTGAAATCCGGAGGAGAGTGAAGCGGGCGCCATTGCTCCCACTCAGCCCCTCCCCCACGTCCAGCGTCACAGCGCAGCGACCAGCATTACCCCGCCCCAGTGAACACCTAAGGCTCCGCCCCTTAAAGTAACAGACGCGCCAAGACAAACAAACAAACAAAAAATGGCCCAAATGACAGAACACTTCAAAGCTCCAGAAAAAATACAACTAAGCGACGAAGAGATAGCCAACCTATCGGATGCACAGTTCAAAGCACTGGTTATCAATATGCTCACAGACTTGGTTGAATCTGTTCGAAAAACAGATGAAAAAATGAAGCCTATGCTAAGAGAAACAAAGGAAAATGTACAGGGAACCAATAGTGATGAGAAGGAAACTGGGACTCAAATCAATGGTATGGACCAGAAGGAAGAAACAAACATCCAACCAGAAAAGAATGAAGAAACAAGAACTTGGAAAAATGAGGAGAGGCTTAGGAACCTCCAGGACACCTTGAAACGTTCCAACATCCGAATTATAGGGGTGCCAGAAGGAGAAGAGGAAGAACAAAAAATTGAAAACTTATTTGAACAAATAATGGAGAACTTCCCCGATCTGGCAAAGGAAATAGACTTCCGGGAAGTCCAGGAAGCTCAGAGAGTCCCAAAGAAGCTGGACCCAAGGAGGAACACAACAAGGCACATCATAATTACATTACCCAAGATTAAACGCAAGGACCTACATCCAAGATTACTGTATCCAGCAAAACTATCATTTAGAATGGAAGGGAAGATAAAATGCTTCTCAGATAAGGTCAAGTTAAAGAAGCTCATCATCACCAAGCCCTTATATGAAATGTTAAAGGGAGTTACCTAAGAAAAAGAAGATCAAAAATAGGAACAGTAAAAATGACAGCAAACTCACAGTTATTAACGGCCACACATAAAACAAAAATGAGAGCAAACTAGGCAAACAACTAGAACATGAGGGTTGTCAATAAGGGAGTGGGAGGGGGAGAAGGGGAAAGGTACAGAGAATAAGTAGCATAGATGATAGGTAGAAAATAGACAGGGGGAGGGTAAAAATAGTGTAGGAAATGTAGAAGCCAAAGAACTTATAAGTATGACCCATGGACATGAACTATGAGGGGGGAATGTGGGAAGGAGGGGGGTGGGCAGGATGGAGTGGAGTGGGGAGGGAAATGGGACAACTGTAATAGCATAATCAATAAATATATTTAAAAAAAAGAAAAGAAAAAAGAGAAGAAAAAGAAACCTGATGTCTTTCAAGTCGAGCATCTGAGTCTGTTGACTGGGCTTAATAAAGAGGTGCCTGAGTGGAGGGCTGGGGCTGGGGGCCTGTGTTTTCTGCCCAGGTTCATGCACACCCTGCTGGCGAACTGCTGGGGACGCTGCGGTGCCAGTGAGCGCACGCCCCCCTCAGGCCACCCTCACTCTCTGCCCGCAGACCTACCGCGAGCACCTGGAAGGGCAAAAGCACAAAAAGAAGGAGGCAGCTGAGAAGATGGGCACCCAGTCCAACGGCAGCCCATGTGGGGTGCGGGCGCAGCTGTACTGCGGCCTTTGCGATGTGTCCTGCACTGGGGCAGAGGCCTATGCCGCCCATATCCGGGGGGCCAAGCACCAGAAGGTAGGATGCCCGCACAGGCTTAGGCAGGGCAGCCCCGGGAGCAGCCCGGCTTTCCACACTCGGGCCCCAGAGGGGCAGCCAATGCATCAGAGCGGGCACCGATGAGAGGAGCTTTCCCTCTAGGGCCCATGTGTCCTTAGAAACCAACACCTCCCAGCTATACAAGCCCTGCCTGCCTCTGGACAAAAGCATGAAGCCATGCAGGGCTCGTACCCAGGCCCCTGAGAAACTGTTCTTGGCATTAGGCATGTTTAGATGTTTACATGAATAAGAGTTTGAACATTGATGAGATCGGACAGTATATTCCATGTGGGGTCATGCTTTTTAAAAACAAAATTAATAAAGTTAAAATAGTAACGTGGAGGATATTGAGGATGGGGTATTACTGGACCCTAGGTGTACATGTGTTCCTACAGAACGTAGACATGTGTCTATGGACAGATACACACGTGGCCCCATCCACGTATCCATGCACACATTCTGTGTCCTCATCAGGGGTGGGCACCGAGTTGGTGCTTGGGATGCAGAGAACGTCCCTGTCTTGCAGCACAAGGCAGTGGAGTTTGGAGGCGTGAAGTCACCGTTAGCCAGCACAGGGTACTTTTGTATTATGTGGGGCCCATGTGTGCATGCCTAGTAAGGGCCTAGAAGCAGGAGACAGTGTAGGAAGGCCTTCCAGAGGCAGTGGTGCTTGAGAGAGCTTGGTTGCTGAGAAGTGGGCAGGGTCCCTGGGGCCTGGGACAGGACCACCGGCTCTCACTTCCACAGGTTGCCAGCCCTCCCACACTCACCGAGGTGCTCTCCTTCCTCTGGAAGAAGGTCAGTCAGGCCTGCAGTTGGTCCTGACAGGGGAACCTGGGGCTGTTCCAGGTCTTCAAGCTGCATACCAAATTGGGGAAGCCCATCCCCACCATAGAACCCGTGCCAGGGAACTCCAGCTCAGTCCAGACCGCCTGCACCAGCAAGCCGGCCCCCCTCACCACTGAGAGCCCCCCTGTGACCTCAGCCAAGCCCGTGGAACCTGCTGGCTCCAGCATGCACACCCCTGGCGGACTAGAGCTGCCCAAGAGACCAGTGGTCTCAAAGGCCAAGTGCACGGGTATGTGTTGCTGCGGTTCACAGACCTCGTGCGGTGCCCCAGCTCAACAGACTCCAGGTTCAGAGAAGTGTTTGGCCAGTTAACTTGTGTGTGTGAGTGAGCGTATCTTCTCGGGAGGGACTAAGCTATGCCTGGGGCCCAGGGTGTAAAGGGGGCATGCCTTCTCTCCCATATTCCTGCCAGGCAGCGGGTGCCCCGCTGCCTCTGGTCCACACCTTCTGAACTTTTGATAGGAGACCATTGCCCTGAAACCTTGGTGGAACCAATGGGATGACGGCACCATTTCTTCCCTGGAGGTTGGGACAGACTCAGATGCTGTGGGTTCTCTGAAGCGCCACCCTAGGCCTGGAGAATTCCCTGGGCTACGTCCTCCCACATGGTGGGAGCAGGCTCCTGCACACCCCGGTGCTCATGTTGGGCACACTGGGCTCTCACAGTTGTGCGGGTCCTGGGAGGTTTTGGTGGTCTCCTTGCAGCCCCACCTCTCTTCCTGCTTCCATCGGGGGTGGGACACACCAGCCAGTACCTGAGGGAAGGAACGGTTGCCGCGTGACACATGCTGGATGGGTCATAACCAGAACTGGCTGTCAGGCACTCACCCACACCTGCTGCACACGCATTGCCTGGCATGCCCTCCGTGAGTCTTTACGGTAGATTTTATCATTGATCCCAGTTTGCAGATGGGAGAACTGAGGTGAGGGGAGGGGAAGTACCCGACCCAGGCCACTCCATAAGTGGTGGAGGCAGGATTCAAAGCCAGGTCTCCAACCATCTCTGCTCTTCACTCCCCTGCTTTTTTGTGGGAGGGGGCTTGTTTTATTTTTAGCATCAGCAGTACTATGTTTTGAATAATCACATGATACCAAAGATAAAATCATACAGCAGTTTTGACAACAAAGAAACAGCCCCCTCCCACTATGGATTTGTCTAATGGGGCTGGGCTGCCTGTGACCCTTGGTCCACCTGATGGCTCCCTGTTGATTAAGGAAGGGCAACAGAGTCCGCTGGGGGTTTCCTCAGTTGGGGGCCTACAGCCGGGGCCCTCTATGGATGCATTCAGATTGGCACCGAGCTCTGTGTGGGCCTTGTTCTCTCAGCCGTGCCCTAAGCTGACCAACAGCAGTCTTGCAGGACCCTGCATCCGACTGGCTGACGTCATGCAGGGGTGAAAGGGGCTGAGGGAGAGCCGGCTGTGGTTTCTGGACGGAGCAGGTTGTAAGTGCCGCCGTTCTTCCAGGGCCTCCTGAGCTGAAGGCAGCAGGCTGCAGACCCCTGGAGGGCAAACTGGCACACCTGAAATCAAAGAGGCCGGGACAACCGCCCACCCAAGGAGGCTCTGTGGAAGCTTCTGGAAGCCACTGTGACTCGCAGCCAGTGGGCCCAGGCTACGTGGAAGAGGTAACTCCGCTGGCAACCACCTCGCCCTCAGGCCCTCGGTGTGTGCCCCGCTTCATCTCTGGGTTCTAGGGGGAAGGGCCAGGGTCAAGTTTCGTGTCCCCAGTCCAGTTCTCCATTCCACATGTACACACCCATCACCCCGGCAGACCTCAGCGAGTTGTCTGGAGCTTGCTGGAAGGGGCAGGTGCTAGGTTTCAGATCTTGGAAGGCCTGAAGCAGGCAGAGGCATTTCTTGCTGAGCGTCATGCTGAGGCACGTGATTCCAGGAGCATTAGGAGCCCACGTGCGCCCCGCAGGGCCATCACCTGGAGCCTGAGCGGAGGCCCTGCAGGCTTATCTTAAACAGCCTTCCAGAACTCAAGTTCTGGAGCTTCTGCTGGCTGCTCCCTTAGTTGCCAGCCTTCCGGAGTTCGTCTAAAGACTGCGTGTGGCTAAAAGGAAGTGTGAGCATCAGCATTTCTTTTCAATTTTGTGTTTGCAACCAGTTCAGCATCTTGTTTTGTCCTGTGCAAAATACTCCACCAGATAGGACTCCTGTGCTACAGACCCATCATTTAAAAATTAAGAAGATGAGGTCCATAGAAAATGCAGCAAAAAAGAGAAGGGCACATGGTGGGCAAAAATGGAGAAGGCGAGGCGGGTCCACCACAGGGCAGGGCATGGGCCAGCGGTGGCTGAACGGGAGGAGAAAGAGCGCCAGATGGTGGCAGAGGTGAGCTCAGCATGGGAGGCTCGTTGAAAGCCGCCCTTTGGGAGAGCTCAGCGGACAGGAAGCCAGCACGCTGGCCTCAGAGGCTTTGCTGTCATTGTTTTGGGCCACCTAGGAAGGCCCAGTGCCCTTGCAGGGTGGCGGGAGGAGCCCTTCCTCAGGGGCCAGCACTTGGCTGAGCTTTGTGTCTCAGGTATGCAACAACGAAGGCAAAGTGATCCGGTTCTATTGCAAGCTCTGTGAGTGCAGCTTCAACGACCCCAACGCCAGGGACATGCACGTCAGGGGGCGGCGGCATCGGCTGCAGTATAAGGTGAGCCTTGCCGGGTCTCGATTAGCTCAGGGTTAGGGGTGTGTGTGTGTGTGTGTGTGTGTGTGTAAGAACTTCCATGATTTCTACATCTTGCTCCATGTCTCAAAACACATTTTTCCCCTCTGGGAGACAGAGCTTTGACAGGAGCTTCACACCCCCTGAGCCTCTCAAGCCACATCCGGCCCTGCATTGCCACTGCCTGGAGGGCCAGAGCAGAGAACATGGGCTTGCACTTGCCAGCTGATTTCATCTGTTGCAGATGGATGCTTAGTTGTTGCCAGCGGAGGTGCTCAGGCACATGGTCAGGTCGTGGATGGGCACACAAAACCAGACTCGCGGATATTGCCTCTTTCCCCAGACACTGGGTATTGTTTGTTCACATCTGACACACGTTCTTCTTTTCTGGGGCCTCTGCCTGTTTCCCAGGCTGGCCTGTGCTAGCTGAGCTGGGGCGTGCTGTGCTCTGGCTGAACTGTGTCCCTGCGGGGAGGCATACAGGCACCAGCACAGGAAAGTGTGTGAGCTGGAGTGAGGCCGGGGCCCTGGTGCTGAGAAGTCGTGACTTGAGGGGCCGCTGCTGCAGAGGGTGTGGGGCTGTCCAGGCTGAGCCATCCCCAGGGACCCTGGGGCTTCCAGTGCCAAGAGCCTTCCAGCACCAGCAGGGGCTCCCTCTCCCACCCAAGGGGAGGTTTTGTGTGGCCAAGGAGCTCCCGTGGGCCCTCCAACACCCTGGGCTCAACCCGAGGGCACCTGTGCACATGCGTGTGTTTAAACACGCCTGACTCTGGGCCTCCAGTATGCTTGTGCAGAGCCCACGCGTGACTCTCCTCAGGGCAGTAAGCGGTGGCTTCCAGGTATTTCCTTTCTTTTTAGTTGTTTCATTGAGATGTCATTCACACATCTCAGAGTCAGCGGGCACAGACGGCGCAGTGACAGGCTCTTACCGTATGCACAGAGTTGGGCAGCCTTCACCTCTCTAATTCCAGAACATCCGCATCACCCCAAAAAGGAGCTCAACCCCATTAGCAGTCGGTCCTCGTTCCAACCCCTTAAGCCCTTTTTAAAAACCACGAACCCACTTTGTTTCTGTGGACTTGCCAATTCTAGACATTTCACATCAGTGAGTCACATACGATGTGGCCTTCTGGGTCTGGCTTCTCTCATTAAGCATTGAGGTTCATCCACGTTGTAAGGAGTATCAAAGCTTCCTTCCTTTTTATGGCTGAGTAATATTCCAGTGTGTGGGTGGACATCTGTTGTGTATCTGTTCACCTGTTGATGGACGCCCGGGTTGTTTCTGCCAATGAAAAATCCTTAGACAACACTACACTTTCTTTTTTTAACTGAATTTTGGGGGTGACGTTGGTTAACAAATCATGTAGGTTTCAGGTGTACAATTCTGTAATACAGTGTCTATATATAGCATTGTGCGTTCCCCACCCCAAGTACCACTGCGCTTTCTGAATGAAGGTATTAAGTGCTAAAAACCAACTTGAGCAAATGAATTGCCATGCTATTTGAAATATATATATATATATATAGCTGGATTTCACACAAATGGTGTTTCCCCTGAATTATTTTGATTGGGAATGAGTATTTGTCATTGAGCTTTTGGTGACTATTGCACGATGGTCAACAATTACTCACCAGTGGTGTTGCAACCCCTATGGCTCCCCTGTCGGATACGTGGACAGGGTTCTGCTTTCACTGGCACGTCTGTCTCTCTGCATGTCAGCCCTGTCTTGTCCCTCAAGCTAGTTCCCTTTCCTGCCAGTGCTTTTGGGGACGAGGAGTGTTAAGACTCTGGGGGATTGAAACCCACTGCTATCTCACAGCAGAGGGGGCCTGTCCCTGTGTCCCCGAGATGCCCCAGCACTCTCGTCAAGTGATGACCTCAGGTCTTACAGCCCTTCCTTTCTTCTCCAGAGAAAAGTCGATCCTGACCTTCCGATCTCTATCAAGCTCAGCAACAGAGTCTGGAAGCTTCTGGAGGAGAGGAAGAGGAAGCAGAAGCAGCTGACCAGGAAGCGGCTGGAGGTGCTGCGGCGCTGGCACGCAGAGATGAGGCACGGGGTCCCTTCCCCTCACCCTCCTGACTACCCTCCGCCCCCAGGGCAGCTCTGAGAACTAAATGTCTGTCTGCTCACTCGCTCACTCGCTTGAGTTGTGGGGGCATTGGCTCTGTCTTCTAAGCCTCGGAACCTAGATGCTCATGAGCTGCATAGTGGGCAGAGGACACGGCACTTGTGGGGACATGGAGACTTTCAGAGCTAGCCAGCCCGGCCCCTGTGCACAGGCACTCTCGGGCCTGATTCCCCATGTCATCTAACCCCTTGTGTCCTCTCACCTCCTGTGGCCCTGGGCCCCTGACCCTTCCTGACTGCAGGGATGGTTTGTCATCATCCTCCTTCATCCCCTAGAGCTATTCCAAAGCACTTCGTGACACGGTATCCAATTCACGGAAGATCCAAAGCAGCCTCTGAGTTGGGGAGTGAGGCCTGGGATAGACTTGGGGGCTGTGGCCACTTAAGCTGGCTTCTCCCTCCCTAGCAGCTTCTCTGGCCTGTGTCCTCCTGGCCCTTGGAACCTTGGTCTCCCTGGCATATGCAAGTGTTTGCACAGAAGCTCTTCATGGGCTCTTATGGGGTCCCACTCAGCTGCTACATTTCCTCAGTGGTCCTGGAGCCTCAGCCTGGCTCAGCCCGAGGACCAGGCAGCAGGAGCTATATGGCTTTCACATACTGCTGGCGCTGATGTGCCAAGCCCAGGGTCCTGCAGCTGCTGACAGCTCCTTGTTTTCTTGCTTCCCACAGGCGCTACGACCTGTGCAGGAAGCAGCTGGAGGAGAAGCCACAGGCCCAGGATGAACACCCGGGACACTCCCCATCGAGCCAGCACCCTCCTCCCCTGGTGAGCAGGCCAGGGGTGCCTGCTGCCACACCTCTGGTAGGTGGTGGTCTTGTGCCGAGATGCCTCCCATGTCACTGGCACCACGGGGTGGGTAATTTTCTCACATTGTGCTCGAAAGACCTGAATCTTCCAGGAATGAGGAGTAAGACTTTGTATCAAGACCCCTAACAGGTGCCTATCTCTTATCGCTGGTCACCAATGGGAGCTCCAGGCCCTGGCCCCTCCGCCCACCACAGCAGTCCCTTTAGTTTCCTGAGGCCCCACTTGTCACATCTCTGGGGTCCTCAGGTGTCTGTCTGTCTACACAGGCCATGGTTGGATGGGAACCTTTGACCTGCACCTTGCTGGGGAACAGACCCACTGGGTTGGCAGAAAAGCCTCTGACTTGGAAATGTAAGAGTGTCACTACAGGGGAGCCCCCCAGCCCCCCTCAGCCCTGAGCTTCCTGTAGCCCTCAGGGGAGGCCCTGGAGTCCTCACTGGGTCACCACCCGTGGGTACACGTCATTCCTCAGCCTGGCTCCACTCCTCATGGCCTCCTGCTGCCTGTGCTGCAGCTCTGCAGAGCCGACACTCCTCCTGTCCCCTGCCCACTGGGTCCCCGGGACCTCTTAGCCCACTGTAACATGTGCACCTTTCCCTGCAGCCCACACAGCGGCCAGAGTCCAGGGACGACCGCCACGTCTTGTGTAAGCACGCCACCATCTACCCCACAGAGGAGGAGCTCCTGGCTGTCCAGAAGGCTGTGTCCCACTCGGAGCGCGCCCTCAAGCTGGTGTCCGACACACTGGCGGAGGAGAAGTCCGGAAGCCCGGAGCAGGAGGGCGGTGAGCGCAGGTAATGGAGGTCACCCTCATTTCCCCAGGCCCAGAGGGTGACTTGGAGGAGGCAGGTGTACTCACAGGATGTGGTTGCCAGGAGGGGCAGAGGCGGCTCCTCCCCTCATTGGCTTAGAGCCTCTGCAGGAGCAGGGACTTTCCAGCCCGTGGGCCGCGTATTCACTGAATCTCTAGTGTCAGGGCTGCAGCCCTGAGGTTCAAAGGGAGTTTTAGTCCCAGCTGGGGAGAGCTGCTGTTCCAATACCAGAATTTACTTTTTTCACCAAAGGTGCATCGATAATCGTAGTTCACGAAACAGGAACCACCTCTGTTTGCTCCTCTGCAAAAGGGAGACAGTGTGCTTGTACCCTGATCCCTCCCCTCCCGGAGCAGAGGCTGCCCCTTAGGGCTGGCCTGACTGGTCACTCCAGGCCCTGTGCTCCTGGGCCCTGTGAGGAGCCCCCACCCAGCTGAAGTAATTCCGGAGGCAGCTAGCTCTTCCAAGTACTTTCTCTCTGGGTGACTTCTTTTTTATTGCCTTTTTAAATTTTTATTGCTTTTTATTGTGGTGAAATACTCACAGCACAAAGTTTACCATCTTAACCATTTTGATGCGTACAGTACAGTGGCACCAAGTCCATTCGCAAGGCTGTGCAACCATCACCCACCACTTATCTATTTCTAGGACTTTTGCGTCACCTAAAATAGAAGTTTGTCCTTGTAAATGCCCCGCCCCCTGCCCCAGCCTCAGGCACCGTCATTTCCACTTCCTCTCTCTGTGGCTTGGCCTGTTCTGGCCATTTCATGTAAGTGGAATTATGCAGTATTTGTCCTTTTGTGTCTGGCTGATTCCACTTTAGTTTCCTTTCACCGTAGTGTTCGTAGTGTTCGGTCCCAGGAAAAGAACACATACCACTGTGAGTTACAAAGTGTCAGGATAAAATGAACTAGCCCCTCAGCTTAAGCATGCAAACTTCCCAATAGGTTGCATCTACTTGGGAAAGTAAGCCTTCCTCACCCACCTGGTAGGGAAAGCAAGGGTGCCAAGAAGACATTTTTCTCAGCTCTCCCCTGGTGCCCTCATGAATCCAAACCACAGGACTGCAAAGTCTGATGGGAGAAGTCTTTGAAAGATGGAGCCATCCCAACTCTGAGGTTTACCTGGGCCTTTGTGCTTGCTTACAAGTGGGAAAGATGGTCTGGCCATGAGGCGTGACACTGCCTGCAGCCCTACTCGCTGCAGCCTCTGAGCCTCTGAGCCTCGTGCAGAGGGGCTGATTGCGAGGAAGCTACCCAGAGACGTCTGGTACCGCAGACAGAAAGGGTGCCACATCATTGGAATCTGCATTCAGGTTTTCTGAACAAAAACCTCGCCCTCACTTAATGTTTTGAAGTTCCCTCCAGTATTTTCCCTGTACACTTGTTTTTCTTTTTATTTGTTTTTTAACTTTTTATTTTGAAATAATTATGGACTCATGACAAAAGAGCACAGAGAGGGTCCTCGGACCCTCCCCCAGCTTCCCCCAGTGTGGACGTGGAAGCAGCCTTCCCATGTGTCAGGGCAGGAAGTCGACATGGCCTTTACATTATTTTTAAAAAACATGGAAATGTGTTTTTTTCATGGCAACATAATAAACCATCCTGTGGGTGTCCCATTATTTATTTAACCATTGGAAAGAGGATTTTAGTGTTTGTGTTTTAAAACTTTTATTATGGAAATCCTCTGACGTGCACAAACGTTGAGGGAACAGTACAATTGTCATGAACGCTGTGTGAGCGTTACTAAACCGTGACCAGCTCCCACGATTGCACTTGACCTCTCAGCCCTTCCTCCCCGCCCCTCCACGGAGGTGAAAAGGAGATCCTATCAGACATCATAGTGTTTCTTTACTAAGTATTTGCTGAGTACCTATCTCTAAATATTAAGGACTCTTTATTTAACAAAACCATAGTGCCATTATCATACTTTAAAAAAAATTAACAGCAGTTCTTTAACACCATCAAATATCCAGTCAGTGTTGAAATTTCCCGTTGTCCCGTGGACACCATAACGTGCTTATTTGGTGTTCTGGGGTTGGTTTTCCTGTTTTATAGGTTGTGTGAATTGGGATTCAAATTGGTTGACAAACTTCTAAGTCTGTATTTCCGCAGGTTCCCCCACCCTCTGTTTTCTGCTTTCTCTGCCTTTATGAGTCTCACTTGCAGACTCTGGTCCTTGCCCCCTAATCCAGACGTCCCAGCTCTGGATTTTGCCAGCGGCCTCCAGAGTCAGGTCCCCTCGGGCCTTGGGCTTTAGAGCTCTGTGGTCCCCAAAAGGATAAGAGTATGTTAACATGGTTTTTATAAAAAGGTTATCTCCTGCCCTGGCCAGCTAGCTTAGTTAGCTGGAGCTTTGTCCTGATGCGCCAGGGTTGTGAGTTCAGTCCCTGGTCAGGACACATACAGGAATCAACCAATGAATGTATAAATAAGTGGAACAACAAATTGATGTTTCTCTCTCCCCGCTTCCTCTCTCTCTCTAAAATCAATCAATAAAAAATGTTTAAAAAAAGGTTATCTCCTATCCTTAGAAATGTCACAAATATTCTGTCCCTTTCTTCCTCCTTTCCCCTCAAGGTAAAAAAAAAAAGTGATGGCTTCCCCCATTAAAAAAAATAATGATAATAATGATATATTGGTGCTTGACTATCTGTAGTTGCCAATGACATTCATGATTACAAATACAACTTGAGATGTACAAGCATCTCTGGGATATGCCAGTGATAATGTGTTATTATATTATAAAACGTTTTTAATGTAAAAAAAAATGTCCCAAAGAAAACAAAGCGGTGATTAGAGAGGAGCAGGAGAAGGTGGCAGCTTCTGGAGCAGAGGCTGGGACATTTGTGTGGAGACCCCTTGTTGCACCCACTGATGCAAGAAACAGATGTTCGGAGACTTTCAGGACATTTTCAGAGATGTTACTTTAATGGCCAATTCTTTTAACCTGCTCAGGGGCGGACTCTCGATGTGTCCCGGAGACACGGTGCTCTGAAGAGCTGCAGATGAGAGCCGCGCCGAACGCTCACAGGCTAGCTCTTTTATACAGTGAGAAGCAAGCAAGTTACAAAAGCGGGAGTTGCTGTTATCTCTGCATAGCTCTGAGCTCTGGAGGAGTTTTGCTCTGGGTTCAGGAGGAACTATCTGTCTGTCTCCTGTTGATAAGCTTATTTCGGATGACGATTTGTTTCTCTTCCTTATCCATTCTAGTGACCTTCAAGAGGTTTTCTGCTTAGCAATGCTTATAATTGTCTAGCTCTCAACACCCTCATGCGAGGGCACCCCACGCACCAGTCCTGGGAGCTGGGGCAGAGGACTGAGCCTCATGGGGCTGGAGGGAAATAGGAAGGGGCTTGGGCCAAAGCAGCGACTTGCAACCAGTGCGCCGCCAGGATTTTTAAACCGTGCAGTACCTGACTGTTTAGTCGGGGACACTGACTTCTCCCTTAGATTGTAAATAAAAAAAAGACAACAGCCAGCACAACAATAGCCGCCCGGCGGGAATGCCCTGTCTTGAACCCTAAATATTCGTGTACAGGTCACATGATAGAGCTGCATCTAACTGGTCACGTCACGTAACAAGGTTGTATCTGATTGGTAACTTTCGGTACCAGAAATCCTTATGTACAAGTATAGGCACCTGATTTTCTTTAAAAAGTCACTTTGGAGCAAAAAGGGTAGGTAATAATAATTATTATTATTGTAAATCAACCAAAATTATACCTACTTTTTTGTCAGAGTGGCAAAAAAAATTTTTTTTCATGTGCCACAGAATTTTACTAATTAGTTCATGTGTGCCATGAGATGAAAAAGGTTGAAAATCACTGGGCTAGAGCACAAGGCCCAAGAGGCAGTGGCGGAAGAGGGGGTGGCAAGGAGGACCAGTGGGTTGGGCTGTGCGCCTCTGGCCAGGGAGTGAACTTGGGTGTCCCTGTCCTGCAGAGGGCCAGGGCCAGGAGGTCAGACGCGGGGCAGATGCTCCGCAGAAGGCTGGCCCTGACCTGCAGCAGGGGTCTCCCTTAGGGCGCCGAGGCCTGAGCCCTCTGACAGATCTGCTTGCAGAGCGTCCCGGTTGGGGTAAAACAACCCCAGGGACAGCCTAGAAAGTGCCCAAACCCACAGGCTGACCAGGGTGGCACCAGCTGGCTGTGGACGGGGGGTCACGGGGGAGGTCATCATTGGCCTTTTTCAGAATGCACTTTAGCAGGAAGTAGTAACAACCACCAGCCCTTACTGACCACATGTAATATACTCATTGTGGTTCCCAGTGCTTTTCTCAAATGTATCTTCTCATGTCTCCTTTCGTCAAGTGCATTCTGAGAAATGGGGCTCGGAAAGGGCCTTTTCACAGATGAGGAAGCTGAGGCACAGAGGGCCCAGCAAGCTGCTGACACCCCAGACCCAAGGCAGAGCCGCAGGCTCCCCTTCTCCCTGCCGCCTCTTCTCACACTCGCATCTGTGATTTGTCTCCACAGCGGAGCCAGCCCCTCTGCTCGCGTCCTGAAAGGTGTGGTGCGGGTCGGCCTCCTGGGGAAAGGCCTGCTCCTTCAGGGAGACAGGAACGTGCAGCTGATCCTGCTCTGCTCCCAGAAGCCCACCCGCGCCCTGCTGCAGAGGGTCACTGGGCAGCTGCCCCAGCAACTCCGGGTAAGGGCAGCTGCCTCCCGGAGGTGGGGAGGGGTGGGACTGCCCGCCTCCCTCCCTCAAGGGCCCTCAGGCCCCCTGACAGGGATGACTTCGCTTCACAGGGTTTGAAGAAACAAGAGAGGTGGTCATTATTAGATAGAAACTAGTGGTTGGCTTGTTGGCTTGTTTTATAAACAGTTGCAAGGAGAAAGAAGTGGGGACATCAGGGTCTCTGCATGAAGCGAGTTCAGGGCAAGGGGGAAAATGTAAACGTCCCGCCGCGAGCACGCGAACCGCCCGTTTAAAAGGCCATGCGGTGACAGCATGGGGAGACTCAGTGCATGCAGACAGGGGCGCCTCGCAAGTCGCGAGGCAAGATTGATCGTGGGAGGCCAGTTGGGTTTTTTCGGGGAGCAGTCCCTATGCTGTCGTCACAGCGCTTTTCTCAGGACAGCCGGGGGCAGTGAGACCGCGTCCCGGTTCACATTGAGCATCTTAGGTTAAAACGGTCGGTCCTGGGGCGGCTTCTTCCTGTCCCCCAGAAAATTCTGCATTGCTCCTCCTATGGCTTAGTGAGCCAGGGCGCAGACCCAGACCACCCCCGGGCTCCCGCCCGGTCCGGAGCGGACAGACAGACATACACACAGCAGGCTAAAGCTAGTTTATCTCCTGTGAGGGAATTAAAGCCTGATGCCAGGTGAGAGCACCGGGGAGGAGCAAGTCGTGTCCAACAGGAAGAGGGAGGTGTGTGTCCCTCTGAGGACATTCGGGTCGTTTCCAGTGCTATGCACCACCACTGAGGCTGCGCTGAGTAAATAAGCTTGCGCACACGCCGCTCCACCCGTGTGGGAGCTCATCCTAGGGCAGAGTCTCCAGGTCGGAGGCACGAGCCTGGGGCTCCTGGTGAGTGTTGCCAGGTCAGCTTCCACCAGCAGTTGGGAAGATGCACGGATTTGCCCGCCCAGCTGCTTGCAGGCTTCGAGTTTCGTCCTTCTCATAGGTGATGATGGCACCTCATTATAGTTTTAATTTGCTTCTCTTTTACTGTGGGGGTCATCTGTGGCATTGTGAAAAAGGGACACTTCTGTTTCCTTTTCTTCCAACTATCTGTTCTGTTAACAGCTGGTTTATTATTATTATTATTATTATTATTATTATTATTATTATTATCTTTGTTAAGGGCATTCTTTACATATGAAGGCACCTTATAGGCTAGGTTTGTCACCTATATGCATTTGTTTTTTACATTTTAAAAAAGATTTTATTTATTTTTAGACAGAGGGGAAGGGAAGGAGAAAGAGAGGGAGAATCAACGTCAGTATGTGGTTGCCTCTCATGCGCCCCCTACTGGGGACCTGGCCCACAACCCAGGCATGTGCTCTGACTGGGAACCAAACCAGCGACCCTTTGGTTTGCAACCTGTGCTCAATCCACTGAGCTACACCAGCCAAGGCTAAATTTTTAGTGATTGATTTTAGAGAGAAGAAGGGAGAGAAAGAGAGAGAAACATTCATTTGTTGTTCCACTTCTCTATGCATTCCTTGGTTGGTTCTTGCATGTGCCCCAACCAGGAGTTAAACCCACAATCTTGGTGTATTGGGATGATGCTCTAACCAAATGAGCTACTCAGCCAGGGCTTCTATAGGCATTTCTATATGTGTGTACTTCTGGGAGGCGGGGCTATGTCTCAGTTCCATGGAGGCTCCAGACGCCTGGCACGGGGCCTGCAACTTGACGCGTCCTTGCTGTTTGCTCCTGTCTCTCAGCTGGAGTGACTTGGCCTTGTGTTGTGTTTGCACCTCACAGATGGTGACAGAGGACAAGTACGAGGTCTCCTCTGACCCAGAAGCCAACATCATCATCTCATCTTGTGAGGAGCCCAGAATACGGGTCACTGTGTCTGTCACCTCGTCCCTAATGCGAGAGGACCCCTCCACGGACAGAGGTGCAGCCGGGCCCTTCGGTCCACCCCCCGTCCACACACTCTCAGGTGGCTTAGGGAAGCATCTGACTCTGCCCTGGGCAGGGGTAGAGGGTTGGGGGTGCGGCCTTCTGGCACTTCTGTTAGCCCTGGATGCCATTGGTCAGATAGGAGCTGGGCCTGCGGCAGTGGAGGAAGCAAACTGGTGACAGAGTGTCAGGTGGGCTCAGAACTGGGCTGTGAGTATGCTCCTGGACCCTCCCTATACAGCACCATGCCCCTCCCTTGCCTCCGGGCCTGTGCAGACACCTACGCCCTGCCCAGGGGAAACTGACTGTGCCAGGTGCCCAGGAGCTCACATCGTCCATCTGACCATGGCAGAGGCCACAGCAGAGGTCACAGCAGACCCTGCTGGTCCCGACACAGCTCATGTGGGACACAGGTGTCAGGGGGTGTAAGGCATATTGGCATTGCCTGAGAGAGTGGGAAGGGGTGCCGGGCCAGGCCAGAGGGCAGCAAGGGCCTTGAATCACCACCACACGGTGAAGGCCAGCCAACAGGGAGGCACCCTGGGTCTCACTGAGCCATGGAACCTTCTGGAACTGCCCCTAGGACCAGTTTTCAAATTCCATTAATTCATTCCTTTTTTTTAAATAAAAATTTTATTTATTTTTAGAGAGAGGGGAAATGGGTAGAAAGAGAGGGAGAAAAACATCCATGTGTGGGAGACACATTGGTTGTCTCTCCTGCGTGCCCCAACCAGGGACCAAACCCACAACCCAGGCATATACTGTGACTGGGAATCAAACCAGCGACCTTTCCTCTGCAGACCAATAACCAACCAACCAAGCCACGTGGGTCAGGGCTCCATTCATTCTTGAACTCCCTTCACGATTGTTGTCTGAGAGCCACCAACTGCCAACATTTTTCTTTAAATCAATTAATTTTAACACACATTTTTAAAGAGGAGAACCTTTGACTATTAATGGAAAGCCATTATCAGTTGTTATAAGTAGTTATCTAAAAAATCAATATAGGGGGCAAAGAACCACACCATTAAATTCTAGCTGAAGGCCCAGCGAGGGCTCGCTCAAACATACCAGGCGGGGGCTGGGAATGTTAGCCTATGTTAACCCCTGTGGCTGCTACCTGGAGGCTGCCTGGGAAGACGAGGAGACACAGATAGCCCTCTGTGACTGTGACCCCCAGGAGCCCGTCAGCCTCACTCAGGGGTCCACGCCCTGGGCTGGCGGTTGCTGGGAGGGCAGCTTCTAACCCCTCTTCAAAGGCACACCCCTGCCACTAGGAGATCCCTGGGGATATTTATGGGTAAAAGTGAAACCTGAGACCCACCATGTGACCTAAGTAAGCCAGGTGTCCTAGAATGATATGAGAATATCCTGGAAGCAATAACAGTAAGAAAGAAAAAACGGATCTGCATTTCTCTCACACACGGAGGCCTTTGTCTTCAATGATGGCATGTGTTCAAATCTGCCCACTTTTTCCCTTTTACATAGACATTTGGAAGTTTCTGGAAATCTGGCTTAGTTCCTGGTTTTCCACCTGCTCTGTAGTTTGCTAACCAAGGGAGTTGTTGAGGAAGGTGCTC
The DNA here is from genome assembly GCF_022682495.2 of Desmodus rotundus. NCBI lineage: Eukaryota > Metazoa > Chordata > Mammalia > Chiroptera > Phyllostomidae > Desmodus > Desmodus rotundus. The sequence goes on along the minus strand of NC_071395.1, from coordinate 38,992,438 downwards.
AGTGATAAGAATGCTTTCCTTGTGGGCACTAACTTCAGAGGATGTGGGATTTTCACAGAAATGGTTTCTCTAGTCCTTGTAGTTCCCCAGATGAAAGATCTGGGAGGAAGCATGTATCTTCCAGATAAATAAAATGAGTCCCAGAGAACTGAGAGGCATAGCCCATGTGGGCCAGGGAGGAAGTGAAGTGGGAAATGGCATTGCCCACACTCCCTTTTCTTCTAGAAGGAATGGAAGTGCCCGACCCAGGAGATGTCTTGAACCTAGAAAAGTGTCTCCAGTCACTGGCCGCCCTCCGCCATGCCAAGTGGTTCCAGGTTAGGGGGAGCAGGATTGGGAGGGGGGTCACACATGTCTGTCCTGTCGGGTGCGCCCTTAGCCACCTCCTTGGCTAGCTGTGTGGCTCATGCCCATTTGGGAGTGGAACCTACCCCTAGCCACCTCCCTCCAGGCTGGCCAGCTGTGCTCCCTCCCCTCTACTGACAGGACAGGACCCCTGGCCCAGCTCCCCGTCCCCAAGGTCTGCCCTTGCTCCCTTGGCCTCACACACACCCACGTGCACGCGGCTTCCAGAGCTAACTGTGGGCTTCCTCCCCCAAAGGCACGAGCCAGCGGCCTACAGCCCTGTGCAATTGTCATCAGGGTTTTTCGAGACCTCTGCCAGCGTGTGGCCCCCTGGGGAGCTCTGCCAGACTGGGTAAGGCAGCGCCCGGCAGCCATCCTGCTGTGGGAGGCCTTATTTCCTCCTGGGCAGGCGTTTCCCCTCCCAGAACTTGTCATTCCCAGAAAGGGCTGGCATCAGTCTGCGCACTCGGGAGCAGCAGATCATGGTAGGGGTGTCTCAGGAGGGGTCTCGGCACCAGGAAGAGACCTGCTCTGGATACAGCCTCACTTGGCTGTATTTTCTTAAACCTTCGACCTCGCAGACAGAACTAGGTAGCATGCCAGCGCAAGGGTGCCAGGGAAATGTGCAGCATCAGCACCGAGGGCCCGGCCAGGTCAGGGGCCCAGTGCCCACCCTGGCACCACTCTGGCCTCTGGACCACTCCTGCCTCCTCTGGAGGGGAGACCCCTGTGGCTCTGACACCCCATCTCCCCCACCGTCCGTAGACCCCAGAGCCCACAGGGTGGAGGGAAGAGCAGAGAATAGAGAATGCAAGTGTCCCCATGCCCCCTGAACATCCCCTGAATGTGAGACCCCCAGCTTCAACCGTCTCTGGGGTCCCCCATCCTTCTGTGGGATTACCCCTTGTCCCTCGGTAGGCTTGCCTCTGAGTGTTCCACTCTCGTTTCACATACCCACCCGCCGACCCCCTCACCAGTGCTGGGTGGAACGACCTGTAGGGTTTTTAGTTGTTCACGTTGTTCTCAGGAAGGAGCTGGAGCCCCCTGCACTCTTGAGAGCCATTTGTGTTCTGTGAGCAGCCTGATGCTGCTTGCCGTCTCCTCCTGCTCCCAAAGCCGGGCCCCTGGGTCACCCTTGGCCTTACTCATGAGGGCCATCTTCAAAACCAAGGCTTCCGGTACCCATCAGGACCTCTGCCTCATGCCCAGTGTGCAGGGGCCATTGCTCTTAGCACCACCCCCCCATGGACAGCGCAGGGGCTGCCCTCCCGCTGGGTTACTAGCACACATCCCCTGCCCTGGCAACCCCCCTGGATGGGGTGGCTCCTTGAAGGAGGAGGCACACCTGAGCAAGCCACAGAGTCATTGTGACCCAGGCTAAATGCACCATGGGTCACAGAGAACAAGTTTCTTTTAACCCTTGAAGTGCTAGTTTTTACTGTTACGATTGATGGGATTTTGCCAATGGGGAAACTAAGCGTTAGACATTAAAGAAACCTGCCGTTACCATACCAGGAGGTGGTAAGGCCTCACTGACAACCACCCTCTGTAGAACTCAAGGGTGGGTGGGAGTTAGAGAAAGAGCTGGGAGGGGCCCCCTATCCTGGGGTCCCCTGGAGACCTCTAGCCAAGCCCACCAGAGCCCCTCCAGCAAGAGGTGAGCTGGCCAAGGCACGCTCCTCCACGGCACAGCATCTCCCTTTCCGTCCCTGCCCGGCCCAGGCCATGGAGCTGCTGGTGGAGAAGGCTGTGAGCAGTGCCAAGGGGCCCCTGAGCCCGGGGGACGCCGTGCGGCGGGTCCTGGAGTGTATGGCCTCAGGGATGCTCCTGACAGGTCAGTCTGCGTCGGTGGGGAGCCCAGAACACTGGGGCATGTAGCAGACTGAGGAACAGAGGGAGCCTCTTCCCAACACTCGAGAACAGCGTCCAACCTGGGTGGGAGGAGGGACCCAGACGTGCACACACGTCCCCCAGCGGGAAGGGAACGGCCCAGTGGCAAGTGGAACAAGCTCACCTGCAGAGGAGGGCAGGGCCCAGTGCAGATGGGGCAGGTGGGGGAGCCATCCCCGTCTATCGGCCTGACACTCACTCTGTGATGGCAGCCCCCCTGTCTGGGGGCCCTGGCTGTCACCGGGTGATGGCCTTGGTGGGAGTATTTCCCAAGGAAACCAGCAGACACTCAGAAATGGGCTACGTGTGGAGAGGCACACCGCGGTGTGGCTCCCAGTAGCAGAAGGGAAGAGAGATCATGTGCGCTCATGAGGTGGCAGGGACAGAGACGGTGTTTTCCGGCCGGTTTAGGGACATGGGTGGTATCATGTTAAGTGAAAGACGAGCAAACACACTGGGTGACATAGGTACATGCTCGGGCACACACCCATGGCAGCAGGAAGCTCTGCTGAGTGTACCTGTGGGGACAGAGGAGGGGTGGCCCAGGTGAGATGCCCCAGAGGGAGAGCCTGTGCCAGCTGAGGGCATGCCCCCCAGGTGTGGCCGTGGGTACCGAGGGGTACAGTCACAGACCCCATGCTCGAACCCTCTCAGGCCCCGGTGGTGGCAGTCTTTCATGAGGGTGCTCTGTCTTCTTTGCCACCCCCACCTCGCCTCACGAAGATGGGCCTGGGCTCCAGGATCCCTGTGAGAGAGACCAGACGGACGTGCTCGGGTCCATGACCCTCCAGGAGCGGGAAGACGTCACAGTCAGTGCCCAGGTAGGGTGGCTGGCCCCTGTGGCTCCCTGACTCCAGGCCAGCTCAACAACGCAGTGGGCAGCACCCTGGTCCCAGCCCGTTTTCAGTGATGCAGCACCCCAGGAAATGTTCTGGGGTTCCCTTTCCGTGTCCCTGCAGAGACAGGTGGCCTGTGGGAGGGTAGCCCATGGGTGACAGGACTGTTTCTGGGGGCACACCCAGCCTGGCTCAGAGCTGAAGCCACCACAGTGACAAGGCGCAGCCCTGGGGCCTCACTGGCGAGGACTGGCCTTGGTGAGCTCCCCCAGCCCTGCCCTGCCACCCCATGCTCTGTAAATATACCCGGCTTGTGGCTGGCCAGCCTCAAGCAAGAAAACAGCCCATCTGTGGTTTCCCTTTGGCTGTAAGTTTGTAAGAAAGTCGCCCAGGGGCACGAAAATCACATGGGGCCCGACATTTAGAAATTATCTCAATGGAGAGAATCAAATTGCTTCTGATCAGAGCCAAACTGGGTGATGCAGGATTTGGGGTCCCTGCAGGGAGGCAGGAAAGCTCTGGTGCTCCAGGGGGCATCCTGGCGAAGTCCTGCCCTTAGCGGCCTGAGCAGCTCCCACGCAGTCGGTCAGGCCTGACGGTAACTGAGCTCGGCAGTTGCTAGAAGAGTATTTATTGTCAAGGACAGGAGGACCGGTGCGCCACCGTGCCGTGGGGCTGGGTGAGGCGAGCACAAGCTGGAGGGTCCTGACAGGTTGTCTGCCCCCAGCACGCCCTGCGCATGTTGGCGTTTAGGCAGATCCACAAGATCCTGGGCATGGACCCCCTGCCACCGCCCAAAACCAGGCCAGGGTTGCGCTTCAGGAAGAGGCCGCAGGAGGCGGACGAGACCGAGGAAGGCCCAAGGAAGCAGGCCAGCCAGGTGGAGACGGGCCGTGTGAGTGGCCTCGCCTCCCCAACGGGTCCTGACGTGCCACTGAGTGGACGCTGCATCCCCGATATTCAGCGGTTGTGCTCTCCCTTCCAGTAACGTCTCCCGGGTTTCTTTAACAACGCTTGTGCTTTGCCCAGCAGTGAAACTGCATCACACAGGGATGAAAACCTCTGGGTGGGACAGCTGCTCAAGGTGTCCCTAGTGCAGCGTGGAAGGTGTTGAAGCCCTAGTACAGTGACTTTGAGCCCTGGCTCTTTTGCTAACTTTAAACTCACCTGGGGCTACTACGGGTATGGATTCATAAATTGCTTCCTGTGGTTGCCCCAGCCGGGCATGGACTTCAAATCACCAGGGCATGCCCATCCAGGACCACCCCCCCATCCTGAAGGCTAGCCCTGGGAGGCAGGCTAGGGAGAGTTGGGGGTGGGGGCCAATCCCAAGGGTGCACCTGGGCCCAGCCTGCGCCAAACACACCACCCCTCCCACTCACCAGCCTGGAAATGGCCCCTCATCCCGGGGTCTGCTGGGCCTCAGCTGGGCTCCTCTCCCACCCCCGAAATGGGGAGGGCGGCAGGGCTAAGTGCTCCTCGGCCCCCTCCCAGGAGCAGCTGCGACCTGGATCTGCCCTGACTTTAAGACTCCCTCCCCACCCCGACCTCGGAGTGCCTTCTGCTTCCAGAGGAGTTGCTCTGTAATGTATTGTTTGGGCTGGGCTTTGCCCATTGTCTTTCTCCTACCCTCCCTGCATAGGTCCAGCCTTTGTGGGTCCAGGGCTTACTTCTTAGGATCTGGGGGGCTGTACACAGGGTCAGACACCTGCTGGTGGACATGGCCCTGGCACTGGTGGGCATGGGCATACCCCCTGCCCAGCCCCGTCCTGCTCTGTCCAAACCTCCCTTTTTGGTGACCAGTTTTCCTGGCTGGCATTAAAGCAGAAAAGCTCATCTTTATGCCAACTCGGTCTGCAACTACTTGATTCCTTTGATTGTGTGTCTGTGTTTAAGGGACAACCTCTGTGCGGCTTCACGTCTGATGTCTGTGTACAGCTACCTGGAAATTTGGAGGGCAGGGGAATAAATGCTTGTCTTTTCATGTGGACCATTCAGTCCTTTGCTCAGGGCACAGGGGACCCTGCTGGGCTCTCAGGGCTCTGAGCGGGGCGTTGCAGCTGCCACATTTCTCCCACAGACGAAGCACAGGGACAGGGTCCAGGCATCCTTCACCTCACAGGGAGAGCTTCACCCCAACACCCCCTCTCTCCCTTTGATCCTGGCCAGTGACTCTGCCATTTACCCAACTGCCCAGGCTGGCCACCACCACCACCTGGTTCCTTTGTGCTCAGGAACTCACGCTTCTACTCTCCATCCACTGCTACTCTCCCTTGTCGCTCTGCTGCTTCAACACTCCCACAGCAAGAGCTCTGGATAAAACCCCGAATCCCAAAGAAGCCCCCACAGGAACCGATCTGCCACTTTCTGCTTCAATAACTCCGCTTCAGACTCACCAGTCTCTGCTTGTCATCAGGCCAGCCAATCTTGTTCCTGCCCCCAGGGACTTTGCACATGCTCTTCCCACTGCACGGGAAGCTCTTCCCCTGACCTGTGTGGCCATCGACTCCTCCCTGCCTTCAGGTCTCAGCTCACATATCGCCTCCTGAGAGAGGCCTCCCTGACCACTTCAGCCTACCACAGAACTGACTGAAATCACCCATTATCTACTCTGGCCAGTAGCTCAGGTGGTTAGAGCATTGTCCCCACACACCAAAGAGGCAGCTTCCATCCCTGGTCAGGGCACAAACAAGAATTAACCAGTGAATGCATAAATAAGTGGAACAACAGATTGATGTTTCTCTCCCTTTTTTTCTCTCTAAAATCAATAAACATTTAAAAAATTTAAAAAAAAACGTAAAAAAATCACTTGTTATCTGCCTCCTCCCTACCCCCAGGATATAAATTCTCTATGGACAGGAAATATATCTATCTCACTTAACACGCAATCCCCAGGTTTAGAACACACCAAGTACATAGTAGTAGCTCAATAAATATGTTAAGGGCTTGAAGCCATGCTTGAGATACCTAAACACAGGGCTCATAAGAGGAATCCGCCTCCTGGCAGTTAGGAAGACGCCATTTGTTTCTGTCTCATCCCGAGAAATTACTGTGACAGCCTGGGCGAGGGGCTTCAGTTAGGGCAGTGGCAGGATGATGAAGGAACGGGAGAATGGCTCTGTCTTCCAGACAAGGACGTGGCAGGCCTGCGTCACAGCTGCACCCGTGTGCAAAGCCCTGCGTCCTGCCGCTGTGCAACACACTCAGTCCTCGCAGACTCACTTCCTCCCTGACATCCTGCCAGGGGCAGCTCTTGGAAAACATGTTGCCCACCGTTCACCAGTCCCTCCCTGGCTCCCGGGAAAGATGGATATCATCTTTGCCACCAGGTAGTTTAATGCCAATTCTGTTGACAGAAAATTAAATCTGCCCCCACAGCAACTCCAAAAATAAACACAATCAGGCTACGTGACAGCGAATCAAGCAATGAGTTAGCTGTGTGTTCGGTCCAGATGGATGAAACGTCCGGGCGACAAGCTCACTCAAGGCCTGAAGGGTGGTCTTCCCTAATCTCTCCAGCCCTCTTTCCACTGGTCAGAGGACTCCAGAACGGGCCGGCGGGAAGGCACTGTGCCAGGCTCCCACGAAGCCTGACTGCTGCGAGGGGAGGAGCAGCCTGAGATAGCGAGCAGGACTTCAGGCTGCAGGATGCTGGCCTGTGAGCCTGGTTGCTAGGAGACAGCAGCCCGCGTGTGGGCGAGATGACGTGAGGCGTGTGGGCAGGTCTGGAGCTGAACCTGGCAGGCAGCCCCGGGAAGACAAAAAAAGGAAGGGCACATCTGTTGGCTTCATCTGCAAAGTCACAGATAACACAGAAAGATAGCCAGGAAAACGTGCCGTGTCCCCTGGTCCAAAAATAGGCCACACTCGGGTAGCGAGTGGCTTGTTTGGGAAAATGCTGGCTCCATCTTCTCCTTCGTTCTCTGTTAGTTTGGCTTCCGGGGCTGAGAAGATGTTTCAGGTAAGTAGATTCCGGCTCTGCTGAGCAGACATGCCGAGGACCTGTTTCTCCTCAGGGTGGAAAAGGCAGCCCCGGAGGTTGTGGGGGCGGGGCGGGGGCGGGGGAGTGACACCCTGTTTCTGTCTGCCCAAGTGTGGAGAAATAAAATGTGTTGGGAAACAGATGCTCGTTCACCCATGTTCCCAACAGCATTATTCTCAATAGCTTAGAGGTGGAAACAACCCAGGTGTCTCTGGACAGGTGGGCAGATCAACAGAAGGTGATCCATCCGGTCGATGGAACATTCAGCCTTCAAACAGGAGGGAGTTCTGACCCATGCTACAACGTGGGTGAACCCGGAGGACATCGTGCTCCGTAAAGTAAGCCAGGCTTATTTTGGCTACTATGAAGAGATGTAATTTTTAATAGCTGCATAATATTCCACCAAATGAACATATGCTGATTTGCTTAACATTCCCCTCCTGTCAGACATTTAGATTGTTTCCAAAAATGATCAATTCTAATGTGGCAAAATGTTCCTGAACAGTGGGGATTCTGTCCCTCCCGAGAATGGAGTTCTTGTCAAAGGGCAGACATCGGAGGGCATCTGAGGCTTCCAGGTGAAAGCCGATGCCTCCGCCAGTTTCCCTGCCGCTGCAAAGGAAGGAGCCCCCCCCCCCCACCAAGGCAGGACTGTGCCTTCTCATTTTAAAAACTACTTTTCTGCACATGGACATAAGTTTAATAGGTTTTCTTCTGTGACGTTTATTTCTCCCACTGCTGTTCTTTCATTCTCTCATTCACTCTACCCGTGTTTACGTGACACCTGTCGTGTGCCGTGGGCATTTGCGTGTCTTCCCAATGTCTACCGAGAGGAACGTGGGGAAGTGTTCACTATGCAGTCAGCAAACACCAGCCTCCGGGGGGAAACCAGAGATGAACCGGAAGTTGTCTCTTCATGCAGCGAGGGCGACTTTGGGCCCTGGGCCCAGATTAGCCCTTTAATGTATTAGCTGCTCTGTCCTGGCACAGCTCACTTCGCCTCCTTGAGACTCTGTAAAACTGGCTTAAAACTAGTAGCATCAACCTTACAGAGCTGTGGGGAGAACTCAGTAACCAAATGCATTTTTAACTCTTGCTTCACAGAAAGGCTCAGCTTCAGGGCCACGGGCACAGTGGAGGGCAGTTGTGAGGGCGAGAACCAGTGATCGAAGGGAAAGTCACACGTGGAACAGTGACCCCAGTTGCCTTCCCTGTATCAGCTTCTAGCATGTTGGCCGTCAGGCCATAAGAAAAGCCCTGCAGATGCCGTTGACATGTGGGGGGATCCCCTACAGTGGCCAGCCCCCGCAACATCGCCCGGAGGGAAGCTGCCCCGTGGCAAGGAGCTTCCTGTCGGCTCTGCAGCACTGCCCTCACAAATGCTAGCCAACGACCCCTGAACAGTGTGGCTCAGTTGGTTGGGTGTTGTCCCACAAAGGGAAAGGCCGCTGGTTGGATTGCCGGTCGGGGCACAAGCCCGGTCGCAGGTTCGGTCCCCCATTGGGACGTGCACAGAAGGCAGCCAAATGGTGTTTCTCTCTCACGTCTCTCTCTCCCTCCCTCCCCTTCTCTCTCAAAATAAATAAATGAAATCATTAAAAATAAATAAATAAATGTTAGCCAATAAAGAGACTACAACCCAGAGAGAGAGAGAGAGAGAGGGAGGGAGGGAGGGAGAGAGGAGTAACTTGGAGGAAAGAGACAACAGAAAAAAAGCAATTCCAGGAAAGCCCTTGTGTGTACTATTTAACCTCAGAGAGCTTACAGAAGACACAGAAGCCAGGAAATAAGTTTTAGACGGCCTTTTGAAAAGGAACATTCAAAGAATCAGAGGGAGCCCTTGGAAATTAAAAACCTGAAAGTCAAAATTAAAATGTCAACAGAAAGGTTGGATGAAAAAGTAGAATGAGAAGACAAAAAGCAAAAAAAAAATGCAGGCAAGGAAATTGAAAGAGCAATTCAGGAAGCCCCCATATAGGACAAAGGAAAGTTCCACGAAGAGAACAGAGACAATGAAGTGGAAGAAACCACCAGTGGCATCCTTTAAGAAAGTTCGCCAGGAGCGAAAGCCACAGCCGAGTCCACTGACTGTTGAGCCCACCACGTGCAAAGAGAGCCCGCCAAGCCACACAGCCGACATGCAGGATGTGCGGGAGGAGAAGACTCCGCAAGCTTTCAGAGACAGAGGACAGAAAACACAAACGTGTGTGAAGCAGAGGATGAGGAAGCAGGACAGCTTCAGATGCCCAGTGCCCGAGACTGGAAGCTGGCAGACAGGAGGCAAGAGAGAGTATCGGCACCCAGAATGCCGTCCTCAGGCAAAGCACCAATCTCACAGGAGAATGGAAGGACGTGCTTTGTCTGGAAAGGCTCAGGGGGTGCACCTCCTCAAAACAAGGGCACAAACCAAGAAACGGAGGCCCGCACTCAAGAAATAGGTGCTTCATCCCAGGAATCGCTGAGTAGTGAAGAAGAGAGAGGCCAGGACCCCAGCTGGGCATAGCCAGCCCAGAGCAGAGAAGTTGCCGCTGGGGAGGCTGGGGATGAAAGAGTCGCAGACACACGGAGTCAAATAACTCCAGGAAAAACAGTAAGTCTTCGAACATAAGTGTTTCTTAGTGTACGTTGCTCCACGTGAACAATACTTCCAGGTAATATAAGCACTAAATAGTCATTTAGCCAAAAATTGTGATAAAACTATTGGGAAAGCAATATGCCTGAGAGAGCGAATACTCTCCCTCCAGGAGTGACAGGTCAATGGGCAATGTCCAACTGACGAGATTTCTACACTATTTTCTTGAACTATGGAAGCAGGTACCAGAGAAAGAGCCAATAGAAGCAGCAGTAGTTGCCCTTTGGGAGTGGAGCATACGTGCTTTGTTTAAAAACAGTTTTAGCCCTGGCTGGTGTGGCTGAGTGGATTAGGCGCGGGCCCATGAACCAAAAGGTCGCCAGTTCGACTCCCAGTCCAGGGCCCATGCCTGGGTTGTGGGCCAGGTCCCCAGGTGGGGGTGTGTAAGAGGTGACCAGTCGATGTATCTCTCACACATCGATGTTTCTGTCCCTTTCTCGCTCCCTTCTCTTCCTAAAAATAAATAAATAAATATTTTAAAAAACCCAGCTCTATAAGCTTAGCACAGTCTCAAGTACATAGCAAAACACTGTGAATATTGCTATTATTAATTTTGATGAGAAGAAAACATATACACACTTGCGGGGCTCGCCGCAGAGTCAGGGAGCTTTATATAGGGGAGTTAGAGTATTAGAGAGCTTGCTGCAGGCCGTGAATACCGGCACGTTTCGATGGAGTGGTGCACCTACAAGGTCAAGTAAATTTTCAGGTGTGCCTATTCATAAGAAAATAAGACAGAGGCACTAAAGGTTAGCAAACTACAGCCCACTGACCATCTGCTTTTATGCATTCTGTGAGCTAAAAATGGTTCTTCACATTTGTAAGTGGCTGGAAAAAATCGAGAGCCATGATATTGGAAGACACGTGAAAAGTACACGAAGTTCAAATTTCAGCATCCGTAATGAAGTTTTACTGGAGCACAGCACGCCTGTCACACGCATGTTATCTATGGAGGCTTTTGCACTACAAAAGCAGAGTTGAGCCGTCCAGCTGGAGATCACCTGGCCCTTCACAGAGAATGTCTGCCAGCTCTTGAGTTAGAGGGTGAGGGTCTGGGGACAGAGGATGGAGAGGGCCAGGGAGGGGCCTGGGGATGTCTTCTGGCAGACACGTCTTGCCTTGTGGTATCTTGTGGATCCTTCACTCTCCTTCCTAGGCCTTCGCTCTTTCATGTGATTCTATGCATTTGCTCTGTGAGGGCCTGCTGTGTGCCAGGCTCCAGAGAGAAATGATTGCCCAAGCCAGGGTGGCCCCCGCCCTCGCTCACAGAGCACCCGTTCTTCAAGGGGAGTGAGGCAAGGCAGCGGTGGTTTGGGTTTGGATGGTGGGTGGTCACTATGGGTGATCAGAAATGGTCTCCTGGTGGAGCTGGAAATGCTGAGAAAGGGCCAGCCTTGAGAGGAGCTGAGGAAAGGATGTGACAAGACAAGAGGAAACAGCACCTGCAAAGGGCCTGAGGCTGGACTGTGCCTGGAGCATTTGAGGACCTGGAGTGAGCCAGGGAAGTGAAGGGGTGGCAGTGGCTGTGGCCGACCAGGCAGGCGCCACAGTGAGGAGCTTGGATTTCGCCCTAAACACAGTGGCAGTGCCATGGGAAGGCTGTAAGCCAGAAAGTGACATGGGCCCAGTTCACACAGCGTGAACCTTCAAGCGTGGCCAGGAAATGGTGTGCCTGGCTCCACCGCAGTACCAGGAAGGCTGGCTGAGGGGTGTGGGAGGAGAGCAGACGGCCTCCCACTTCAAAAGCAGATCACCTCTGGCACCCTTTGCAGGATGCCTGCAGGGGCCCTTTGTTCCACAGGTTGGGAATGATCCGGCCTGCTCTGGTTGTAAAGCTAGTAATGCAGCACTTTTCCTCGAAAGAGCAGAGAGTTCCTCCCTGAATCCCTGAGTCCCCTGGCAGGGTGGGGAAAGCTAAATTTAAAGATGTGCTAATTGGGGCAGTCTGATCCGGCTGTGTGCTTCAGTCGAGGGTCTGCCGGGGCCACAGCACCAGCTCAGCTGTCCCCACATCTGGCTGCAGCTGCCCTGCCCTGATTGTCTTCCAGATCCAGAAAGCAAGATTATGGGCACATCCTCTTTGGGGAGTTACCATGTGCTCCACACCTTGTGATGCACCAGCATATGGGCCCTGGAGCTGGACAGGCCTGGGTTCAAAGCCCAGCCCACTATGTCCTGTGACCTAGGTTGAGCCTCGGCACTCTCTGAGCCGCAGCCTTCCCATCCGTGAAATGGGTACGAGAGTGCTCGCCTCACAGGTGACAGGCACTGCTCATTCTTTCTCCTCCCAATATTCATTGGCTTAAAACATATGTTCTGCACATCTACTATGTGCCAGGTACTGGGGCATAGCAGTGAACACCACCACCCAAAGTCCCTGCACTGGGGAGCTGATGCTCTGTAAAGGACACACACAGCCAGGAAACAAGATAAACAAGTACAATATATGTTCTGTCAGACCATGGCGGCTCTATGGAGCTATAGGGGAGGGGATGTGAAGTGTCAGCAGGTTGAAATATTCTCTAGGGTTGCTGCAGTGTTGGGTACACTGGGTAAGTGTCCCAGGCAGAAGGCAGAGCTAATGCAAAGGCCTAGAGGTGGGAGTAAGCCTGAGAGTTCTGAGAAAGAGGAAGCCAGGATTCCTGCTTCCCCGTCGTCTTTAGCCTCTGTTATAAAGACTACAGCTTTCTTTCCTTCTGTATTTGGATAAAAAATTCTTTAAATGAAGAGGTATACCCTTCTCTGCCAACTTCCTGCTTTCTGTGGGCTGGAATGGAGGTGGGATGGCTGGAGCCCCAGCAGCCATCTTTGATCATGAGGTGGACATTCGAGTGGTGAGCGAGGCAGAGCAGCCCCAAGGCAGGAGCAGAGTCCCTGACACTCCCAGGATTGCCTTTCTCAGCGAGCATTCGTTTCTGCCTAATTCAAGCCTCCAGCACTTGGTGTCTTCCATGCCCTGTAGCCAATCCTAATCTTAACTGATACGTTAATGTAAAGTGCCTGTGACATGCCTCTCTGTGTTAATTGTCTACAATGATTTTCGTCCATATTTGTAAACAAGAATAAGAAATACGTCCGGCCGCCCTGGCTGGTGTGGCTCAGTGGATTAAGGGCCAACCTGTGAACCAAAGGGTCGCCAGTTCGATTTCCAATCAGGGCACATGCCTGGGTTGTAGGCCAGGTCCCCAGCGGAGGGCACACAAGAGGCAACCATACATTGATGTTTCTCTCCCTTTCTTTCTCTTTCCCTTCCCCTCTCTCTAAAAATAAATAAATAAAATCTTTAAAAAAAGAAAAAGAAATACGTCCTGCCTTTGAGAAGTTCACTACCCCGGTGGAGGCGTCCGCAGGCCTGCACGTCTAGTCCCAATCAGCCACGTGCCCGCAGGCAAGCGGCCTTGCCTCTGTGAGTGTCAGCTGCCCCAGTTCTGAAAGGAGAGGCCCGGGTCCTGGCCAGGTAGCTCCACTGGTTGGGGCGTCGTCCCAACGTGCTAAGGTTGCAGGTTCAATCCCTGGTCAGGGCACATACAAGAATCAATCAATCAGTACATAAATAAATGCAATGACAAATCAGTGTTTCTCTCTCAAATCAATACAATTTTTAAAAAAGTTTTCAAAACCAGAGGATTGGCCCACCACATCTCCAGGAGTTTGAAGAGCAGAGGGTTAGGCGCATCACAAAAGTCAAAATAGGAGGTTAAGATGTGAAGAACAGGGAGATTTGGATGAGCACAAGAAAGTCATTCAGGCGAAGGACAAGGCGGGTCCATCCAGGTTCCTCTGTTGCAAGTGACAGAAGCCAACACCACCTGATCCAGTGCACAGAAGGCACATTTATCAGGTCATGGAAGGGACACCCAAGAAATTCATCTCCCTCATCTGACTCCCAGATTCCACATCACAGAGACTTCATTTCAACACCCCGCTCTGGTCCCATTTGAGTGTTAGGAATTCTTTTGGTTGCAAGGGGCAGAAACCCCCTCCTGAGCAATCAAAGAGCAAAGGCCGTCTTCCTACACTAGGCATAGAGTGAACTCCAGGGGTGGCTAAATCCAAGGATGTGAATTCTTCCTGCAAGATTCGCTCTCTGTTTCTCGGCTCTGCTTCCTCCAGGCTGGTTCCTTCTCAGGTAGGCTGACAGGGTTCAGTCACCAAGGCCAGGCCCCTCTGCCCCATCACACGCAGAGACGAGACAGCTAGTGCCTCCAGTGAGGGATCCTTCCAGGGCATAGAAGTGAGGGCTGGCTCGGGGAAGGGTAGGGGTGTCTGAGAAGGCTTCATAAAAGCGGGGCCAGTTGAGAGGGGCACAGGAGGATGAGATGAAGATGCCGGCCAGTGGGGAAGTGCATCCCAGGCAGAGGACAGCAGTGCAAAAGCTCACGAACGCCTGCAGTTCAGAGTTGCCAGACTATTGGGTGCGTGGTGGGAGCAGAAGCAGACGAGGCCATGGAGCCGGAACAGGAAGAGCCCTGGATGCCAGACTGAGTGTTTTAGGCTCTGTCCTGCAGGCAGCGGGAGCTATGAAAGGGTTTAGAGCACGGGAGGACCACAGTCACATTTTCCTCCCTTAGTCATGGAAGGTGAACGGTAGCAAGGAGAAAAACTGGAAGCAGCCAGAAGATGAGGGAGGGGCTGCTGTGTCACCATCCAGCAACAGATGCCCAGGGACGGTCAAAGATTTTCTGGAATCAAATTGACAGGACTGAAATATGGAGGGTGAGGAGTCTGGGACTGGGGGATTCTGGTGCCTGATCCACTGATGTGGCTTCAAGCAGTTGGAAGGGAGGAGCGAGTCCCCCATCTCTTGGCAGCAGGCAGGAGATGCTAGTGTTGCCACCTCTGGGGAACGGAAGACCCATCGAGTCTTTGTAATTCAAAGCAGCCAATTCTTGGATGCCTCCAGGGATGGGGAGCTCACCTCTTCCATAGTTCTGACCCAAATAAACCATGAACTCAAATCTACCCCTCTAGAGTTAGGCACAGCTCAGTGCTGCATGCCCACACCCTGGGGGGGGGCTTCCTGTGCACTAGGCCAGCCCTTTGGGACTTGGCACTTGACACTGTCTCCTTAAGTCTGTCCTTTCCCTGTCTCAACACCTTTGCTTCCTCTGATCATGGGACAAGGATCCCCCAAGGTCCTGGGCAGGATGTAGGTTTACTCAGACACTAAGTATCTATTCACAAAAGGAGAAAGCCAGCCCCATCGTCCTGTCTCTCTGACTGCATCCAGGAGAGTCCCCACGGGTGCCAGGGCATCTTAAATTCTTAGATGCCAGCTCCTGTCGGAGCTGGGGCCACAGCAGTCTCTGGTGAGAACCTAACGATGCTGTGGGTTTCCACTTTGGCTATTTTCAGGCCGCATCCCTATTTCTGGCAAGCGATGATGGTTTGCCATGTATGGTGGGCCTTCATCACCTGATGGAATGGCAGCTGGAGGATCCCAGCCCCATGCTGGTGACTGGGAGGCAGGAGGTAGGGGGCACACCCTGGGACTGTCCCACAGCAGGGTCTGTGGAGCACAGGGAGCCCTTGCTCAGCAGGAATGTTCTCAGAGGATCCCCTGTGCAAACGCTACCACCGCTAATAAATCACACCACGAGGCAGGAAAGGTGTGCTCTCCCACCCTCTCCCCCTGTCCACCTCCCTCGCTGAGGACGACTTTGCTGCCGGTTGGAGGGTTCCCTTCTGGAACTTTCCCCACTGATTTACTCTCTCCTTCTCTCCTGTATACCAAAAATGCAATCATGCCGTTTGCACTGTGCCCCACCTCCGTGGGGGTGGTTTTCAATGGCTGTGGATTTCATCACATTAATACACAGTTTCCTAGTTTTTGTTATATCATATTCCACACTATGGGTGTTCTGTGATTCTAAGAACTGGGCCACTGTTCCCCAAAACCTTGTGGTGCTTTGGAAGCATAGCCCCTAAACCTTTTGGGGTAGCAGAAGGTCAATACAGGACCCACGCTATCTGGGCATCTTGGTTCATTACCCTTCCCGGGTCAGCTTCCTCGTTGACCAAGTGGATCCCTTTGTTCGAAAGATCGGTAAGGGAGCCCACGGAGCCATCGCTGGGGCTGTGCCCAGTGCCCTGGCCATCCAGGGCTCATTCAGCGGTCCTCTGAGAGGGAGGCCAGCGCTGCCTGGCCCTGCAGCGGAGAAAAAGGGTGGCCAAATGAGGGGCAGTCTTGCCTCTGGCACCGCTGGGTTGACCCTGGGTCAGGCCCCGCCCTTGTTTTCCAAAAGAAGGCTGCTCCACCTGGAGACCTCCAGTTCCACATGATTTTTTCCTGGAGCCCCAGTTTTCCCTTAATGATGATGATGATGATACTGACATAGCAGGGAACATTTTTGGGGTGCTTTCCTTCCACCAGGCACCAACAGCCCTCTAAAGCGGCAGGTGATTATTAGAGTCCCCATTGACAGAGAAGCTTAATGAGGGCATTGGAATGCCGAGTCAGGGGGTCCACTGTGTCGTCTGGGCTCTGCAGCTTGCTTACCTCCCCGACAGGCAGCTCACTCACGCGCCCCCCTTTCCTCAATGCTACGACACCTGATCCACACTCCAAGGCCTCTGCCTCCCGGGATGGTCAGGGGGCGGTGTGCTCGCCCCGAGGCTCCAGGCCAGGAAGCGGCAAGAAACCCCTGAGAACCTCCAGTTCCCCACCCAGGCTACAGGGGAGGTGCCGGGAACCGCGGAGGCGGGGCGGGGAGGAGCCGGCTGCAGCTCGCAGTGCACCGCAGTGCGACCGGCGCTAGGACCCGCGAGGGCCTTCAGGCCGCGGCGTCTCCTGCTCCCCCCACCCTAAACCACCTCCCCCCCCCCCGCCCCCCCCGCCCAAAATGAGGAAACGGAGGAACTTGCTCCAAGTTGTGCAGCCGGGACCGCCTCGGGGTGCGCAGCCAGCGCGCGGCGGCCCTCCTGGAGGCGGGTGCGGGGCGCGGCCCGGAGACGCCCCCTGAGCAGGTGAGCGGGCAGCGGGGATGTGGGGAGAGACCGCCAGGCGTTGAGAACCAGAGGGCTCCGGGGAGGCTCAGGCGTGCGTGAGAGGAGCTAGTGTGCGCACAAGTGTACGCGCCCGGGGCGCGTGGCGGCGGGTACGAGGCTGGGGTGGGGACGGTTAGAGGCTTTCAGGCGCGGGTTGGGGGTATTTTCTTGGGTGGGAGGTGTGCGTGTCTGCGAGTGCCTGGGTGTGTGTACCCGCGCGTACACGTGGAGGGATGTGCGCGTGTGACCGAGATGCGTGTGCGCGGCCCTGCGTGTAGCTCTTCGTGCCCGGGTGGCCCAGCGTATTATGCCCAGGTGTTCACGTGTGGTTCTGTATGTGTTGGGAGGGGAGTGGACAGATACCCTTCCAGATGTCTGAGCATCTGTGTGTGTGTACACACTTGTAGACGCGTGTGCACACCTGTCTCTAGGGGGACGTGCCTTTGCTTGCATACCTGCGTGCCTGTGGGTACCTGTGTCCGCCTGTGTCCAAGCCCCATGTGTTTCTGTGTGCTCGTGTGTACATGGATCAGTATGCGTGTGAGTACATGCAGGGCTGGGGATTTATGAGGGCGCACACTGGAGGGGCAGAGACTCACCCCAGAACAAGTCCCACTGCCCAGCCACCTGTGGTGGGGTCAATGGGGGAGGCCAGGGGTGAAAAAGTCCCCAACCAAGCAGCAGTGGGGGGCTTGTGTGTCCGTCCTCGGGTGGGGTGGGGTGGGGTGGGGTGGGAGGGATTAGAAAGGTTCAGCTAGCCAGCCAGATGAGCACAGCAGGGCGGCACTGTCCCACTGTAGGGTCAGAGTTTCTTGGGAATGACCTTGAGTCATTCTGTATTTGTCCTGCTTCTGCCTACTCACCGAAAAAGAGGAAGAACAAGGCTTGATTAGATGGCACCAAGCTCCCCATGCGCCGTGTGGGCTACTGGGGCCTGAGCCAGGTTGTGGCCACTTGCTCTGTGTCCATTTCAGTCCTGTTTCCCTTTGGGAACAATGGTGGGGCTAGGCTCCGGGGTTTCCTCACTGATGTTTCGCAGCTTCCAAGGGGCTCCCCCGAGTAAAGGCCACCTTCCCAAAGGGCTTGGAGAACCCATGTCTGGGACTCCCCCTGGGGATGCCCCTGGCTGTTGCCTCCTCCGGCCTGGGCTGGTAGTGGTAGTGATGGCCCCCAGAGCCTTAGCCTGGTTTGAGTCTGTGCTCTCCAGCTGGTCTCTGCCCACCCCCCAGGTGAGCCTTCGCTTTCTCCACGCCTGGCACCCCTGTCCATCCAGCCAGGATGCCCACAGTGAGTACCCCCAGCCTGGGTTCCTGGGTCCCTGGCCCTTCCACAGCTCGGTCCATACCCACAGGACCTTGTCTCCATGGGCGGGGGGGGGGGGTGCGTAATACTCTGACCCATGTCCCCTTTAGCTGGTGTCTTCTGGTCTTTCTCTGTCACTTGGTGTTGCATCTCTTTCACCTCTTTTTCCTGACCTGTTCCAAGTTCCCTGTTTGTGACTAATCTCTCTCTGCTGGCTGCTCCCTTCTTGTCTTCTCTACTCTTCTCCCTCTTTCTTGTGTTTTCTCTGTCTCAATCCAATCTCTCTGGGGGGTGGGGAGGGCATCTCCTTCATGCTTCCTTTGCCCCTCTCCCCCATGCCTCCCACTCAGAGGCGCTGGGCCCCAGGCACCCAATGCATCACCAAGTGCGAGCACACACGCACAAAGCCCGGAGAGCTGGCCTTCCGCAAGGGCGATGTGGTCACCATCCTGGAGGCTTGTGAGGTGAGCTGTGGCCTGAGGGCCTGGGTATGTTTGGGGATGGGACTCTGCCAGGAATACCCACCCCCTGCCACCATACAGACCCCAGGCTCCCTCCCTGGCAGAGCAAGAGCTGGTATCGAGCCAAGCACCACGCCAGCGGGCAGGAGGGGCTGCTGGCAGCCGGTGCACTTCGGGAACGCGAAGCTCTCTCAGCTGACTCCAAACTCAGCCTCATGCCGTGAGTTGTGGGGTGAGCCCTGGGATGGGGGTTCAGGAGGGCTTGGCCAGCTAGGCCCAACCCGCCCTCCTGCCGCTGCAGGTGGTTCCACGGGAAGATCTCAGGCCACGAAGCGGTGCAGCTGCTGCAGCCACCCGAGGATGGGCTGTTCCTGGTGCGGGAGTCAGTGCGGCATCCTGGTGACTACGTGCTGTGCGTGAGCTTCCTGCAAGAAGTGTTCCACTACCGTGTGCTGCACCGCGACGGCCACCTGACCATAGATGAGGCCATCTGCTTTTGCAACCTCATGGATATGGTGGAGGTGCACCTGGACCCGGGAGCCGCATGTCCCCCAGGCCCCGCCCCATCCCAGCTGTAATGACATGAGGACCCACAGAGCCACAGGCTCCCCAGTGCGGAGAAGGAGCTGGTCCCCATGGACCACCAACCATAGAGCTGGTTGGAGCCCTCCAGGTCCCACCTTCAAGGACTGGGTGGCTCCTCCAGGGACCTCCAGGTTGACAGCAATCCAGACACTGCCCCCATCCTTCCTCATTCTCATGGAAACCAGCCCAACACATCCTGGAGGGACCAAACCCCTCTCCTTACAAGCTCATGCCCACCCTATCCAGAGCCCACCCCCAGGAAGGGGACAGGATGCGGGGGTGCTTCTGCTTAAAGGGGTCTGACTCACAGCCACCTCTGCCCACCCTACCCTGCAGCATTACAGCAAGGACAAGGGGGCCATCTGCACGAGACTTGTGAAACCCAAGAGGAAGCAGGGGACCAAATCGGCAGAGGAGGAGCTGGCCAAGGGTAGGAGTCTGCGCCCTCTCTGCCCACATTTGCCCCACCTGCGCATGGCACTGTGCCTGGCACCGTGGTGGAAGGTCTGGGCTGCCCCTGGGTCAGGCAGGGGGCACCCATAGACGCCAATCAGCCCAAAATTGAGCGGGTTCCCACACCTGCTGCTTCTCCCTTGTCCCCACCATCTGCCCCATCACCTGAGCTGGAAACCTGGCTCAAACCTCGACCCACCCACCCTCCCACATCCCTTTCGTGTCACCTCCCAGACAGGCCTCAGACCCCCGCCCCATCAGACCATCTCCTTCCAGGGGGGCAGTTCCCCTTCCTCCCGACCCCTGCTCCTCTGACCCTAGAGGCAACCTGCTACCTGAAAGCCCATCCACATTGCTACCTGCATGAAGAAGGGAGGCCCTGCAGCTCCGCTGCCCTCCAGAACTTCCCCTGTGGCTGAGAACTTCTTTCCTGCCTCATCTACATGGCCCCTCCTCCATTCATAAGTCCCCCTGGTTGTGACTCATTTCCTCTTCTGTTTCCATTCTATTGTGCATTCTGTTCCTTTCACCTGAAAGGCTTTTCCAGCCTCCTTGCAGTGAAATCATCAATACTGAAGTCCCAAAGCAAAGGTCCCCAACCATAGCCACCTGCATGGTCTTTTGAACCTGTTGATTCTGGGTGTCTCCTTGGAAACATGTGTCTGTCCCATAAAAACCTGGACACCTTGTGGATGGCACCTGGGTGGAGGCCAGTGTCACCATGCCTGATTGTGCCTAAGGGCTCCTGGTTTAGATAGGGAAGAGGCCTACAGAAGCTTCTAGAGGGGAAGGAGGCAGAGAACACTGGACTGCTTCAGACAAGGGGTCAGGGAGTCCAGAGCAGATTATGACTTAGAGCACTGGAAGTTTCCTAAAGGTTCCAGAAGCTTTACTGGTCTCCATTGTATTTTTTGTGTGTGTGTGTCCCTGGGAGGCCAGAGGTGAAGGACTGTAAAAGGAAGACCCCCGGGGGT
Organism: Desmodus rotundus; assembly: GCF_022682495.2. Taxonomy (NCBI): domain Eukaryota; kingdom Metazoa; phylum Chordata; class Mammalia; order Chiroptera; family Phyllostomidae; genus Desmodus; species Desmodus rotundus. The sequence continues at coordinate 38,971,991 of NC_071395.1, read as the reverse complement.
ATTGGAGGGACAGTCTCCAGGTAGAAGAGACGGGCAGCCCTGAAGGGTAGGCTGTGTTGCCTTAGACCAGATGATACCCTGTACCAGGAGCGGGGGGCCTCAGACATGCCCTCGGACCATGGTTGGGAACAGCGGCCACAGCTGGGTGCTGTGGGAGACCCCACCTGGTCTCCCCAGGTGGTGCCCTGGGTGAGAAGGGCTGGGAGAGCCTGTTACCCCTCTGACCAGGTCTTTGCCCCACAGCTGGCTGGTTACTGAACCTGCAGTACTTGACCTTGGGAGCGCAGATTGGAGAGGGGGAGTTTGGAGGTGAGTGGTGGCGGAGGCTGGGGGGCTGAAGGAGGTGGGGGTTGTTCAGGATTGGAATCACTGAGAGGAATTCACATCCGTATTCAATACCTACTTGCTGGGCGGCTGAAGACAAACCATTGCACTCTCTGAGCCTCAGCTTCCTGCTCTGGGAAAGGGGTTGACAGCAGCTGTCGTGAGGAACGAATTAACTCAGGCGGGCGTCCAGTGGACGTGAGTCCCTCACACTTCAGGCTCTTGAACATGCTGGTCTCTCTGCTTGGAGTGCCATTTCCTGAAGTGATTATTCTGGAAGGCTCTGGGGCTTAGATCTGCTGTCTTTCTCTGGAAGGGGCCGAAGTGCAAACATTTTTTTTGGCCTTACAGGCCAGTCTGTCACATCTGCTTGGTTCTGTGTGTGTAACAGAAAAGCAGCCACTGACAATAGGTAAACCGATGGGCGTGGCTGCGTGCCCATAGAACTTTATTTGTGGACACTGAATTTTGTATTTTCTATAATTTTCATGTGTCATGAAATAACATTCTTTTGATTTTTTTTTAAGATTTTATTTATTTACTTTTAGAGAAGGGAAGGGAGGGAGAAACAGAGGGAGAGAAACATCAATGTGTGGTTGCCTCTCGAACCCCCCCTACTGGGGACCTGGCCTGCAATCCAGGCATGTGCCCTGACTGGGAATCGAACTGGCAATCCTTTGGTTCCCAGGCCAGCACTCAACCCACTGAGCCACACCAACCAGGGAGCTTTTGATTTTTTTTTTTAACCATTTAAGAATATGAAAACCGCCCTGCTGGGTGGCTCATTTTTTTTGGAGCATCATCCCCATACACCAAAGGGTTGCAGATTCCATTCCCAGTCAGGGCCCATACCGAGGTTGCAGGTTCAAGCCTTGGTCGGGGTGCATATGGGAGGCAGCCAATTAATGTTTCTTTCCTTTCCTCTCTCTCTCAAATCCTCAGGTGAGAATTAAAAAAAAAAAAGAAGTGTAAAAATCACTCTGAGCTCATGGACCTTGCCAAAAAGCATGATTGGACTGGATTTGACCCTAGGACCAGAGTTTACAGACCCCTAGATTTTCTTCAATCAGGGGTTTGGAGCTTGTGTGGGCAAGGGGGTTTCCAGGCCTGGGGGACAGAGGCTGTGTTGGCGCACATGGGGGTCCGTGTGAGTGGGTATGTCCCCGTGTCTGTCCCCATCTCTGTTGGGTCCTGATCTCCATCCCACCCTGCAGCGGTCCTGCAGGGCGAGTACCTGGGCCAGAAGGTGGCTGTGAAGAACATCAAGTGCGACGTGACGGCCCAGGCCTTCCTGGATGAGACAGCGGTCATGACGTGAGTCCTTGGTAGGGGTCAGGAGCACTGGGGTTGGGGGTTCTAGCTGTGCCTTCACCCCCCTCTTGTCCCCCACAGGAAGATGCAGCATAAGAACCTGGTGCGTCTGCTGGGTGTGATTCTGCACCAGGGGCTCTACATCGTCATGGAGCATGTGAGCAAGGTATGGTGGGGCTGGGGTGCAGGCGGGGCTTGGGGAGGCAGCCAAGCAGCCTCGAACCCTAGCCCCATGTCCCCCCCTGCCACAGGGCAACCTGGTGAACTTTCTACGGACTCGGGGCCGGGCCCTTGTGAACACCCCACAGCTTCTGCAGTTTTCCCTGTGAGTAGGGCCCTTGGAGGGCAGGGAGGAAACTTTCCAAGGTCAAGGGGAAACCAAGGCACAGAATAGAAAGAAGCCTGGCCTTGAGAGTTGTTGACCTGGCCACTGGAGCCCCTGTGCCCCTCCCCCTCCCCAGGCACGTGGCCGAGGGCATGGAGTACCTGGAGAGCAAGAAGCTGGTGCATCGAGACCTTGCTGCCCGCAACATCCTCATTTCTGAGGACCTGGTGGCCAAGGTCAGCGACTTTGGCCTGGCCAAAGCTGAGAGGAAGGGGTTGGACTCTAGCCGGCTGCCGGTCAAGTGGACGGCGCCTGAGGCGCTCAAACACGGGGTGAGTGCCCCTCTGTCCCCAGGGACCTTGGAGCCTCCACTGTATGATCCTGGGCACGTGTCTTGGCCTCTCTGAACCTCCAAAGGAGTTGGCTCTGCCTCCCCAGTGAGTTCTTGGCCCATAGTTGTTCTTTTTGGTGCCCATCTTGTCTCTCCTGGGTGTGACCCCGTCTGGGCTTCAGTTCCCCCGTTTCTGGGCTCAGTGCTGAGGGCGAGAGTAACCAACCTCCTCCCTCTACTGAGTCTGAGCTCCACTCAGTCAAGGGGGCACAGACTCGGGAATGGGGTCTGTTAGGAAGGGACCAGAGTGAAGGACAATCCAGGTGACTTTCTGGAGGAATCAGGGACTGGAGCTGAAACCCTGAAGGGTCCCTCCTCACCCTGGTCTTGGGCCCCACAGAAATTCTCCAGCAAGTCCGATGTCTGGAGTTTCGGGGTGCTGCTGTGGGAGGTCTTCTCGTATGGCCGTGCTCCATACCCCAAGATGGTGAGCGTGGTCTGGGTGGGGGAGGCACTGAGTCTGGGACGGTGGTGCTGAGCCCCAGCCCACACTGGTGTGCCCTCTGCCCGCAGTCGCTGAAGGAGGTGACAGAGGCTGTGGAGAAGGGGTATCGCATGGAACCCCCGGAGGACTGCCCGGGTGCTGTCCACACGCTCATGAGCAGCTGCTGGGAGGCTGAGCCCACCCGCCGGCCACCTTTTCGGAAACTGGCCGAGAAGCTGGCCCGGGAGCTGCGCAGCGTGGGCGCCACTGGCCATGTGGAAAGGCAGGACGCTGATGGCCCCACCTTGCCCTGTGGCCAAGAGCCTTGACACTGCCTGGGGGGCCATGGGCCCCAGAAGATTGCGAGAGTAGGGGGCTCAGGGTGGGGATACAGGCAGGCCTAAGGAGGGTCAGGGCCAGCAAGCTGCCCACCCGGCTCACAGCACAAAGCAGGCCCTCCTGGGGGGCGCAGGGCTGTCCCACAGGCCCCCACAGACCTGGGGAGGAGGATCGGTGCTTTGATAAAGACTGGTTCCAAGAACTGTGGGCATCTGAGTCTCTCTCTGCGACCTCCAACATCCTCGCAGCCTAGGGGGTGCACACTGTCCCCCATCACCCAGTTCTGGACAGTCCACCTGCCAGTTGTCTACCCAGCTATGACCCACTGGCTGCCACTGTGGGGATGCAGACCCCTGGGATGGAGCGGGAGACTCTCTGGGCCAGGGACCACAGCTATCCCGTGCACCCAATTGCCATCACTCATGGGTCCCCACTTTGGTCCATCTGTGGGTGCCACATTCAACCCTCAAAGTTTCAACCTTTGGGTGGGTGCCCAACCCTTGGGGTCCTGGGCACAAAGGATCATGGGAGACTTGTCCCTCGGAGCAGGAGCCCAGGGAGGCTCTGCTGCTGCAGCTGTGTCCCTGTGTGGGGGTGTTCCAGTGTGGCCACCCACGTTCTCCAGCCTGACCCAGTGACTCCAGAGGAGACTCAAGAAAAGCCAGCTGAGCTCTGGCCAGGTGACTCACTTGGTTGGAACCCCATCTTATGCACCAAAAACTTAATGGGTGCAATCCCCAGTCAGAGCACACACCTGGGTTGCGGGTTCCATCCCCGGTCAGCACATAGGGGAGGCAGTCAATGGGTGTTTCTCACATCAATGTTTCCCTCTGCCTTTCTCAAAAAAAATTCAATGCACCTATTTTTGGGTGAGGGTTAAAAAATAAAGCCCCCTGAGCAGCCTGTTCCAAGGCTCTGCCCCTCTTGTCCAATTAGGTAAGGGAGGCTGGGCTCTGGGCTTGCTGCCAGGTTTGAATTCTCACTTGCCCCCTAGCTGTGTGCTCCCAGGGCAGCCTCAGGCAAACGAATGGGGCTGGTCCCCCTACCTGGGCCCACCAGTCTTCTCTATTATCAGGCACCTTGGTGAGGCAGGATGGGGGGTGGAAGGGCCCAGACAGGGGAGGAAGTGAAGGGTGGAGCACACAACAGCTGGTGCGCAGGTTTGCCGTGACTCGCCCACCCCATCTGGGTTGGTGTTCTCATCCTGGCAGCCTCCAGGGTGCCTGGAGGGGGTCTTGGGCCAGGCTGGATGCTGTCCCACCCCAAGGCCTCCCAAGCTGGGAAGGGGACATGGCCAGGCCCCAGCACACACTATCACCTCTGCTGACCCACCCTGCCTGAGCTGGCCCTGAGCTAGACAAACGCCCAAAGGTCACAGTGACCTCCTGAAGCCTGGCCCACCTCCTGGCCTGTTGCCCCACAGCACCTGAAGGGGTTCAGTGATTCCTCCTGGGGGAGAAAAGGGAGGCTGGAGCGGCAGTGGCCTGCGTGTGCGCATGCGCACACAGCTGCCCTGCCAACTGATCCAGCTGGAGGGGCCGCTGGTCCCTGGGTCCTGCCCCACCCTGCCCCTAATCCGGCCCTCTAAGCTGACACAGCGTCTGCACCTTCAGCCACATCCTGCTAAATCTTGAAAGCCCCCTGCACCTGACCTGGATCCCTCCTGCAGCTTCTTAACCGGTGGGGCCATTTAGCTAATTGGGGCCTGAGAACTGAGCAGCTTTTTAACGTTTTGAAGTGATGAAGCAATTAGGGGAATTACCTGTCTGCCCCACAGGCCTGGCTGGCTCCCTGTGGCCATAAAGCCCAGAGTCTGTGTTATAGTTGGGGCAGCTGAGGTCTGCAAGGAACCAGGAAACACTAGCTGCCCCTCCAGCCTGGGCTCAGGACATCTGCGGCCTCCCCTGCCTCCTGACCCCGGCCCTCCCTCATGGGACAATGGGGCCCTAGCTGGCTCCTCCTCTGCAGCTGACCGAGTCCTCAAGGGCCTAGGCACGCCTTTTCTGGGTGTGTATGTTTGTGTGCCTGCCACTGTCTCTGTCTCTCCATGTGTGTCTCTCTCCCTACCAAGCCAACCTTCCAGAAGGATCTATCTCTACTTTCTCTTGGACTCACTCCCTAGGCCGTCTGAGGACCTGGGTCTCGCCCGCCTGGACAATCTCCCCACACTAAATCCAGCAACCAGTTTTCAGGCCTCACCTTGGCCCCCAGCCCCAGCTCCCTCCTCTTGGTTTTCAGGGCACCCGACCGAGCCACCAGGCTTCTTGGATTGCGGGGGCTGGCAAAGCAGTCTGAGTCTTCCCCTCGATCCTGCTCCAGCTCTTGGGCCACCGCCTCTGTGACAATCCCATCATCCACCTGTCCCCAAAACAGGGACCTCCTTCCTCCTCCCCGAATCCCCCCCCCAATTGATTTCCTGCCCCCCGCCTCTCCTCCTCGCCATCCCCACTGCCCTTGCACTTGCCTCCTCCCAGCCTCCCATCTCACAACAGGTTCTCATCCAAAATACCACCTTACTGTGCCCCTTCCCTGCTCCACTACCTCCCGTGGTTCCCTGGCACCTTCCCCTTCATACCAAATCTTGTCCAGAATTTGCAGCCTCGTCCTCTGTCCCTCATTCTGATCCCTTTCCGTAAACGAGCAGCCCCACCTCGGGGGCCCCTTCCTCCCCTGCTCCCCACTGGACCTCTGGTCACCCGACACTGCATTTTACCCACACGGCTGCTGCCTGCCTCCCCAGCCAGGACATCGGCGCCCAGATTTGTGTGTTTTGCTCACCGGCATACGGTGAGTGCTCAGTAATGTTTATTCGTGCCTCGGAACTCAGCTAAAACGCCCCCATGCCATGCCCTGTTCGGTGTCCAGAGGAGCCAGTAAGGTTGCCTTCACCTCGCAGGTTGACACCCAGCCCCGCTGACATCCGTGACCCTAAAAGCCGAGGAAAGCAACCTTGGACGTGCACCAAGAGCTCTGTGTGCCCACCGCTGGGCGGCGCCCTCCTTTCACCACCTCGCTGAGCCCCAGTGCGAGCCCCATGGGGCAGGTCCTGGTGTCCCTGTTTTACAGCCAGGGACACAGGCCAGAGATGGGGAGGCCCTCATTGGTGTCCTACTGCGGGGGCGGGGGGAGGACCCAGGTGGACAGTATCCCCTTGACCCCCAGCCCCTCAGCCTGCTTGGCCCTCCCTCAGGGACTCAGGGCAGCCACTTGGGAGAGGCCACCTCAATTAATCATCTTGTGTTAATCCTTCCCCATCCAACCCCACCCCCTCCGGGCTGGCTGGGCCAGGCCACTGGGCCGGCTGAGGTGGGAGCCCCGTGGACACCTGGGCTGACGAGGGGCTGCTAGGGGAGGTGAGTGTTGGGCAGGTGGGCAAAACTAGCACAGGGGGGCGGTGCTGCAGGTGCAGAGAGCCCACTAGGGCAGAGGACTTGGTGGTAAGGAAGCATTACATGGGAGCAGTGTCCCAGCCCGCTTTCCTGAGGGTCCTGAACCCACAGGGAGACAATCAGTAAGACCAAGATGAGGGGAGACAGCGGCAGTCAGGGAGGAAAGCGAAAATAGAGGTTAGGGGACAGAGACTCACACACAGAAGAACCAGAGAAGGGGGTGGAGACCGGAAGATAGAAAATGAGATAAGCTGAGATCAACAGAGAGAGACTGGGGGTGCAGAATGAATGCAGGACGTCATGAGGGAAAAGCCCCCTCACATCTTACCCTGGGCCCAGCAGGCTCCCCTGCCCTCCCCAGCTGACAGTCCCTCCTGCTGTTTCACCACCATCTGTCCTGCTGCTGTGCTGCCAGGTGGCGGTGAGGGGAGCCATGCTCCTGAGCCCTGACGAGGGGCCCGTGGCTGAGGGTGGAGGGCCGGCACCCTGTGAAGAGGCCCCCAAAAAGAAGCACCGGAGGAACCGCACCACCTTCACCACCTACCAGCTGCACCAGCTGGAGCGGGCATTCGAGGCCTCCCACTACCCGGACGTTTACAGCCGAGAGGAGCTGGCAGCCAAGGTGCACCTGCCGGAGGTGCGCGTGCAGGTAAGGGCCCCCCTCAATGACTTCGGCAGGAAGCCAGAGCTAGATAGGGAACTTCCCAGTGCATGGGTAGAAGAGAAACTGGGAAGGCCACCCGGAAGAGGGGACGTGGGACTGGGGCTGTGACATCTGAATAGGAGTTTGCCAGCAAGAAACGGTGTTTTTCTAGGCATCCAAACAGCACATGCAAGGGTGTGGAAGGTCACGTTAGAGGGGTTTCCATTGAGCTGGGTGAGAGATGGGTGGAAGGAGAGGCAGAAAATGAAGGGGAGAAAGAACCTGTGAGGGGACTCGAAAGCCAGGCTCAGCGGCTTGCACTTCATGATGAAAGCCAAGAAAGACCAGGGAGGAGCCCGAGGAGCCTGGTTAGAGAGAATGGCGAGGAGGAATGAGATTCAGGACTTAGGGGCTGATGTGATGGGGGCCATGAGGCAGGGGTTCTTCTCCCAAGACGGCCATGAGGTGGAATAACAAACCACACGGGCACTGCGGCAGGTGGGAGTCAGCTCAGACAGCAGGCAGAACCCTGAGGCTGGGAGGCCCAGACAGGGATGCATGGAGTGGGGAAGTGCCGCTCTCCCCCACTGACCCTGGGCTGAGAGCACCCTCTTGCTACTTCCAGGTGTGGTTCCAGAACCGTAGGGCCAAGTGGCGGCGCCAGGAGCGTCTGGAGACTGGCTCAGGAGCTGTGGCAGCCCCAAGGCTTCCTGACGCCCCAGCACTGCCGTTTGCCTGCCCTCCAGCCATGCCACTGCCCCTGGAGTCCTGGCTGGGCCCAGGGCCACCCGCCAGGCCAGGCCTCACTCACCTCCTGGGCCCGGCCCCGGGGCTGCAGGTGTCCTTCGGGCCTCATGCCCTTGGTTCAGCTTTCATGGAAGGCTTCACCCTGGAGGAGACATCTTTTCGGTTGCTGGCCAGGGAGCATGCACAGGCTATGGACAGGGCCTGGCCACCGGCCTGAGCCTGGTGCCTACACAGCCCTCCCTCTTTGACCTGTCCCAAGGGCCTGGGATGATAGACATAGGCCAGACTATCGATGAGGAAAGAGACTACCCATCCCCACATTTCCTGTCCATGGCCACCCATGGCAGGTCCCCATCCCACCTCACCCTGCCTTGCAGGGAGACTGGGACCCAGTCTTAGAAAGGAGGTGGCCACAGGATTCTCAGACCAGGGGGTGCAGGGCCCTGGGTGGCTCTGGGGGAGTCTGCCATCCTGGGACCTCAGTGCCCCCATCTGTCAAATGGGGGTAGGTGGATGGGTAGATTCATAGGCTCTGGGACTGTAAGACTGTAACTGGGAGCCACCAGGACCTTAATTCTCGGAGTCAGTAAGTCTAAATCCCTGCTAATCTTTCACCAGCAGGGCTGCCCAGCTCTCAGGGGCTCCCTCTCTGAGAAACAACGGCAGAGCAGCTCTGGTCCAGCTGCTTCCTCTCTCGGTGCGCTCCCGGCCAGAGCCTGTCAGGTGAGGTAGGCACAGCCATCAGCCCCGTTTTACAGGGAGGTAACTGAGGCACCGAGGTGGAAAGCCAGTTTCCTGAGGCCACTAAGCCAGTAGGGCATGGAGCTGTTCTTCACATTCACTGCCTGACTCCGTTACGCCAGGTGCAGCTGGTCCCTGCTGGCTCTGGCAGCAGGTGGACCCAGGCCAGGGCTAATGCGGGACCAGGCAGATGCTAGGTGCGCACTGCCTGTCCCTGCTCCCTCCATGTTTCAGAGCGTGGCTTATGTCCCCACTGACCACAGATTCTGTCGCATCTCCCAGCCCAGAGAGGGTGGTACGGGGCCCTTGGTGGCAAGGCCAGCATTTGTTCTGTCCAACTCCATTCATTCATTCATCCATCCATCCATCCATCTATCCAGTAAGCAATAGGGACACAACAGTAAACAAAACCGACAAAAACCCCCGCCCTAACAGAGCTGCCACTGCAGTGGGACAGACAAGATGCAAAATTAAAAAATAAAAAACAAAATATAAAAAATAAATTTTAAAAGCTGGCGGTAAGTGCCAGGGAGAATGACACAGGGGACAGCAACCGTGCATGTGTGGCAGGCAACACAGCTCAAAGTGGTGGTTAGGGAGGCCTCGCAGAGGTGACCTTGGAGACCTGGAGGAGGTGAAGGAGCGAGCTGTGGGGACACCTGAGGAAGAGCATCCAGGCAGCAGGCATGGCAGGTGCAAAGGCCACGGGGAAGGACCCTGCCAGGGGAGTTGGAGGGACATCCGAGCCCGTGTGCCGCATGGAGCGGCCCAGGACGGCTATGAAAGTGGCCCAATGCAAAATCATTTACTTAAAATATTTTTCTTTGCTCATCAGTTTTTTTTAGTGTTTGTATATTTAACGTGTGGCCCCAGACAACTCTTCTTCTTCCAGTCTAGAGAAGCCAAAAGGTTGGGCACCCCTGGGTAGAGTGAGGGAGGGCAAGAGGGAGGGGAGGAGGGGACAGGGGCAGGTCGGGCAGGGCCTGTGGTGGTTACAACTTTGATTTTTACCCTGAGAGTCATGGCAGGGTTGGGATGTGACACCTGCCCAGGGCAGGTCACTTGGGAGCGCATGTTTTCACTAATCCCCTAGGCAGAGTCCTCCTAAGCTGATAAAGGCTCTCGTTTTCCTGGGACCAGACAGAATTAGCTGTGGGGACCCTACCCTGGCCAGCCAGCGTATGGACCCAGGGGCCTGGAGGGTGGTGCCCAGCTCCTACCCCAACCTCTCCAGCCGGTGCCTGCAAGGGTTGGGGTGACCTTACAGGCACTGCTTGAGGGGTCCCCACCCCAGCCTCCTCCAATTTGGCAGGCACTGGCCTTGTCCCTGGGATCCTCAAGACCCCTCCCTCACAGCCAGGCAGGGTAGGTGTCAGGACCACTGGGAGCTGGGGTTCTCCCTGGGGCTGCAGATCATGTTCGTGGTGCCCCGTGTACACTCCAGGACACATTTTCTGGAGACCTGGGCACCAGTGGGGGTGGACAGGATGGCTGGTAGGCCCAGGTCCCTGGGCTCAATGAAGATAACTCCTGTGACCTTGGGAAGAAGGAAAGGGAAGTCCCTCCCATCTAGCTTGGCTTGCTGGTGCAGGGAGTGTCAGCTAGGAGCCCTAGAGCCAACCCCTGCCCTAAAGAACTACCTACTGGAGGTCAAAAGGACCCAGAGATGGAAGAGCCACACAGCTGACTACTGAAGCACCTGGATCCCGCCATACCTGGAGCAAGCCCTACCACTGGACTTTTCAGTTCCTAAAGCTTGCAGATTCTGTTCTGCTTCACACAGCTTGAGTCGGATTTGAGTCCCTTCCGACCAACAGTTTTGCTAGAAAAAATCTCCCACTTGAGAGCTAGAGGCCTCTTGGGCAGTGCTAGGAGGAATTCCAGGAATCAGGGCAAGAACCCCATTGAGGCCTGGGGGTGAAGATGGACAGGAGCCCAGCCAATCACCAGGAACAACTGCGTCTGAGGAGGTGCCTACCTCCCTGCCACCTGCCCACTTCGCTCTGGCCCAACGTCAGACATCACCCAATGACACCCAGGACCTGCCAATGACAACCCTAAAAGGTCTTTATTAGTCCCCAGGACCCTGATTCAGTCTCACTGTGAAGGCCACACAGAATGCAGGTAAGAAAAAGTCTGTTTTCTCCAGGAAAATAAAGTCTTCTGTGGGGCAGGATGCAGGGGGCGTGTCGTGCCCCTCTGGGGTCCTCCTCTGGGGCCTGGCGAGGTCGGTCCTTGGCAGGTCAGGGTGCTCTGGCCCTACCTCTACTAAAACTTTCGGTTCTTGCTCAGCCGGTTGTGGCGCCAGATGTTTTGTTTCCGCAGCAGCCGCCAGTACTCCCGGGTCTCGGGGTCCAGCTCCTCCAGCTTCTTAGGGGGGCCCACATTCATCTGGAACAGCCTGATGAGATGTCGGCAGGAATCAGGGCTTCCCAGCAGCCCTCCGTGACTGCCAGGCACTTCGAGCAGAGGCAGGCAGAGGCACCGGCAGGACTGGGTCTGGGGGGCTGAGTGACCTCGGGATGGTCCCTCACCTTCTCTGAGCCAGGTTTCTGGCTATGGAACAAGGGAACACCCCTATCCCAGTAGTGCTGATGTTTGAGGTGGGCACACACCAAGCCTTCTCCTGTCTCCTGGCTACACTGTCCATGCTGTGCGCCTGTAACCCCCGCCCCTCAACCTTTTGCATCTTCTCCAGCTTTAAGGATCAGCACATGTCAATAGCTTCCATGTCCTGCTAATGCTCTCAGGGCCAAAAGCAAAACCCAAATCCCCGCAGCCCCCAGGCCCTGCCAGGACTGAGCTCCATGACCTCCCTGTCTTATCTACCCCTACTCTCCACCTTGTTCTCTGAAAACCAGGTTTAGTCCTACCCCAGGACCTTTGCACTGGCTATTCCCTCTGCTACTGAAGCTCCTTTCACCCACTCAGGTCTTCACTCACGCATCACCTCCCCAGAGAAGTCCTCCCAGAAACCTCAGATTTGATCAGCCAGGCTCCTCCTCACCCCATCACTGGTTTTCCCCACTCTCCAGCCTGGCCCACTTACCACTCAGGGTACTCAGCATCCGGCTTCAGGACCACGTCCTGGCCCTCCTTGTAGATGTTGACGCCCATGGCATGAGTAGTAAGCTGGACAGGGTCTGTGCACACCTCTGGGTCCTTCAGAGCATCACTGACCACACCGCCTTTGCCGCCTTTGCCCCCCTTAATGACTGGGGGGCAGGGATAGAGTCAGTTCAGCTTGGTTTAGCCCTCCAGAGGCCAACCTTCCTTTCCTGCCCTCCACCTCTCAGGGTGGCCCCAGGTCCTGGCTGGCCTCTGTCTACTGCACTCAGATGATATGAAGCTGGTGACTACTGCATTAAGCACTAACGCTGAGTGACCGAGTCACTCCTTTTCAATTCTATTTTGTGTTTACCTCACAGAGAAAGTGCTACATCTCTAAGACCTAACATTTATTTGTCAACTCCTTTTTCAATCAAGAAGATCAGGCAAGGCTACAGCCAGCTAAAATTCAAACAACCCCTTTCGGTTTTGCTTAAGAGGTTAATACTTAGATGTGCCCCACGGCATGCTTAAATTTCTGGTGACTTGCCAAAGTTGCACAGTGATCGAAGGGCAGAAACAGGATCGGGACACAAGTTCCTGACCTCCTCTCACCCACTTCAAAACAAACCCACGCCTGCACAGTGAAACACGTTTGCCCCAGGTAACCCACACGCTGGTCACTGGCGGCTCAACTTGAGGAAGGTGCTTGCGCACCGACTCCATTCGCGCCCGAGGTTAGGTCGCTCAAACTGCGCCTGCATGTAAAACCTAGCTGTAAGCCTCTCTACGCTTGCGCCTCGATTCTAAGAGCCTCCTCCCCAACCAGCGCCTGCGCACTACAAACTACCCAATGTCTTCACTGTTCCCATCCTGGTTCCTCTTGGCCCAGCTCACCCAGTTTCTTGGCATAATTCCGTAGAAAGAGTCTTCCTGGAGTTGCAGGGCCTGGGAGCTCCCGAGCCCGCCAGCCGGTCCAGGGCCGAATAACCCCGAATAAGCTTCTGGCCGCCATGACGTACGCCAGCTTCCCACACGTACACGTTTTCGCAGAAAATAAGCGTCAGGGGCCTAAGGGTGCCTGAGAGACAGACTCCTAGAGATTCCTGGGAAATGTAGTACTCCAGCCTTAGGCATACATTGTGACATAACACACTTTTATAGGTATAACAGCTACTGTTTGAGGCGATTTTAAAAGGGTGTTTCATTGACTTTTTGCCCTTCGGTTATTTACTTTATTTTTAAAAGATTATTTATTTATTAACAGAGGGAAAGGGAGGGAGAAAGAGAGAGAAACATCAATGTGCGGTTGCCTCTCGCTTGTCCCCAACTAGGGACCTGGCCTGCAACCCAGCCACGTGCCCTGATTGAGAATGGAACTGGCGACCCTGGTTCGCAGGCCAGTGCTCAGTCCACTGAGCCACGCCAGCCAGGGTTAGTTATTCACTTTAAAGACCACACATTATGCATTCCTGATTATATTCACTGTGCAATTACTCAAAGCCTAGAAGTTACTAGAACCTCAAACCTTTTAGTTACTCAAACCTAAAAGTTATTAGAAAGCTAACACTTATTAGACTCATATTCCAGCCCAATTGCTAAATCCTTAACTGGCTTGATTTTGTTTAATCCTCGCAATTACGAGGTATTATCCCTCCTATTATTCCTACTATATCTCTCCAATTATAAGTTTATAATTGAGGAAGCCAAGACTCAGGGAGGAGACGTTAAGCCAAGACGCGCCATTCAACCTCCCTACAGTAAGCCATACCGGGAGTCCGTATTCTCGTGCTGCTTCCGTTAGCCCGCCATAGAAAGAGGCCATCTATCATTCTCCCTTATTATTTCCCAGTCCCATATCCTCCCATTTGCCATTCCTTGGAATAACTACCACAGCCTTAGGAGACCAGAAGTGATTATTGGCCCCATTTTGCAGCTAAGGAAACAGGCCCACAGGTCAGGCCAGGCTCCCTCGCTGCGTAGATGGAGGCTCGGGATTCGAACTTACGGTTCCCACACCTAGACGCCCTGCTGGTCGAAGCGGCTGGGAGAACTACATTTCCCAGCAGCCTCCGCAAGAGTGCGCATGCTCAGTAGGCCGGGAGCGCAAAGTGGATAGATTCGCCGGCGCGACGATAGGTCGGCCGGCCCGTGGCCGGGAATGGTGAGAGACCCCGGCTGGGGACACCCTGCGGGTCCTGGATGTGTACTCCTGGAGGTCGCGCGGTGAGGCCACCTCGGTTTGGGGAGTGAGTGTCCCGGCAGGGCAAAGCGGAATCTGGGACCGGCGTCCGAGGCTACCGGTCTGAAGTCTTGAATCTTGGATCTGCCTAAGTATTGGGGTCTTAACTCGTAGCTTTAGGCTTGAGTTGTATTTTCAGGCCGGGTCTGAGGTCCGGGTCTCAGTCTGGAGTCCATCTTGAGCGTGGCATTGAGGTTTTGAGATTATGGTGGGCTTCCTGGTGTCTTGGATCTCTAGTATTAAGTCTGAGGTCCTGAGTCTAAAGTTTTAGGCTGGGTTCTTATGTCCGGCGTCTTGTGGACCTGCACCTGTTGAGTTTGTTTGTAAGGGTGTATCTGCAGCCTGGGTGCCACGTCGCGGAGGAAGAGGCTTGGAACAGTAAGGGCGGGGATCAACAGGATCCATAGTGGGGAGAGGTCTGGGGTGACAGGTGCAAGGGGAATCCTTGCGTGTTTGGAGCCCAGGATGCCACTGACTTAAAACTGCTCATTCTGTGCCTCTGTTTTGTCATCTGTAAAATGGGGACCATTGCAGGATATGGTGGGTTTAAATTATGTGTTCTGTACGAACAGCTCCCAGCTAGCGTCTGGCACCAAGTTGGTACAGGAAATCTCATCTTTGAATGTCTTTCATATGCTGTCCTGAGCCTGGGGTCCAGGCATTGAATTCCTGACAATCCTCCAACCCCTTCCAGGGCCTCCAGCCATGGACTTGGAAGAGCCCAGGGACACACTTGTGCCCTCTCAGGACCTCACCCCTGACTGCCAGTGGGACCTGGTGCCAGGAGGCCCATGCAGCCTGAATCAGATGGAATTTGATGGGCCAAATATTCCAGACCTGGTGCAACAGTTTGAGGCTCTGCCGGGTGATCTGGTGGGTCTGTCCCCAGATGGACTCCCCTGCCCCCTGCACATTGCCACTGGTCACGGCCTGGCCCCCCAGGATGTGGCAGATGCCCACGGGCTCTTGTCTGCTGAGGCTGGCAGGGACGACCTGCTAAGCCTTTTGCACCTCGAGGAGTGCCCTCCTTCCCAGTCTTGTCCCAAGGAGCCTCCAGACCCTGCTCCTCGCCTGTTGCAGCCCCCTGAAGACCCAAATGGGGATACTGGCCCCTCAGAATGGGAAGAGGGAGCTTCTGCTGAGCAGCGTGACAGCAAGAGCTCGAGCAGCTCCCCAGAACCCTGGTTGGAAACAGTCCCTCTGATTGCTCCTGAAGAGCGGCCTGCCAGTGCCCAGGTAGTGCCTGCCCCAACCTCCACACCTGCTCTGCTGCCAGGAGCCACACCAGGGGGACTCAGGCCTGTCCCTCTTCTGTCTTCTCCTAGAGCCCCGAGACTGTGGCTTCATACCCTGCCCTCCAGGAGGGTGAGTGTTGCGCCCACCCTGGCCCCAGGAACCTAGGGGTTTCAGAATAGTCTGAATCAGGCTCCTGAAATCTGACTCAAAGTTTGCCAGTAAGAGGTTGCTCCTAGAGAGGCTCTGAGAATGGTTTTAGGTGGATTCCTGATACCTGGAAGAAGAGAGACAGCCTTGAGAATGTTCTAGAGTGAGTAGAGGGCAGTAAGGAAGGCTTGGGTATTTGTAGCATGTCATTCTAGCAGGTATTGGCAAATTATCATCTATGGTCCAACTCTGGCCTACCACCTGTCCTAGTACGTCTTGTGTTAGAGCTTGTATAGAGCTATGATGACTTTTTTATTTGTAAGTGGTCAGGAAAAAAATCAAAAGAAAAGTAATATTTCTTGACATTTGAAAATAATATGCAACTCAAATTTCAGTGTCCATAAATAAAGTTTTATTGGGACACCATCATGTGCATTCATTTACATATTGTCTATGGTGGCTTTTGTGTTGCAACAGGGACCACTTGGCTCACAAAATAAAAAATAATTCACTGTTTGGCCTTTTGCATGAAAGTTTGCCAAGCTCTGCTCCAAAGGCATCAGAAGAACAAGTTCTGGTCACCTGGAATGGTCTGGAATTTTCCCCCAAAGTACCTGAAGCTATATGTCAAATAGCAAATTCTATGGTTGTGAGAAGAGAATATGGTTTAGACCTGTGGTTCCAAGAATGTTCTAGAGTCATGGGTGGAGCTACGACTCACCCAGGGAGTTCCAGAACTTGGCATCTCGCCTGTGGTTCTAGATTAAAAGAACCTAGGCAGATGAGAGGGTTCTGGAATGGTAAGCAGAGCTGTCTGGTTCTACTTGGACTGGGAAGTTCTCTTCACAGAATGAATAGAATTTATCTGTGGCTGTAGACCAGTAGGGAGTGTTCTAGAACTGGGAAGAGCAGTACAGTTCTAGAGTCATCAGAACGTTCTAGAATGCTGCCAGGCAGTAATAATGTGAGCCCTATGTGACTTGAAATTTTCTAGTCCTCCACATTAAAAAAACAAACAGGTGACATTAATAACACATTTTAACTAGCCTAATATGTTTAAAATAATATTTCAACGTATAATTAACATTTCACAATTATTTTACTTTTTGTTCATATTAAGAGCTTTAAAATCCAGTGTGTGTTTTGTGCTTACAGCACATCTCTGTCCAGACCAGCCACATTTCAAGTACATAATGCCCACGTGGGCTGGTGGCTGCCATACTGGACGGCACAGTTCCGGAACCCCAGAGCAGAGTTGTCTGTTG
Source organism: Desmodus rotundus (assembly GCF_022682495.2). Taxonomy (NCBI): domain Eukaryota; kingdom Metazoa; phylum Chordata; class Mammalia; order Chiroptera; family Phyllostomidae; genus Desmodus; species Desmodus rotundus. Next base: position 38,955,419 of record NC_071395.1, on the reverse strand, counting down.
TTCCAGAATGCGTAGATCACGAAGGACAATGGGCAGAGATACCTGTGGTTTACGTTCACAGACAGGAGTGTGGTTTACTTCACTGAGGCCTATACCTGTGGTTCTAAACCAAAAAGCAATAGCAATGGATTAGAACATTCTAGAACTGCTGGCAGAGCTGTCTGGTTTTATGTTGCTCAGGAGATTCTGGAGCCATGCGGACAAAGCTTTATGTGGTTCTGGGCTAGCTCATGTCTAGAGCCATGACCAGAGTTGTTTGTTTCTGAATGTTCAAGTAATTCACTGGGCGTATCTGCGGTCGTGAATTATTGAGGAATTCTAGAGCCATAGGAAGAGCTACCTGATGCTCTCATGATTAAGAAATTCTGGAATCATGGAGTGGGAAAGTCTGATTCTGGAGTCGTGTAGGTTTCTAGAAACCCTGACCGAATTCTGTGATTTGAAATTGCCAGGACGTTCTAGATACGTAAGTCAGAGCCATCTGGGGTTGTGGACGGCGCGAGAGTTTTAGATACGTGGACAGTTGTCTCTCCCTGGGTGGGCATTTCTATGACTAGAGTAGAGTTTTCTACAGTCTTGGGTAGGTAGGGGAGAATTCTAGAACAATGGGCAGAACTAGTGACCTCCAGACTGATTAGGGGGATTCCAGAACCCTTGGGTGGAATTGACTGCGGTTCTGTAGTGTGGCAGACTTAGAAATGGAGTGGGACCGTCTGCTGTAGCCTAGTCATGGAATTCTAGAAACACAGGGTGGAGGTGTCTGTCAGCATTGGTGCTATTTTCGGATCTAGCTGTGCTTCTGGACTCACACAGGCCCCCTGGAACTAACTAGGTTCTCTGCCTGGGAGTCCTTGAGTCACGGACGGAGTCGGCTCTAGAGTGCCAGAGCAGACAGGTTTAGACAGGGCCAAGCTGCTGGGCCGTGTCTCCTGCTGGTGGATAGTCCTGGGAAAGTGGACAAACACATGTGGGTCAACAGTATCAGGTCACGAGAGGGTAGATCTCTGTGCTTCCAGACTTCAGACAGCCAAGATCCTGGACCAAACCCACAGGTTGGACAAGTGTGGCCTTGGCTCTCGGGGGCTGACCTGTCTCCATTGTTGCCCTCAGTATCAGGACCCTGTGACCATGAAGACCTCCGCGATGGTGTCATATTTGGGGCCAAATACCTGGGCTCCACCCAGCTGGTATCCGAGCGGAACCCACCCCCCAGCACTCGAATGGCACAGGCCCAGGAGGCTGTGGACCGCATCAAGGTGAAGCCAGGGGCTGGAGGTGGGTTGGTGGGCAAGAAGGCTACAGACTGGGCCCTCTAAGGCCTGGGAGCCTGATAGGGCAAAGGCTGGGTCTTTGGGTTCTTCTACTTGCCACTCCACCCCCACAGGCCCCTGATGGCGAGACCCAGCCCATGACGGAGGTGGACCTCTTTATCTCCACCAAGAGGGTTAAGGTTCTGATGGTCGACTCCCAGGTACAGGACCCAGGCCTGGTCTCTGGCATATGGGGGGCTCTGCTGAGGTTTCTGCAGCCCACCCAGGCCCGATCGCCCCCTCCTCCAGGAGGCCATGATGGACCATGCCCTGCAGACCATCTCCTACATTGCTGACATTGGCAGCGTGCTGGTGATCATGGCCCGCCGGCGGGTGGCCCGGCGGCCCGCATCCCAGGCCCACGGCCACCGGCTCTACAAGATGATCTGCCACGTTTTCCACTCAGACGATGTGAGCAGCTGGGCCCCAGGTGTCCTGTGGTGCAGGGGGACATGGACAAGCCCCCACCCTCCTCTAAAGCTCCCCTGGCCCCACTGTCCTCCCACTGGTCCTCAGTGATGGCAGCTGTCTCCATCCCTCCAATGGGTCCCACACTTTCCAATTTTTTCCATAAGACTGCGAGACTGGCACCAGATCCCTCAAACCTTCACTGTCCCAGGCTTGCCTCTCTCCACAGATTCCCCAAGACAGCGGGTGTTTTCCCAAAATCTTGTCCCTTGGGAATCTTGCTCCGGGTGGGGCAGGAGGGCTGGGCTCTGAGATGTCAGAGGATTTGGGTGACCAGAAGGAAGAGGGTGTGACACCCCCAGGGAGATGCTGCCCATCTTCCACAGGCCCAGCTCATTGCTCAGGCCATCGGCCAGGCCTTCTCTGTGGCATATAGCCAGTTCCTGCAGGAAAGCGGCATTGACCCCCGCCAGGTGGGCATCCAGCCAAGCCAGGGGGCCACAGGCTCTGGCTACCTCCACAATGGAGACCTCGACCACTTCTCCAACAGCGAGAACTGCAGGGAGGTGAGCAGGTAGGTGGGTCACCCCCTGCCAGTCCCCCACCAAGTGGCCCTCATGCCCCACCCATGTCCTCTTCCAGGTGGTCATTGAGAAGCGCCGGGGTGAGGGCTTGGGCGTGGCCCTGGTGGAGTCGGGCTGGGGCTCCTTGCTGCCCACAGCTGTCATCGCCAACTTGCTGCATGGGGGCCCAGCGGAGCGCTCAGGGGCCCTCAGCATTGGGGACCGCCTTACCGCCATCAACGGGACCAGCCTCGTGGGGCTGCCCCTGGCCACTGTCCAGGCTGCCGTCCGTGTGAGTCCTGGGGTGGCAAGGGCCAGAGGGACTGGCCTGAGGGCTCCCAGGTGGCAGCCTGCCTCTCCACGTAGCTGGGAAGGGGTGCCCGAGGCCACAGAAACACCTTCTTTGGACAGGTCTGTGGGGCCCAGCCCATAAGGGACATGATAGAATCCTACCAGCTTCCATATACTTAGGGAAACTGAGGCTGGGAGAGGGGATGTCATCCATCCAGGGTGACCTCAGCAGTGCATTCTTGAGTCTTGACCCTTGTTGGCCACAAAGGGAAAGTGAGGCCCAGGGATGAGGAGGCACCCGGCCAGGTCAGAAGAGCGGTTCTGACACCAGCCCACACAGCACGTTACTGAGTGTTTGTGACCCTGCCTGGTAGCTACTGCTAGAAACTTGCTTTTGACCATGAGGAAACTGAGGCCCAGGGAGTCAGGGAGGTGAGAGGTCACACAGCTCCAACCTTGAGGCCGTGTGGCTCCCACCTGTGTTCTTAACTGCTCCTTGAGGGGCCTTCTGGAATCTAGAGCCTTGACTCCAAACCTCCATTTTCTGGGTGGACAAACTGAGGCCCAGAGGAGGCTGCAGCTTGCCAAGAGGTCTAGCAGCCTCCTGAAGGCCCAGCTAGGCCAACAGGCCTTGTCCCACACAGGAGGTAAAGTCGCAGACACTGGTGACTCTCAGCATCGTCCACTGCCCGCCGGTCACCACAGCCATCATCCACCGGCCACATGCCCGCGAGCAGCTGGGCTTCTGCGTGGAAGACGGCATTGTGAGGCCCCAGCCCCGGGCACTGTGTTGGGGGCGGGCAGCTTTAAGCGCGCACCCGAGCAGCACAGCTCCTTCCTGTCCCGGCAGATCTGCAGTCTCCTCCGTGGTGGCATTGCTGAGCGCGGGGGCGTTCGCGTGGGACACCGGATCATCGAGATCAATGGGCACAGTGTGGTGGCCACGCCACATGCCCGCGTCATTGAGCTGCTCACGGAGGCCCACACTGAGGTGCGTGGGCAGTGGATGGGACTGGGGGCGCCCTCCCACGAGCCCACGCCCACCCTGAGCCCCCACCTCCCTTCCCGCCCCCCAGGTCCACATCAAGACCATGCCGGCCACCACCTATCGCCTGCTCACGGGCCAGGAGCAGCCCGTGTACTTGTGACCGGCCACCACCCCACCACGGTGCCTTAGCCCTGCTGGCCCTGGAGCTCCTGTCAAAGGGGCCTCCTTGGCTAGCCGGGGCCCCAGAGGATTCCTGGCTCTTTATTATTTTCCGATGTAAAAAAATTAAAAGCTTATCAAATGGGTAAGGTCTCGGACCAGGGTGTGGTGGGGATTAACAGGAAAAACAGGACTTAACTCTGGCATCCTTGTCCTTCCTGGAAGCCCCGACAAGCAGTGCCGTGAAAATGTTTATTAAAGACCAGGTGGAAGGAGGCAGGGTTTGGGGTTCTGTATGAGAAACCAAGTCCCAGCTCCAGGGAGGAAAAGTGGGGGGCCAGCCAGCCACGCAGGAGGCGGTCACAGGTCCGTGGCTGGGCCCCAGTCGTAGCCGTCTTCGTCAGAGGACCCCATGTCTCGGGCTTGTGTAAACTTTTTCCTCACGGCTTCCCGCGCATATGTGCTGAGGACCAGAAATAGAATAGAGGCTGTTAGTGGGGCGGGTATGGACTCACCAGTAACCAAGGCTGGCTCTGTGCTAGGCACGCTGGATGTGGGCAGAGATGAGCAAGACTAGGCATTAGGGGGTTGGTCTTATTAATGAACTCACTCCTTCACAGCCTTCAAAGCCCTAGTTCCAATGTCCCCTCCTTCAGGAAGCCTTCCCAGTCTTACCAGAATGAGGATTCCCGCTCCCAGGGCCCTGACTACATAGGGCTTAGAGTGCCTCTGACTGCCTCTATCTTGCCTACCAGAATAGTGCCTCAGAAGGATGGCTTGGTTCTAGGTCTCTTCTTCACCCCCACCCAAACCCTGAGTACCAGGGGAGGGGTTGAGGGGCCCCAGCCTGGAGTACAGGAGCTCTTACCGTATGCTGTCCTGTCGCAACTGACCCTGTGGGTGGTGCCTTTCCGCCTTGGAGAGGGAGAAAGCAGGTTAACCCCCCAAAAGTATGGTAAATTAGGGTGAGGTACCACCCCAATCCCACTTCCCCACCTTTGCCCAGGCAGTGCTACCCACAGGCTTTCTCCTTGCCCCCACAACCAGGCTGCAGCTCATCCCCAATTTTTTGACTTTTATTTTTTAAACTTTTTTTTTTTTTTTTTTTTTTCCTTTTAGAGAGGGGAAGGCAGGGAGAGAAACATCAACATGTGAGAGATTCGGTTACCTCACACACCTCCCCCCAACTGGGGGCCTGGCCCTCAACCCAGGCATGTGCCCTGACTGGGAATTGAACTGGCGCTCTCTCGGTTCACAGGCCAGCACTCAATCCACTGAGCCACACCAGCCAGGGCTCATCCCCAGTTTTCAATGAGAAAATAGGCTGGAACAGGGGAAGGCCTTGGCTATCTCCTAGCGTGTCAGCAAAGGGGGAACCAGGTTTCCCATCTGTAAGATTTCTCAGAGAACTGCTGTCGGGTTCGTGAGTTCACACGTGTGAAGCGCTGAGGAGAGTGCCTACCCAGTACGTGGGCTGCCGTGAGAGCCGAGCAGGTGGGGCGCCGCGCACCGCACAGAACACCACTGCCCCCAGAGACAGCCCGGGTTTGCACGTTTTACATTCACCAAGAGGGGGTCTGGAGGAAGGGGTGTCTGTGTCGAATTAACAGATGGGCACTACAGGCACTAATGCAGCCCCAAATAGAATAAGAACTAAAAAAAATTGTTATTGTTAAACATCCAACGACTATAAGCCAGAACTTGGGTTAACTGTGCTGAGTTTTCAACAACCACCCTGTGATGTCAAGACTTTCAGCCCCTGCCCTGTATCCCCGATAAGGAAACTTCCTGCACACAGGCTAAAATATTTGCTAGAAGTGATTCGGTGGATCATACAGCCTAGGTCCGGGTCCCAGGTATGGGTCTGAGCAAGAAGTTTCTGTTTGTTGCCATCCTGGCAGGAAATAGGGTCCCAGGTGTCCGCCCTGCCCCATCCCATCCCCTGCTCACCTGGGCCCCTCGGTGACCCGAGGGTCTCTCATGGTCCTGCAGGCTCTGGGGTTTGTCCACTAGCACAGGCTCCGAGGACCGGACCAGGGCTGGTGCTGGGGGGCCCTCATCCACGTCTGTGAGGGGTCCGCCCTCACCATCTGTGTAGCCCTCGCCGTCCGTGTAGCCCTCGCCATCTGTCTCATAGTCACTGTTGACCCGGCTGTCACAGCTCAGATCCGCGGAGCTGTCAGCCAGGCCCCGGTGAGGGAGGTCCAAGTTGTTCTCCAGGGAGCCATCTAGCTGTGGGGCAGGGTGGCTGGCTGAGCCTCCTGGACCTCAGACCAAACCCTGGCTCAGAATACCACCTCAAACGCCAGTTCCAAACCAGCTAAACCATTGATCCTCAACTTGATACTTAACCCTTGACCCCAGGATGAGTTTTGACCATTGAGCCCTTGCTTGACTCAAGGCTGAGACCCCAAATCTGACTTGAGCCCCAAACCTTGAATCCACCCCCTGTCCCCAAACTGAGTCTCCCAATCTCATCTCACCTCAGGTACCCAATCCAGACCCTAATCTCAGGTCAGATCTTGGCCTTGGCCATGCCCCTGACCCCTGACCTAGCCCTAAATCCAGATAGAGTCTCCAAACCCTGGCCAGGTACCTGGTCCTCAGCCGTCCAGATGGGCCGAATCTGCTGCTCTCGGATAATGGCCTTGAGCTCCTGGTACCAGCTGTCACTTGTGCCATGCAGGTGAATGGTGGCTGTGGGAGGGGGCATCGGTGTGGGCTGAGAGTCAGCCAGAACCACTGCTTCCCCTGGGACTCCCACTCCTGCCTTACCTGTGAAGAGGTGGTCACTGTGCTTCCACAGCTTCTGGGCTTGAGCGTAGAGGCGGCGGGTGCTGCGGCGGGACGCCGGCGCCAACCATTGGCGCAGAGCCTTGAGGGCCTTGCGGCTCTCGGGGGCACAGAAGACCACAATGGGGTAGTACTGCACGTAGTTGAGGCGCTCAACTGCTGAGGGTGTCACGTCTAGGAGTGCATGCTTGTCCTGCACAGGGGGTGGTGGGGGAGGGAGAATGTGGAGAGAGAAACACACCCAGAACAGGCCAAAAAAGACAAGTGAAGAATTGGGGAGCAAGACTCAGGTAGGAGTGGACCCCAGCCTGGCACATCCACAGGCCAGCATGTAGGGGGGCGGGGCTGGTCCTAACCCAGGCTACAGAGTCTTGAGCACCCGAGCCCCAGTTTGAGTCTCCCTGCCTTTTTCCAGGGCTGGCATGCTGCCTTGTGCCTCTGGGCAGGCTCTGTCCCCCTCAGGCCCCAACATTACAGAAAGTCTCCAAAAGAGACTCCATGGGAGACCACACTTGCAGGGCATGGGGAGAGAACAGGTTGGATGGCTGGGCCTCAGTTTCATGATCCATGAAATGGGACCCACAGCAGAGCCCTGCTTACTTTCTCCGCGATCACCCTCACGGTGTCCAGTTTGACAATCTTAGACGGGCTGTCGGTCCTCAACACACTCTCTGTGGAGGGGAGAGGCAAGTGGCAGCTTTCAGGTGGGCAGTCTCCTAGCCCCTCAAATTTGTGTCTACCTGTCCCTCCCCTGCTCAAGATCCCACCATGGCTCCCCATTGCCCTTGAGAGGTATCGTAATAGCAGCAGGAGCTCCAGTTGGACTTGTGCCCAATGCTGCTGATCTGTGTCCCTTCCTAACATCAGCCCTTAACTCCCCCTGCTGAGGGGAGGCTGTTACTGTCCCATCTGGCAGATGGGGAAACGGCCTCAGGGACATAAGGTCACCAGCTCAGGCTCATCAAGCCACCAACCGACAGGGTCAGGAGCCTGATGCAGAGTCTGTGCTCCAGAGGTTCTTCTCCCAGGCTTGGTCCCAACTCTAGGCCTTTGCTTGGGCTGTGACATGCGCATTGTTGTGCAGCCATCACCTCCAATTGTCTCCAGAACTTTCTCATCTTCCCAAACTGGCACTCTGCCCCCACCAAACACTAACTCCTTCTGCAGCCCCTGGCTCCCACCATCTACTTCCTGTCTCCGTGAATCTGACTCCTCTGGGGACTTCCCGTGAATGGAGTCACATAGTTATTTGTACTCTGTCTGATGTTTCATTGAGCATAATGTAGCATGGGTCAGAATTTTCCTCCTTTTCAAAGCTGAATAACGTTCCATTGGACGGACCACATTGTGTTTATTCCTTCGTCCGCCCGTGGACACCTGGACTGTGTCCACCTCTAGGCTGTTGTGAATAATGCTGCTGTGAGCCTGAAGTTGCAGCTTTCCATTCTTTCGATGTGTCAAAACGCTTTTTAACTTCTTTTCAACCATTTAAAATATGTAAATACCATTCTTAGTAGGCTGTATAAAATAGCTGCTGGGCCAGGTTTGGCCTGGGAGATGTCATTTGTTGACTCCAATTCTGGCTTGTTTCTGAAGCCATTAATTTTTGGTCTCCTTGGGGGACCTTGCGTATTTGGTTGGACGCTGAGTCCACAGCTCAGTAAACAGATCTCTTGAACAAAGGAAGGAACAACCAGCACGTTGGCTCATTTGGCACTGACTGGTGAACTGGGTTAAGAAAAATTCAGAAGCTCTATCCAGCCAGACAATACCAAGATTGATTGAGGATGTCTGGCCTGGGCATTAGAATGGGTGCTAGTGATTCATGTTCTAACTCTTACCCCAAACAACATCATTAGCAGCCCCTCTCAATCTGCCTCAGCCCCAGGGACTGGGAAACGGTTATGAAATGATTCACCAACAGGATTGCCAAGGAACCTGGTTTCTCACCTGCAATTTCAAACTGGTCAGGCATCTCAGCAGTCAACTTCTGCATAGCAATGTCAGCCACGGGTCCCAGGATCACCACCGGGCGCTTGAAATTGGCTGAGGGGCCAGCAAATAATGACAAGAATCAGCATCCCATCTGCTAGCTAGGTTCTTGCACGACCACTCTCCACCTCCCCTTATAGAGTAGTTTCATAGCTAGCCAGACCCATGCTGCTCAGCTAAAGATTCCATCTCCCAGCTTCCCTTGCAGCTAGGGATGGCCATGTGACTAAGTTCTGGTCAATGGGGTGCAAGCAGAATTAATGTGAGCAATTTGGGGTATATCCTTCAAGGAAAGGGGTGAACCCTCCCTGTCTTCTTTCCCTTTCCTGTTGGCTGGAATGTGGGTACTGGTGCACCATCTTGGACCACACAGGCAAAAAAATAAGACAAGGAGCCTGGATCCCTGAAACTGAAGCAGCCAGGCCACACTGGGACTGTTACTTGAAAAAGAAACTTTTTTTAATGCAGCTGTCACTTGGGGTCTCTGTTAGAGCAGTTGAACCCAGCTAACTCAGTGGTCAGCAAAACTATCAATACAACTCGAGGACCACGTTTGGCCCACTGCTTGCTTCCTTAAAGTTTTATTGGCATATAGTCATGTCCATTTATTTATGTACTACCTCTGGCTGCCTTCCCTCAGAGTAGAGCAGTTTTGAAAAAAACTGGCCCACAAACTCTAAAATAGTTACTCTCCAGCCCTTTGCAGCAAGAATTTGCAGACCTCTGGACTGACTGATAGATGCTTTCACGGATGTAGAAACGGTGCTGAAGGCATCTTGGTGGGAGGAGAGGGAGTCACAGGCCCTCTGTTTACACCTTCTCCTTTTCTCCTCCTAGGCCTCTCTCTCTCTTAAAAGCTTAATACATTCGTATTTCTAAACTCTCACTGCCTGGGGGTAGAAATTAAGCAGCCGGCCTTTGATTTTTAAGGTGTTTTTTGTCCGCATGTTGGTGCAGCAGCTGAAGGAAGCTGTCTTTTCTTTTATCTTGGGTGCACAGCTCTTCCCACCCTCCTGCAGTATTTATTGCTACAGGCCTCTGCACCTGGTTTTAATCCCTTCTCCCCTGAGACTGGGGAAGAGCTTAATCGCTTCCCTTGCTAAAGTCATCTGGATAATAAGGCTGTTGCCCTTCCCCCTTCTCAGGCAGGGAGAGGCTCTATGTGCTGGTTTTGTGCCAGTGTGTTTATTTTTAATTATGATAAAATATAGATAACATGAAATTTAATGTTTTAACCTGTACATTGCAGAGCATGTCATTCAGTGGCATTTAGCACGTTCACAATGTAGGGGGACCTCCTGTGAGTGGAACCACATAGTGTTTGTCCTGCGTCTGACTTATTTCATGAGCGTAACGTCCTCAAGTTTCGTCTGTGCTGTAGCACGGAGCAGCATGGTCTTCCTCGTTAAGGCTGAATAACATTCCATTGTCTGGGTGGACACATTGTGTGTATCCCTTCACCCGTTCATGGTTGTTTCCGCCTCTTCGCTTTTGTGAATAACACTGCTGTGAACTTTCATTTTCAAGGTGCAGCCTTCAGTTCTTTCCATGTGTCAAAAAATTTTATAACTTCTTTTCAACCATTTAAAATATGCAAATACTGCCCTGGCTGGTGTGACTCAGTGGATTGAGTGGTGACCTGTGAACCTAAAGGTCATTGGTTCAATTCCGGTCAGGCCACACGCCTGGGTTGCAGGCGAGGTCCCCAACTGGGGATGAGCAAGAGGCAGCCGATCGACATCTCTCTCAGACATCAATGTTTCTTTCCCTGTCTTTCTCCCTCCCTTCCCCTCCCTCTTAAGAAAAAAAAAAAAAAAAGAATCTTTAATAAAACATGTAAATACCATTCTTAGTTAGTAAGCTGTATAAAAATAGCTGGTGAGCCAGATTTGGCCTGGGAGATGTAATTTGTTGACCCCAATTCTAGCTTATTTCTGTAGTTGTTAGTTTTTGCTCTCCTAGGGAGACCTTGTGTATTTTGTTTGATGCAACCAGCACTGCCATCTAGTTCTAGAACATTCTCATCCCCCCCCCCCAAAAAAAAACCCTGTTTCCCTGAGCAATCACTCACCATTCCCCTTCCCCACTTTCTGCCTCTGTGGAGCTCCCTGATCTGGACACTTCACATAAATGGAAACACTGTGAGGCCTTTTGTCTCTGGCTTCTCTCCGAGCCTCAGGTTTTCAAGGTCCATCCACATTGTAGCGAGTGGATCGGCACTTCGCTCATTTTCGTGGCTGAGTAATATTCCAGTGTATGAATGGACTACACTGTGTTTATCCATTGCTAGCTGATGGGCACTTGGGTTATTTCGCCTTTTGGCTGTTAGGAATAATTCTGCTGTGAATGTGTGTGGACACATTTTGGTCTGAATACCTGTTCACAGTAGGCATATATATTTAGGGCGTTGTTTACCTCAAACTGACACCTTTACATTGGCAGTACCCACTAAATGAATAACCCCCCTTGCTGTGCAGCTGCCGCTGGCTATGTGTGGCCGTTGAACATTTGAAATGGGGCTGCCTAAACCAAGATGCGCTAAGTCAAAACATACGCCAGATGTCTCAGACTTAGTGCAAAAAAAAAGAGTTGTGAAAAAACTCATTAATAATTTTATATGAATGATCTCTTGAAATAGTGCTTTGGATAGAGCATGTTGAAAAATAAATCACTGCCTGGCCAGGTGGCTCACTGGAGTGCTGTCCCGCTCACCAGAAAGGCTGCAGGTCTGCTCCCGTCAGGGCACGTGCTTAGGTGGCAGGTTCTATCCCTGGTCGGAGCGTATGGGAAGCAGCCGATTGACGTCCGTCTGTCTCTCTCCCTCTTCCCCTCCCCACTCCATATAAAATCAGTAAACATATTCTTGGGTGAGGATTAAGTAAAAATAAAAAATATATTATTAAAATTATTTTCAACCATTTCTTTTTATAGATTTTACATGTGGCTCACACATTTCCATTGGATATAGCAATTAATTTTTTTAATCCTCACCCAAGGACACTTTTTTCATTGCTTTTACAGAGAGAGGAAGGGAGAGAAAGAAAAATCTATTGGTTGCCTCCTGTACGTGCTGAGGATGAAACACAGCAGGACGGGAAATCGAGACCACAGCCTTTTGGTTACTGGACCGCGCACCAACCAACTAAGCCACATCAGCCAGGGCTAGGAATTATTTTTTAAGGAACGAAGCCCTTTCCTGTCCTCTCTGTGCCCTAAAATAACCAAAAGTAGGTATTTTTGGTGGAAGGAGAAAGATAAGTATTGTGGCTTCTGAAGGCTACACTAGACCGTCCTAACTCTTATTTGAGCTTCCACAGCCTCTCAGCCTGGGTCCCACCTTCTCGCAGCACCACGCGTTCATACGGTGGGTAGTGACCCTGCCTGGTCAGATCCGACAGGTCCTCTCGGCTCCGATGGGTGGTCTTCTTGGCACCCCGACGAAAACCCCGCAGTCGCCAGAACTCTGCCCGCCGAGCAGAGCCCACGGAGGTGCCAGGCCCAGGCCCCACAGCCCGCTGGGCCGCCTCCAGACTGGCCAGCTGTTCTGCCCTGGGAAGAAGGGAGGTTCGTGAGCCCCAAGGTCAGCACAGTAACAGCCCCAAAGATGACCAGGTCCCAGTCTCAGGGCCTGTGTACTCGTCACCTCCCACGGTAAAGGGACTCTGCAGATGGGATTAAGTTAAGGCTCCTGAGATGGAGATATCCCGAGATTGCCCAGGGAACCTGGTGTCCTCACAGGGTCCCCATAAGAGGAGGCGGGAGGGTCAGAGTTGGAGATGAAGAGGCTGTGCTGCGGGCTGTGATGATGGGGGAAGGGGTCACGAGCCAGGCGCGGCCAGGTGTGCCTCTAGAAGCTTGAAAAGGCTGAAAATGTTCTCCTCTGGAGCCCCCGGAAGAACCAGCCCTGCCCACACCTGGATTGTAGCCCTGAAACGTTCCTTTTGGGCTTCTGACCTCCAGAATGTGTGCAGACTGAAGCCAGTAAGTTGGCAGTGATTTGTCCCAGCAGCCCCGGGAAACCCATACAGGTGCAGCTGCACTGCCCTGTCTTTGGCGTGCTCCTCAGGCTGAACCATCAACATCGCTAAGAAGTGACATCGTGGGGAAACTGAGGCTGGGGGGGCAGCCCAGCTGAGGGTGGGGAGTGGTCCCCACCTCTTCTGGTTGGGAATGATGCCTCGCTCCTCCTCCCGGAGATCACGACCCATGCGCACCACCAGCCAGTGGCCCCCACGGGTGTGGCTCTGCCCAGGGCCCGTATACAGCGTGTCCAGCACATGGAAGACGTCGCCACGGGTGAAGCCCAGGCCATAAGGTGGGCTGGGCTCCAGCTCAAAGTGTGTGCGGATGTAGAAGGAGTCGCCCACACGGGACTGCACCATTTTCTGGAAGACTGTGGGCAGAGAGAAGCTCTAAGCCAGCAATGCGGCCGCCTAGACCTTACCTGTCCCCAGGGAGTGGGCCTCACTGCTGGGCCACGCACAGCTCCCCCTTCCCACCCCAACTCACTGTCCTGCTTCCGCTGCATCACCAGCTCCACCTCCTCGCCCAGTGGCAGCCCCAGCAGGGCCTGCACAGCCTCCTCCCGCGTCAGGTTCTGGAAGGGCGTATCATTCACCTGCCGGGGAGGGGGAGCGGACGGATGAAGCTCTGGTCACGAGATCCCAGCTCTGCCTCTGGACAGAGGCCACCCACAACTGCTGCCAGATCTGCTTTCAAGGGCCCCGGCAACTGGAGACAGCTGACAGGGGCATCAGCCTGTGGCAACATGGGCGTCACAGGCACGTGAAGATCTTGACGCCGAACCCGGGCGCAGGACCTGCCCTTGGTACTTGATAACCGAGGCATGGTGGGTGGCCACCGCCAAGGCACGGGAATGGGGGTCACAGCAGTGGCGAGGTCATGACACTGTGTGACACTCCAAGTCAAGACTTAGTCACAGGGTCATGACAGGGAAGACAGACACAGACAGCAGGTCACAGACACCAGCCTTCAGGGCCATAAGAGGGACAACAGTAAACAGACATGGACAGCGGGTCACAGCTGCTCTCAGCAGACCCGGTGGAGGACACAGGCTGTAACAGACCCGGGAGAGCCACCCAGCCTGCCTGCACACCCACTGCCAGCCACCTCCAGGTTACCTGCAGAATCTGATCTCCCTCCCGGATGCCCTGTTCCTCTGCCGGGCTGCCCTCCTGCACCCCCGACACGAAGATGCCCACATCATTGCCTCCAACTAGCCGCAGCCCAATGCTGGTGCCCTTGCAGAAGCGGACCACCCGTGAGTCAGGGCTGTACCTGAGGGGAAGCAGAGGCAGGTCAGTCCAGTGAGGGCAGAGAGGTGAGCCCCACCCACTCTGGGTGTTGGTTTCCCAAAGGGCCACACGGGGGACCTGTGATGTCCCATCAACACTCTGGCGCAGGAAGGCGGGAGTATGGTGCCTGGGAAGATAGCCTAGAGATGTGGGGGAGTTTCAAGTCGGGGGGCGTTCTCCCTGGGGCACATACCCATGGTCCTCCAGGCTCCGACTGCTCGGCACCCTGTAGATGTCATAGCTGCTTTGCCTGGGGGTGTCTGAAAGGGAGCAGCTGGTCTATTTATGAAGCACACTGGCCAGTCCAGCCACCGAACCTTTGCTATAGGGTGTCCCTACCCTGTGGAGTGTTATTGCCCAGCCCTTAGTCCTTCCCAGGGAACTGTCTGTGTGACCTCTGAGGCCCATGCCAACCTCTCCCCCTCTGCCTGGCACAGCTGCACTGGCTGGGATTAGAACAATCAGAGAAGAGGCGCTCAGAGTCACCACCCACCCGCCTCTGTTCACCTGGTTCCGAGATGGTTCTGGAATCCATGGAACTTTCCTGCCGCAGCTGGGGCCTCTCCCTGGTGGGGAACAGACTTGAGGTGGGGTGATTTTTAGACTTTTCATTTATCTGGACTCAGATTCAAATCTTGGTGTCGCCGTGGGATAGCAAGCCCATCGGTCTCCCTCTCTGAGCCCCAGGTCCCTTCCCTGAGCCCTGGGGGTTGGCTGGGTTGAGTCAAGGCTTCAGTCAGGGCTGGACTGAGATGAAATAAACTTGGGGCCAATAGTCATTTTACTGTTTTAATATTAGTGAAAAGTTCTAGCGGTTGCTCTGAACGAAACGTTTGTGTCACTAGCAAATTGGTACGTTGAAACCCTAACCCCCAGTGGGACTGAGTTAGGAGGTGGAGCCTTTGGGAGACAAATAGGCTTAGATGAGGTCACGAGGGTGGGGCCCCATGATGGGATTAGTGCCCTTATAAGAAACACAAGAGCCCTGACTAGTGTGGCTCAGTTGTTTGGGCACCAAAACAAAAAGCAAAAGGTTGCCGGTTCAATCCCCAGTCAGGGCACATGCCTGGGTTGCGGGCTCATTCTGCAGTCGGGGTGGGGTGTGTACAAGAGGCAACTGATTGCTGCTTCTCCCCCACAGTGATGTTTCTCTCCCTCTCTTTCTCCCTCCCGTCCCCTCTGAAAAGTGAATAAATAAAATCTAAAAAAAAAAAAAAAAGAATGGCAGAGACACTGACACAGTGAGCATTCACTATGAGCTAAGCACACACATGCACGAGCATCAGCTCCTTTTGCCAGCATTAATTAGCGCCCTAAAGAGGCAACAATGGGGTAAGAGTTGGGGCTTTGGGGTGAGCCCTCCTCTGGCCTCTGAGATGGCCCCAGAGCCCCCCACCTCCTGGTAGTCACAGCCTGCTCCAGTGCCCCTCCACAGTGAGCCGAGGGTGGTCCGTGTGGCCAGCAGAGTGCCGCGGCAGTGCAGGTGCGACATCTGAGACTGGGTTCACCTTCGCTCTCTCACCGTTCGTTTTAGGGAACCAGAGGACGGGCCCACCTGGTGAGGGTCTGAGACCTCCTGCCGACAGCCGTGGCAGTGAACTTGGAAGTGGATCATCCGCCCCCGAAGCCTACAGCCCTGCACGACTGCTGGACTGCGACCTCATGAGACTGCAAACCAGAGCTACTCAGCTGAGCCGCCTCCAACTCCCGAGTGTCAGAAACGATGGGAGGTAGCAAATGTTTACTGCTGTTTCAAGCCACTAGGTTCGGGGGTGATCCACATAGATAACAGATACAAACTCCACTTCTCAGGATGCTGAAAGCTTAAGTGATGTGCCCATTATCTAAATAAACCCCAAGTATTGAGTGTTTATGTCTTTTAGGCATTGAATTCTGTCCCTTTAGAATTCATCTGCTGAAGTCCTAACCCCCAATATCCTTAAAATGTGATGGTATTTGGAAACAAGATTATTGCAGATGTAATTAATAAAGAAGGGATCACACTGGAGCAGGGTGGGCCCCTAACCCAACACGACTGGTGTCCTTAGAGAACAGGAACATTTGCACAGACAGACACACCAGAGGGAAGACAGTGTGATGACGCTCAGGAAGGAGACGGCTGTGTGGGGAGGGGCCCAGGAATACCAGAGCCATCGGAAGCCGGGAGAGAGGCCCAGAGCCAATTCTCCCCTGGAGTCTTCGGAGGGAGCACAGCCCTGACAACAGCTTGATTTGGGACTTTGGCCTCCAAAACCGAGACAATTCCTATTGTCCTAAGCCACCCAATTTGTGGCACTTTGTTACAGCAGCCACAGGAGACTAATACAAAGTAATTCCAATGTTTTCTTTTTATAAACTATCATCATAATGAACCAGCAGCCTCCAGTCCCCCAAACATCCATGCCTATTTTGCCCCCAAGAAAAATACCTAAAAGGGCTTTGCTGGGTCAAAGGGCTTATGTATTTTAAAGTCTTCTGGGACGCATTACAAAATTCAGGTCTTTCTGCTTTGTCAATCCATATCTGGTCCTCCCAGAACCCAAGAACCAAAAGCTACATACTGTGGGCAAGAAAAACAGTCTATGGATGGGGAAGCCTCTTCCAGGAAGGCCACCAGGACTGCACCCTCAAGGATACCCCCAGTTGGAAAAGATATGCCCACACTCCCCTCCTGCTCAACCATTCTGGTCAATGGTGGTACATACATGGGGGAGTCAGTTCGGCTGGCATCGGGACTCCGCTGCCTGTGCTGGGGTGGTGGTGGGACATAGGATGGTGGTGCCTGAGATAGTTCTGAGCCGAGGTCTGAGATGTCTGCAGGGGAGAGGACATTGTTTCAGCCATAGTCATGTCTTCTAGACTGGACCCATTTCACAGCGGGGAACATCAAGGCCCCTCTAAGCAAAGGTACCTAGACCAGAGTCAGGCTCAGCCAGGTAACTCCAACCCTGATTTGCTGTGAGGTCTTCAGCAGGTTTCTGTCCCTCTCTGAGCATCTTGGGGCCAGGGTCACCGACTCTGGCTTGGCCCTGCCCAATACTCCTGCCTCCCCTGCCCTTTATTCAACTCCTTCCCCAGGGCCTGCCTCCTGGCCCCTCACCCTCCAGGAGGGAGCTGTCACTGTCACTGACAGCTGGTGGTATGTTCACCAAAAACTGTCCTCGGTCCCTGAGCACCAGTAGAGTCAGCTTCCCTTCCGACTTCTCGATCAGTCGCCGTGTGTCACTCAGCGACAGATTCTCACTGGACACCCCATTGATCTAGACAGGAAACAGAAAGGAAGAGAGGACATGAGTTAATGAAAGATGGGGGAGTACTCGAAACAGATCGCTTGGTGGGGGGGACTAGAAACACGCAATCCCCTGGGGTTACTAAAAACAGGCATCTCAAAAGAAAATGATAGAATTGGACTCCTGCTGTGAGAGGTAACCACACCAAGAACTAACTTTCACGTGGATTCTAGAAACAGACGATTTTCTAATGAGGGGAACACTAGGGGAAGTTAGAGACCAATGCACTCTCTCCTCTCCCTGGGAGGGGAAATTTCTCATGAGATATTAAGATATTAATATATCTTAATATATTAATACAAGTATTAGAAATGAGTCTAATTAAAAGAGAGGGGAAGGATACTTAAATATACCAGAACTAGGAGATACTAGAAAAAAGCATCAAGAGGCAGATTAGAAACTGAATTTCTAGGAAAGACTTACATCATTTCCACTCACACCAGGAGCCCTGTCTAACATTCTCCCTTGGGAGTGTCTGTTCTCGGTAGCCCTGGGGACTGGGAGTTCTAGTCCCCCACCAAGCTGTTTCTAGTGTTGGACCCAAACTAGAAACAGACACGTCCTCAGGGTCACTAGAAATAGATTATTCTGAGGAGGTTCCAGAAGTAATCAACTGGAAAGAGTTTGGAAGTTAAACACTAGGCATCACTACAAACAAATTCTCAGGAGCGGAATCTAGAAAGAAGCCAGCTCTTAAGGCAGAGCTGCTCCTCACACCTCATCCCCCGTCAGCACCACCTGTCTAGGGCAGGTCTTCGAACAAGACCTAAAGCCGGTTGACCCGCGGTTCTGATACTAGAAACAGACAGCACAAAGGGGGTACTAGAAACTGACATTTGGCAGTGGATTAGCAAGCAGAGGAGGGGATGAGGGAGAAGAGGGGAAAGCTGCTTCCAACCTTTTGGGAAACCGGCAACAATGCAGAAGTCAAACATTCAGGGCCAGCTATGTGACTCTGACCTATGACTCAGTGGCACTCATTACTTCTGGCCTCAGTCTTCCTGTCCCACCCCCAACAGGAAGCCTGGGCTCACCTTTAGGATGAGGTCTCCTTCCTGCAGCCCACTGTTCCGGGCAGCCAGGCCCGAATCCGTGATGTGCTTAATGAAGATCTGGCTGCCCAGTTTGACCCCAAACTCTGCGGGGAGAGGAGGGAAAGGGAGGCAAAGCCTGGAATCTGGGCTGCCGGATCCTCTCCGAGCTCTCAGCCTTTCCCACTATCCGGTCCGCTGTCCCACAGAGAGGGGTCAGGCTCGGCTCCCTCCCAGTCACGCCCCTGGGGGCTGTTCTGATACTGACAACTTGATAGGGCACAAGTGTCACTGCAAGGAATCTGCTGTCACTGCACGGAGGCTGCAGGGAGAATCATTTCCACTTTTCCAGCTTCTAGAGGCACTGCACCCCTGCCTCGTGGCCCCTCCTCTGTCCTCACAGCCCGCAGCGCAGCTTCTTCCAGCTCTGACTCTGACCCTCCTGCTCCCTCTTATGGGGACCCTGTGAGGACACTGGGCCCCCTGGGTAATCTGGAGTCACCACCATCTCAGGGGCCTTGCCTGAATCCATCTACCAAGTCCCTTCGCCACATGAGCTGACATGTTCACAGGTCCTGGGACCAGGCCGGGGATGTCTTTGGGGCTGTCATCTAGTCGACCACACCCAGTAAGGGACTGCCCTTTTGCGGGGATGCCAAGCCTCACCGCCACCAACACACCCGCTGGCTCACCTTCGCTCTCCCTCCTCCGCACCAGCACCGACTTCACTGGCTTCATCTGCACATCCTGCCGTGGCAGCCGCTTGAAGCCGGACACCAGGGCCAGCCCATTGACCTCGGAGCCCCCGTCCGGGCTCCTGCTCACATGGTTGCCAGCTCGGCTCCGGCAGCCTGCCCTGGGCCGGTGGGAGCGCCTGCCCAAGGAGCAGCCAGAGCCACTGGAGGTGTCACCCTCGTAGCCCCGGCCATGGTCAGCCTCCTCGTGCTGCCAGGGCCCGTCCTCATCTGAGTCCTGGCGTCCTGGGCCGTAGGGGCTGGCCTTGGTGGTGGGCAGCTGGATCTTCCGGGGACGCTTCACGGTCTATTAGGGGAGTTGGAGGGGCAACCAGCTCACCGCTCTGTCCCGTCCACTGGTGGCCCAGGGCACCCCCGCCACTCTGGGCTCAACATCCAAGCTGTGAAACGGGAGCAATACCCCACTTGCTCACACTCATACCACCCCTGCACTGCAGGGCCAGTGGGGCTCAGCCAGGAACACAGGTGCCCCCAAGCCGGGCTGCCCCTTCCACCCAGCCCCACTCACAATGTTGGCCATCTTGGTGCAGGTCTTCAGTATCTGAATTGCAAAGGTGGAGCTGACACTCTCCATGGACACACCGTTCACCATGGCAATCTGGTCCCCCACCCTGAGGGAAGAGGCCGGTCTCCAGGAAGAGGACTCACATAGGAGCCCTTTTCCCCAGGTCTGCCCTCAGGGCCCCTCGCACCTCTCAGCGCCCACCTTCGGGGAAGGCACCGCCTGGTCTAATTCCATGGTGTCCCTAGGCTCACAAAGACATTTATCCCTCTGGGCCTCAGTTTCCTTATCTGTAAAATGGGGCTGCTGCTCACAGAACGCACTATAATCATAGCAATGCAACCATAGAAGGGAAGCTGGGGTTACAACTGGTGTCTCTGTCACCCCCTTACTCTTCTCTCTCCCCACCTATGCTTCATAGTCTTCTTTCTCCAAAGTTGGTCCGTGATTCCGGGCTGAGCCATATCACCTGTCAGCCACTCAGGGCCCAGAACCATTTCCCCCCAAATACCTCCAAGAGCCTCCCGCCCCCACAGGCTCAGAACACTGGTTCTCCTTCCCACTGGCCAAAGAGAGGTTTCCGGATCACCAGGATGTAAAGTACAGCACAGGGATCACAATCGATAGGACTGAATATCTATGTACGGTGTCAGGAGGGTGGGCGCTAGACTTACTGGGGGGAATCACTTCGTAAGTGATACAACTGTATAACCACTATGCTGTACACCTGAAACTAACATAACATTGAATGTCAACTGTAATTTAAAAATTAAAAAATGGTCTCCAGGACTTTTCGGTCCAGGAGCTCCCTGGGGCCACTCTGGCCCAGGAACTGTGTTGGAGGCCCAAATCAGTGACTCTGTCCCGCTGCCAGCTCCAAGCTCTGTGCTGGCAGAGCGGGAAGGCACCAGGCACTTCCAAGCCTCCTCGTTTTGGCCATGCAGGTCCCTCCTCTCGATGTGCCCCAACCCAGGCTGTGTGATACTCACTGCAGCCTGCCATCAGC
This sequence comes from Desmodus rotundus, assembly GCF_022682495.2. Lineage (NCBI taxonomy): Eukaryota > Metazoa > Chordata > Mammalia > Chiroptera > Phyllostomidae > Desmodus > Desmodus rotundus. The sequence goes on along the minus strand of NC_071395.1, from coordinate 38,935,016 downwards.
AGGCCCTCCAGGCACCACGTCGGACACAAACACGGACCCACCAGGCCGGTCATGGCCACCAGAGATTGCAATGCCGAAGCCCCGGCGGGGGTCCTGAGGGGGAGTCAGAGACAGAATGAGCTTTTGCTTCCCTCCAGGACAAAAGTTCTCCCCTGGGGGCCAAGTGCCATTTCCATCAGCAGCGCCTCAGGGAGAGAAGGCCTCACCTTGCAGATTGTGGCTGTGTACTGTTCCCAGATGGTCAGCTCCTCCATGTCCGACACCTGGCAGGAAGGGGACAGGGGAAGTGGGCGTGAGGTCACAGCACATTCATTGGAGCATTTGGGGGTCCCTGGCCTTCAGTGGGGAGCCCCGATCTGACACCCCCATGGTTTAAGCCTGTGGACAAGTTGGTGTGTCTCTTAGAACTCAGTTTTTCCATCTGCAAAATGGATTTAAGTTCTCAACTGGAAATAATTCTTCTCTTCAAAGGACATTTGGCCTTTGATGCCTGGAGACATCAGTGGTTGTTACAACTGGGAATCCCCCTGGCATCAAGTGCACGGAGGCTAAGGATGCTGCTCAACACCCCCAGATTTCGCAGGGCAGCCCCACCGTAGAGAATGGTCCAGACCCAAATGCTGATAGTGCCAAAACCAAGAAAGCCCAGGTTAAGTGAACCAAATTGTATTGGAAGCAAAAAAAGGTGAATTCTTGGTCTCTTTCCCTCTAGAAGGTTTGGCTCCGTCCCTGAGGGGATCTAACAAGACCAGTTAGACAAAGGGAGCTCACTCTGCTCCAGCCACACAGGCCTCCTTGCTGTTCCTCCAACACGCCAGGCACACCCCTGCCCCCGGACTTTGCACGCTCTGTTCCCTCCACCTGGAACTCTTCTTACAGCTCTGCACCTGACTCCCTCCCTCAGCTCCTTCAGGTCTCAGCTCAATGTCACCTCCTTCGGGAGGCCTCCCAACCACGCTGTACAGAACTGTGACCCCCTCCTGCCCCACGGCAGACCACCTTCTGTGCCTTTCTCTGATACTGTGTCATAGAACTTGCGACCCCTTGACCATCCCTAGATCTATTTTTATCTGTCCACTGCCCATCTCCCCCCCTAGAATACTGGCTCCAAGGGCAGAGATTTTTGTCTTGCTCCCGATGGAGTCCCGAGTGCCTAGGTCACAGCAGAGATTCGCTAAGTGTTCACTGAATGAATGAAGTGCTCCCTTTGTGCCAAGCAGTTTGCTCGTACTATCTCATTTAATCCACTCACTGAAAGAGAAACGCTTTCATCCTATATCACAGATGGGGAAACTGAGGCACATAGAGGTGATGTCACCTGCCAAAACAACCGAGCTGATGGAGAGAAGGGCTCTCGGAGTGCAAGTTCCCAGGCCAGGGGACCCTGGGAGAAGGGGGGACACGGAGCCCGACCAGAAGCCAGCCCCCACCCATCCCTTACCTTCTGCCAGGCTGCCCTGCTCTTTGGGGGATCTTGTAAAAATTGCTCCCCAGTCTGGCACAGCACAGGTCATGACCCCTCCACGAGTGCACTCCAGTGACTTTTCTTATAGGTTCCCAGGAAAGCAGCCTTCCTGGCTCTCAAGAGCGGGAAACGGGCCAGAGGAGGCAGAAACCAAGATGAGGAAGGGGCCTCAGTCTTGGCCTGCAGTACCAGCTCAGTACTCACAGCCAAGGCTCACATCCCTTGCCTGCCCTTTGCTGGCTGTGGTGCTGCCTCTCGCAGCTTCACCTTCCTTATCTGCGAAATGGCTACCGGGGCCCCCGCCACCATCACTCAGGGCTGAGGTGCGGGAGGGGTGCACGGAGTCAGAGGGGGCCGAGAGCCTCGGGAGGTGCAGTTATTGTGAGGAGTAATACCATGGCCTTTCTCTGCATCATTTTAATAAGCAACACTATCCAGTAATGGCTGTCACCAAGCGCTGTCCGCTTACCCACCCATTTCATCATGAATAACCTTAGGAAGTGGTACTGCGGCACTTCTTACCTTGCAGGGGGTGAAAGGCAGGCCCAGAGAGGTTCAGTAACCTTCTACCGGTGACCCTGGGCAGCCTGCCCACACCATTGCTCTTAACTACCCGGCTGCAGCATTCTTAGATTTTTTTCTTCTGAACTTGGTTTTCAAAACAGAGAACCTTTTCACTTGCTTTGATTTTATACTTTGTGTCATTCAATTCCCCCCCGAATTTATATTTCTTGGCCTTATTTTAAGAAACAGCCCCCAGGGGACCAGAGCCCCTGGAGGGAGGCAGGTGCAGGTGGCCCGGCCTCGTCCCGTGTGTGGGTTCACCTTCATGGACACGGGAGGCCTCCAGGGGGTCAAGCCTAACCCCTCAGCCCACCACAGCCTGGTTCACCTCCAAACCTTTGCCCTGCCTTTGCCCTGCCTGTCACCTATGCCTGGGACACCCTCTCAGGACTGGCATATGCTCAGCCTCTGCCACTTGGGTCTCGGATCAAGAAGGACCCTGGCCAATCCTGCCTGGTACCCTATCACTCCTCCTTGTTTTATTTATTATGTTTTATTCGTGGCACCCAAAACCACCTGAAATTATCCTATTTGAGCATCAGTTTGGGAGCGTCTAGTCTTCCCTCTCCGGCTGTCTCACTGGGTACTATGGCCGTCAGCACCTCCTACACCCCCCCTTTCCAGGCCTTTGCACATGCTGGACTCCCTGGCAAACTCCTACTCGTCCTTCATATTCCCAGTGCCACTGCTTCTTCCTCCAGGAAGTAAGTCCTCAGTGCCCCAGGTCAGGAGAGGGTGGGGCCTGGGCCTTCTTCCCAACTTGTCCCCCCTCACTCCCGCAGCTACACTGCTGCTGCGCTGGACACAAACACTACAAATACCTGAGAGGGGAGACAACCGGAGGGACAGGTCCTATCAAGTCAAACAGCCCCAGGCAAGTGGCTCCCAGGCTGAGGTCCTCTCTCCCTCTCTCAGTCCCCACCTCCAGGAACAATGGTAGGGCGGTGGTGCAGGGGGGTGGGGGATGGGGCAGAGTGGGGAGGGGGGAATACTCTAGTGGGTAAGGGGATTCAGGCTGCCTCAGGCTGCAAAGAGGTGTAGGGAACCAGAACTGCCCCTCCCCGAAGCCTTCGGCAGCAGTGGCCTCTGAAGCCTGGTAGCCCCTAAAGCCTCAGCTTACGCCTCCGGATCTAAAACTCAACACTGTGTGAGTCAATTCGAGCTCCATCCTGGAAGGCGAAGTTCCCCGAAAGAGAGACAGGGGGATCCCCTCCCCCCAGCCCAGCCAATTTACTCCAGTGTAAAGGGGCTCTCAATCCCTGACCTCTGTCTCTGCAGGGTCATACAGGGGGATGGCTCTGTGTACAGTAAGCCCGCAACAAATGGTGCTTCCCTGTCCAGCAGCCTCGCTGCATTCACCAACCCACCAAACCCACACATGAAGTCACTGCCAACAGTTCTACCATGAACGCAGTAAACATTTTTACTGAACACCTACTAGGTGCCAGGAGCTTAAAACATATTTTCCTCTTAGAATCCCCTCTGCACCTCTCTTTAAAATGACGGTTACCCCTTCCGTAGATGAGGTACTGGCCCAAAGTTACACAGAGAAGTTGTGATTAGAACCCAGGGCTACTGGGTAATGAAGTCAGCTTTTGGGGTCGAGGGACGCCAACGCGCCTCGCTGTGAAGCCTCGGGCTAGCCAACGCATGCCTCTGAGCCTCAGTTTCCCCATTTGTTACACAGGCAGAGGGTGATCAGGGGTCCTGGGACGAAGTCCCAGCCCCACCTCAACTCGATTTCCTCCCCCTCCCGCTCTCGGCGGGCTACTCGCCTGGAATCTCACCGCCATGGTCCACTCCGGGGCTCTCCCGCGCCCCTGTCCCAGGGGAGCCGGAAAACATCAATCAGTCCCCACCCTGGGGTGAGGGAGGAGGCTGGGAGGGTCACAGTGGAGTAGGTGTCCTGCACTCTCCCTCCTCCCGCCCGCTCCGCCGCTCCCGGCTGCACCTGCCGGCCTTCCTTCTCCGAGTCCCCTACCTGCCCCGCCCCGGCCCGACACGCCTCCTGGACGAGTCCGAGGCCGCCTTCTCCCCGACCCCCTCCTCGGCCACACCCCTGCCGCTATATCACAGAATCCAGGCCCTATGTGATAATGCCGGAACGGGTTTTCCATCCAACCGAGCGTTAGCCGGCGAGCGACGCCCGAGACTGGCCTGGCACGGCTGCGGGGAAGACCCGGCAAAAACGGTATCCGCGTTCGGAACCGTGCTGCGATTCCGTAGGTTTTCTATCAGAGAAAGGGACACTTATTGAGGTTCAGTTGGGAGGCCTAATAGATCCAAAGCTAGTTGAGAGCTAGAGACTCCCGGAGCATAGCGCTGTGCCTTCTCGAGTCACCCCATCTCCGGGAGGCTTACTCCATTTCACAGAAGGGAAACTGAGGCCCAGAGAGGGCATCAGCATGGACTTTCTGAAGATGCACAGCTGCCCCCACTGGGGCCTGGCTCTGTCTTCACACCCAACTCTGGGCTGGGCCCCCAGCAGAGGAGGGCGGGGCGGGAGGAAATTCCTCAGGCTCTTGAGAGTAAAGGTCGGACTTCCTCCTTCTCTCCTAGACTTGTCTCACCCTCAGGGGCCCAGGTTCCTAAGGTAAGGTCTAGGGAGGACCTCCCCAAGCCACGAAACCCTCTATTCCCCTCTATTCAGGGGTGAGTAAGGGAGGAAGTCACCTGGAAGGGTGGAGCTGGCAGTGGCTCCACCCACATTCCTTTCTGCTAAAAAAAAGAAAAAACCAAACTTCGTGAGGCCCTGAGGCTCATCTCATCCTGAGCCCCACTTCATCCCTAGGCTGGAAGGACAGATCTAGGTATAGCCCGCCCCACTTCCAACCTCATATAGTCTAGACTGTGCAGAAAGAAACGCTAGACTGTGGGAAGGGGGAGGCAGAGAAGAAATTGGGAGATCAAGGAAGATTTCCTGGAAGAGGGGCATTGCAGCTGGGGCTTTGAATGTTGGATAAGCGTTTGTCAAGTGAAAAAGACAGACAATATAATTAAAATCTTTGAGGCTTTCAAACCTGACTTCTCACACCTCCCAACTTCGGTTCTTCCCCAAAACACTAGTCTGGAGACCCCAGTCAGCCAGAATCAGCCCCTCAAGGGTCCCATATACCACCAAAGCAATAAACCTTTGCAGAAGTCCCTTCTGAAGACCCACTTGGTATCTCAGGGCTGGAGAGGAAAGCCCAGCCTTTCTCAATGTTACTTTCAGAGACTAGCACACAGGGCAGAGAAACAGAAAATGATTTTAGATGAACAAAGTCAAACATTTTGAAAATAGCTGTGTATTTGTTTTAATGAGGCCTAGGAAAATCATAAATAAGTTACCTAGCAGCACACGCACGTAAGGGTTTGTGACTGCAATTACTTGGGAGGACTTACTGATTGGGACACAGGTTTGGCAAATCAGAGAAGTGGCCTGGAGGTGACTGAAGCTTTGGGGGGACATCCTGAATTCCCGCACTCAGTGCTGCCTGATCTCCGTGCCATTACCTGTAGAATGAATGGATTGAATCCATGGACGTGAGACCGTTGGCTCACATTTATTGAGTGCCTGCTTTACTCCAGCCACCGTTATGCATGATGTTCATGTGCCCATTTTGCAGCTGAGAAAACTGAGGCCAGATGGATCAAGTGGCAGCCTGACCAGCAAGAGCTGGATTTGGCTGTCTGACCCCACACCCCCTCACTGTCTTCTCACTGTCGGGTGATTCTGCCTCCAGGGGACACTGGACAATGTCTGGGGACATCTGTGGTTGTCACAATTGGGGGTGTTCCTAAAATCAAGTGGGTGGAGGCCAGAGATGCTGCTCCACACCCCACAGTTCCAAGGATGGCCCCCACAGAGAATGAACTGAACCGAAATGTCAATAACATTGCAGTAGAGAAACCCCACTCTAAACCTCTCTTGAAAACAGGACAACAATCTCAGGACACATGATCTTCCTCCAGCCACCCACCAGTCTGATCTCACATTTTTGTGTCCTGCTCAAGAGCACTCAATGGCTCCCTAGTGCCCATCAGATGACCCTGTGCTCAAATCCCAGGTTTTGGAGAAGGGCATTGGCATGGAGCCCCCCATTCGCCTGTTTTTCATCAATCCACTTCATCCATGCCTTCATTTTTCCACTCATTCAGTCACTCACTCAACAAAAATGTTTCAATCCCCTACTATATACTAAGTGCTTGGAGAAGTGACGGGGACTCACTTCCCACCTGAAACTGCAGTGCCAACTTCAACCAGGGAAGGGCAGTGCAGGTGTGGCATGAGGGGCGGGGGAAGGATGCAGGGAAAGGTGAGCTCCTGGAAGTACCTGCAGGATGAAACTGCTTGGCCCCTTCTGAGCATGTATGGGGAAACTGAGTCCCGGAGAGGGCAGAGGCTGGGCTAAGGTTCTCCAGAGCGTCAGCTGCCAGGAGGGGTAGGAGCCGGGGCTTGGGATTTCCCCGGTGGAGGCTGCTTTGCTGTGCTACAGGAAGCTGAGGTCAGCTGTGGCCTAACAGGTCAGACCAGAACCCAAGAATGTCCTGAGCAGCTCTGCAGCCTGTCTGGGCTATGGCTCAGTCATCACCATTTATTGAGTACCCACTGTATGCACACAGGACTGGCAACACAGACCCAGTCCCTGCTCTAAAGGAAGCCCAGGAAACTCAGGGGAAGTAGACGACAATGGAACCATCACAAAACCTGAGTAAAAACTACAACGTAGACTTCTGAGATCATTGGCAGGGAGACAAGACCTGGGCTAGGGGCTCCGGGAGGCTTCTCTGAGGAGGTGGCCATTGAGATGAGAACTGAGTTTAGTCGAAGGAAGCTATGTGAGAACAACCTGGGCGGAGAAACAGACCTGAAAGAGGTGAGGGAGGAGCCATGGGGAGATCTGGGAGAAGGTGTTCCAGGTGAAGCGAACGGTGCACAAAGGTGCTGGGTAGGACCATGCCTGGCATGTTGGAGGTACAGAGAGGAGACCTTGTGGCTGGAGCAGAGCCAGTGAGAGGGAGAGGAGGCGGTGTGGACAGGGAGGCGGGGGTAGGTCATGCAGGGCCTTGTGGGCCTTGGGGAGGACTTGGGCTCTTGGAGATGGGAGCCCTCGAGGCTGTGGACAGAGGAGGGCCCTGACTGGTGCTCACAGGTGCTGGCCCTCTGGTGGCTTCTTGGAGGGCAAGCAGTCTGTAGTTGGGGGAAGAGGAAGCTGGGGGACCAGGGAGACCAAACCTGGAGGCCCAGTAAGATGTTGCCTCTTTTTTAAAATAACATTTTATTTTGGAACCATTTTAAATTTACAGAAAAAGTGTAGATATAATTCGGAGAGTCCCCACATGCTCCTCACTCGGTTTCCCCCGACACTAACATTGTACATGACATTGGTGTACTTGTGAAAATTAAGAAAGCAGCATTGCTACGTCACCATTAAGTGAACTCCAGATTGTAACCAGATTCTACTAATGTCCCTTTGCTGCCCAGGGCCCCCTCCAGGATGCCCCACTGCATTCCGCCAGCACGTCTCCTCCAGCTCTATCCCCTTCTCCCATGACCTTCACTGTCTGGGGGAGAATGGGCCAAGATTCTGTGGAAGGCCCCCCCGGAAGGTCGCTCTGATGTTTTCCTCATGATTGGACTGGGTCATGGGTCTGAGGAGAGTGTGGAAGAGAAGGAGGGTGCTGGAGTTTCAGGAAGGGCAGATTCTGGGTGTGGTGGACTTCCTGGAGGCAGAGGAGGATTGAGCAATGTCCTAGGGGTTGGGAACACAGGGTCCTGGTGCGCCTTAGTGACGGCACTTTGATGTGGGAGGAAAGAGAAAGTGAGGAAAGCCTGTAGACCTTTCTAGAAGCTTGAAATACAGTACACAGCTGTATCCAAGCTGTATTCACAGCTGTGAACACCTGAGATGGAGCTCAGGGAGGATGCCAAAGCTCTAGAAGGAAGCTCTGAAGAGAGGGAGCTGCTAAGTTTGGCATGAATTCCAGCCCTTCTGATTCCTGCCTCGGTTTCCCCATCTGTATAACGGCTTTAACGGCCTGGTTCTGACTTTGAGTGGCATCCTTAGGAAGGTTCAAATGTTCATGCATCTGGCATGTAGCAGGTGCAGGAAAGGTTTGCCTGGGTGCTCCTTATGCCTCCTTCTCCACTGCGGATCAGGAGGAGGGACACAGCCCCAGTGGGAAAACACAGGGGTGAATTATGGTGCCCCGGGGCTGGAGGGAAAGCCCCCTGAACTGTCTATAGCAAGACCTGTCCTGTGCAGTCATTGGGGGTGGGGCCCTGCTCTGATACCTTTGCTATAGTCCCTGTTTTCGGTCTGGCCTCTGCACTGCTACCCCAAGCCAGCCCCCCTCTGACCTCTCCCATGAAAGGTCCCCCACGGTGACAATCTTTATGTGCTCTGTGGCTGAACCTGACACCCTGGGAAGCTGACCTCTTAGAGTACACAGCACTGGCCTGTCTACTATGTCCAGAATATTAGGTGGCTGCCTGTGATATTCATTTATTGAGCGCCTGCTGCATACCAGGCACTGTTCTAGGCACTAGGGATACTACAGCGGTAGAGCAGCGAGGAGAGCAGACATTCAGCAAATAGTCCCGGCAACGACTGGGCAGTGAATGAGCTGCGGCTTTAGCTCGAAAACATTCCATGGCTCCCTAGCATCCATTCAAAGCATGTTTATTGAGAACCTGATTAATGCCAGACTCCTGCTACCTGCCCAAGTCATCCGTGTTTCTTATCACTACACACTACTTCACAACCCTGTAAATGGCAGGAAACTGGTGGTATTGCAGACCATTCTTGTCTATGGAAATGCAAATTAACATTGTCCTGTGAAGGCCACAGATTACTGCCCTGCACTACTGACCAGTTTTGAATTTATCTGTAAATTCATTTCAGCCTTCTTGACGCCTTGTGTGTGTTCTTCCCTTATGCTTTTCCTTGAACAGGCTGTAAAAGCTTCCTGGTTCCCACGTGAATTAATGAGCTAAGTAGACTCATAAAGCACCTTGTTTTTTTCATTGATTTTTGAGAGAGAGAGAGAGAGGAAGGGAGAGAAAGAGAGATTGAGAGAGAGAGAAACATTGATGTGTTGTTCTGCTTGTCGATGCATTCATTGGTTGATTCTTGTATGTGCCCTGGCTGGGGATCGAACTCGAAACCTTGGTGTATCAGACAGACGGCGTTCTAACCTAACGAGCTACCCAGCCAGGGCCACCTCTTCGTTTTATATTAGTGTGAGAGTCACGTTTTAACTTTTTGAAAAAAAATCCTTTAACACCGTAATACCAAAGGGCTCCATACTGCCATCCAAGGCTCCCCGCTCAGATTTCTACCTCCCAGTTACTTGTTCTACTCACCCATTAAAATCTTCAAGCCCCAAAACATTCCTCCCACTTTTCTTACTAATCACCCTGGTACCCCAGTATATTTCTTATACATCAGCAAGGGCTGTGGTTCTACCCAAATCTTTCCAGAATCTGCCCACTTCTCCCCTCTCCTATGCCTCCACCTGGCCTAGTCTCATCATTGCCCACCTGGACCATCCCAGTCAACCCAGCCCTGGTCCCCGTGGCTCCAGCCCTCTGCTTTCACAGTCTGTCCTCCCTACAGCCACCAGAGGGCGCCTGTGAACACCTGAGTCAAACCCGGTCCCTCCTCTGATCTCAGCCCTTCAGGGCTCCCACTTCCCCTCTGGGTAAAAGCCCACGTCCTCCCCAGGGCCCACAAGGCCCTGTTTGTCTTACCCCCATCCCCTCCCTACCCTCACTTCCTCCATCTGTCACTCACTCTGCTCCAACTACCAGTTCCTCCTTGCTGTTCCAGGCAAGATCCTGCCCCCGGGGGCCTTTACACAGGATGTTACCTCTGCTTGGAAAGCCCTAAATACTTCCTTCAAGTCTGCTCAAATGAATTCTCCCTAATCTTTGTTTAAGATTGTAGAATACACCCTGGCCAGGTTGGAGCGTCATCCCCGTCATCCCGAGCACCAAATGGTTGCGGGCTTTGATCCCAATCGGAATGCGTACAGGAGGTACCACGTTGGTGTTTCTCTCTCTCTTCCTCTCTCTTTCCCTCTCTCTCTTTCTCTCCCTCTCCCCCCACCCCCCACCTTTCTTCTCTCTCTGAAAATCAATGAACATATATCCTCAGGTGAGGATCAAAACAAAATTGTAAAATACCTTCCCACCTGTCTCATTCCTATTACTTGTACCTCTTTTACTTCTTTTTTCCTCTAAGACTGACCGCCCTCTGACCCAGGATACAATTTAGGATATAGTTTGCTTCCTTATTATGCCTTGCTTCTTCTCTATCTTCCTCTACCACAAGATCAGGGACCTTTGCTGAATCCCCAAAGCCCAGAACAGCACCTGGCACACAGTAGGTGCTCCATAAACACAGGTTCAGTCCCTGGGCAGTTCCGCCTCCCAGTCACATCTCCCACTGATCTTGGCCCATTCCAAAGGGTGTCAGGCTCCACCCGGAGCAAACACTGCTCCCCTGGCATCAGGCCAGGCCGAGAAGGAAGAACAGGGGCCCACACTCTCCACTGTGAACTTTCCCCAGAACTCAGAGGGCCTCACGGAGCACTGAATCAGGGAGGCAGGACTTTTACAAGATGCTGAGCCTGGGGCTTTGGTCAGGGGGCAGCCCCCAGACCTCTCTGCTCTCTACATTTGATGTCTACTTGCTCGATGGTCCTACTTTACTGTGCAGCCCTGGTCAAGTGGCTGCCCCTCTCTGAGCCAGGGTTCGACCTCTATAAAACAGGAAAGCAGCTGGCTCGACATTCTGAGGTCTGATTTTGAGTGGGGCACCTTTTCCCGTGACCCCCACAGGACTGAGCATCTATTACCAGCCTTATTGTGTGCTGTTCTCAGCAGCCCTGCTACACAGTGGGGGTCTGACATCCACTTTACAGAGTGGAAAACTGAGGCCCAGACAGGAGAAATGGCTGGAGGCTGTCTCAGTCGAGATGTGTTCCCACAACCCCACAACCCTCCAAATCACAAGCCTCTCTCTTCCTGGGGAGCTCCGTGACCACGGTACCCTGGGGTGATCCCAAATGCCAGGCCTGCCCTGTGCCCCTCACCTCGGGTGCCCATGCCTTCCTGGCCCCAGCCTCCAGGGACGCACTTGGTCCGGGACAAAGAGACTTGAGGTTCAATCAGACACTGGATCCCAGGAAGCTCCTTTTGTCCTGTGCTTCTGGGAGCAAATGACCCAGAAAAACGTCTTGCCACCGACCTCTCTGCTCTCCAGTTCTAGGCTTCCTACGCCCAGAGACCATCCTGGCTCCTTGCCCACAGACCGCTCTGGGGACTGTTGTGACAACCTTCGGCTCCCCCCCACCCCCTCCTGCACTTCACCGCCCTGAGACTTGACCCAGAGAAGGAATGGAGGGAAACAAGGTAAGGCGGCCGACCCCAGGACCCGCTTCCCCGACCTGCTTCCCCAGCTCCTGCAGGTTTGGGTGGTAGTGGAAAGCCTATGCAGTTGTCAGAAGACGTGGGGGCCTCTTCAGAAGTTCCAGGGAGCCCCCACATTGACCAAATGCCAGGCTGCCCACCTCCTACCTCCTTGTCCGACTTCCCATCCTTAGTTTGGAGGATCAAAGAGGCCAGGCTGTGCCCCTTCGGCCCCCTGGCACCACCTGGGCCAACAATGACCCTTTTAGGTCCTGGCTCTGGCGTCCTGGGCTGGTTGCCAAAGGCTGTAACTGCCAGCCAGATAATCCTTTAGAAACTATGTCAAATGCCCACACAGGAGGGTCAGTTTCCTGCTTTCCGGGGAGCTGGGGGAGGTGATCTGGGATCCCGGGTCCCCACAGTGGGGACTCTGGTCCCGGCAAGGGCCTCGGGATGGTGGGCAGAGCAGGGACTTACCTGTCTAGGAGGCTGAGTTGCCTCTGGGCAGGCAGCAGGAGCCCAGGCCTGGGCGCTCGCCTGGCATGGGGGTGGGGAGGGAACCTGACGTTTGAGCTCTGGCCTCCCCACCTGTTTGCTCAACTTTTCCTCCCTTGTGGTAGCAACAGGCTAGCAGGTCCCGTGCCAGGTGGAACCAGCGCGGCAACATACAACACGCAACATGCACAGGCGAACTGGCAGTGTGAGAGAGGCAGGGAGGCTGGTTGGGTGTGTGGCTCTGTCGTAAGGTGCTCTCACGTGGCAGCAGCTAGCCTTAACCCCTGCTCACCCAGAGGCCAGGGAGGCTGGGTCCTGCCCTGCATGTGCCAATCACCCCTGGGCCCTTGACATCCGCAGTGGGACCAGCACATGTAGGCAGGTCCTCAGGAAAGGTTTGTTGAGTAAATTAAGGAATAAATAAGTGAAACTCCTCCTAGCTAGACCCCTCTCCCCGCTGCTCCTTTTACAGCCAGAACTGCCAAGCCTTTTGCCGTGCCTTCCACCCGGCATGCCATCAGGCAAATTGTGGCAGGGCTGGCTTCTTCTCGCTCTGTAGATCTGAGAGCAAATTCTGTTTCTGTGCTACAAAGTGACCAGCCAGATTCGTATGGGGAGAAGCTTCAATCATTTCCCAGCTGGGTAGCTTCGGGTCTCCTCCGTTTCCTCATCTAAAAAATGGGAAAAACACTGGCATCTACTTCCTAGTGGGGGGCTCGAAGGGTTGAGTAAATGAGTGAATGTCCATAAAGTGCTTAGAACAGGACAGGGCACACAGTAGGTCTGCACCTTCTAGCCACTACCCTCAGGTGGCTGGTCCCAATAAATGAGATGTGGTTAAGTATAAAATACACACGGGGGCTGCAAGATGCAGTACCCAAAAAGGATAGCTTGATATTTTGAATAACCCCTCTACATTGAAATGATAATATTTTGGATATGTTGGGTTACATGAAATATATCGTTAAAGTAATCTCACCTGTTTCTATTTTGCTTTTTAAATTGTGGTTACTAGAAAATTTAAAAGAACGTTTTGGCTTTTAAATTTAAATTGCCTTGTATTGTAGTGCTCTTGGGCAGTGCTGGACTAGGTGCTTAATGCATAGTAGATGTTGAGCCTGCCTTTTTGGAATACATCTGTGTTATTTTCAAAGTGTTTATGAGCAGCTGAAATTACCTGCTGTGCTGTGCTCCTTTATCTGTCTCTTCTAGAATGTCACCTTATTGAGGTCAGGGATTTTGTCTTGCTCATTCTTGTATCTCCATGACCTAGAACAGTGTCTGGTACACAGTAGGTCCTCAATAAATATTTGTGGCATGAACGAATGAACGAACGAATGAATGAACGGAATATAGGAAGAGGGATGGACGACGCTTGGGTCCCTCGAACCTGGTACCTAGTGCTGGTGGTAATAGCCTCTATACCCAGGAGAGGGCGCCAGAAACCAGGTAACCGGCTCCAGCCAGGCGGCCTCGGTTTTCTACCCTGTAAAACGGGAACGAAGGAGCCGTGGGAGGATGAATCAAGGATCCCGAAGCCGCGGGGCCACTCAGGCCCCATCCCCTCCTGTCCATTCTCTGTCTATACGCTCCTGTCCCCCACTCTGGCGCTGGTTTGGTTTTGTCTTTTTACATTTTCATTTTTTTAAATTAAATTTTATGCATACATGCACTTTAAAGAGTCGAGTTCTAATTCAGGCTTGTTAAAATTAGCCAAGTGGCATTGTCACCCCCCAATTTCTCCCTTCCTGGAGGCTCTGTCCCCTTAACTTCTTTTAAGCTAAATTATGTTGACATTCACTTCCTCGTCTCCAAATAATGCCTGTTTTACCGCTTCTTGATTTTTCAGTTTTATATTGACTTCCCACCAGGAGACGTTTAGAATCAATGCTGAAATTGATTTTTTAAAACATTCTTTCATTTTCATGATCCTTATCACCCTTTTCTAGCTGTCTGAACTAGTGCTTCTCAACCTCTTTGAGGCATCCACATTGTCTCAGGGGGCTCACTGGGGCCCAGATGATGGGGCCCCACTCAGAGTTTCCGACACAGGAGGTCTGGGGTGGGACATGAGATTCTGCATCTCTACCAAACTCCTGGGTGACACCTCCCCAGCACCCTAGACAATGATGACGAACCAATGTCTCCGGAACCAGACAGGCCTGGGTGAAAACATCCCAGCTCTGTCCCTCACTAGGGGGTGCCCAGCACCCCCACAGAGGAGATCATTAGTTATGAGTAAAACTACAATTAGCAGCATTTATTACTTCCCAAATCATGACCTCACCATTAATAACTGCCCAGTCATGCCATTAATAAGTTCACCAGTAGACTTTAATAACAACAGTAACACAATTATTCTTCGTATAAATAACACCGATTCTCAGCGTGGTTCTTTGCATGATTGTCTGAGCTCCTGTTGGGGATGGTAACAGTTTTCATATACTTGATTAATATTATCAAATACTTATTGTTTTCTAGGCATAAGGTTCTGTGTTAGGTACTGGGAATAAATTAGTAGTAAGAAAACAGATCCCTAACTTATGGAGATATCCCATGCAAAGGCTTTAGCTCTGAGACTAGCATTTAATAATAATATTATTACGTATATTTACCATCATATTATAAATAACATTATATATATTAGTACATTATATATTTTTAAAGATTTTATTCATTTATTTTTAGACAGAGGGGAAGGTGGGAGAAAGAGGGAGAGAAACTTCAATGTGTGGTTGCCTCTCATATGCCCTCTACCGGGTACTTGACCTAAAACCCAGGCATGAGCCCTGACCAGGAATCGAACCAGTGACCCTTTGGTTTGTAGGCCAGCGCTCAACCCACTGAGCCACACCAGCCAGGGCTAAATATCAATGTTACTTATATAATAATATGTTCATTTTATTTAATGATATCTTTATCAATATTATTACATATAATATACATATTGTGTATAATGAAAACTAAACTTTACTACATTACAATTACTGTTTAAATTAAAACATTTAACAGTAGTTTGTGTTGCTTATAATATAATGATAAGTAATGTATTAGTTGTAAATATCCCTATTTCATGTATAATATTAGTGCTATTGCAATGTTGACTGGAATGGCGCTGCCCTTCCACACCATGGGCGCATGGGGGCGCTGGAGGCACTCCCGGGCCGGCCGCACTTAGGCCCCGCCCCCGAGCTCCAATAGGCTGCGGGCGCGGTGCGCGGTGGCGCAGCGACTGGCCCCGTCCCTGGCCCTCCCCCTGGTCCCTGGGCTCGGCTCCCTCCCTCCACCCTCCAGCCGGCGGCGGTTGTTGTTCAGCGGCGGCGGCCGCTGCTTGGGTCGTAACCTCCGGCCGCCCGCTCGCTAGTCGGTCCGCGCGCGTGGCTATGGAGCTGGAAGTGCCGGACGAGGCGGAGAGCGCCGAGGGGGGGACCGTGACCTCGGAGGTGACCTGGGCTGCGGAGAGCGGCGCGGCGTCAGGTAACGGTTCCGGACCTCGCGTCCCTTCGTTCTCACGGAATGGACCCGCTTGCCCCCCCTGCTGGGGCCCAGTGGTCCCGTCCAAGAGCCGGAGGGTAGTCGAGACCCGCTGCGGGGACACCGGAACATTCCACTCGGGGGTGCTCGCGGGGGGATGGAACACCCTACGCCCTGATCGGGGGACTCGCCGCGCGGGGCTGGAGGGAGGCTGGAACGCTCCACCTGGGGGCTTGGAGTGGCACCGCCTATTTCGGGGATCCCTTGGTGGGGGGGCGCCGGGCTGGGGGCGGGAGTGGGTGCAGGGCCCCATTCTGAGAGGCTGTGGGTGGAGCATCCTGCTTTGAAAGCGTGCAGGGAAGACCCCCCCACTTAGGACGCGTGGTGGGTGAGTGTTCCGCCTCCTGCTGAGGGCGTTCGGGGACGACGTCCCTTCATTCTTGGTGTGGCTGGGTTGTTCTAAGTGTGTGGAATGGTGAAGTACCCCTGTTCCCTTGAGGGGACCGTGTCTCCAAGGTAGGGCATGACGGGGTGACACTGTTTCAAATGTGCCCTCTTGCCTGGACACATTCTCTGGGTCACACACCTTACCGGTATCAGCTTCCTGGCCTCACCCCTTCCCTTCACAAATGGTCACCCCTATGGGCACATCTTATTGGTTGGGAAGGCCAGGGGCAAGTGGGGTGGAGGAGGGAGGGTCTTTGTGGCCATCTGGGTCAGCCTCCTGACTATCTCATCTCTCTTTGTGGAAGTCAGTAGACCCAGTGTCTGGGGCACTGTCCTTTTCTTCCCTGTCTGAGCTTTAGCTTACCTTCCTCTCTCAGGAGGGGGCTAAGGGCATGACATCTCAAGGCACCTTCTGAGTCGGGACTCTTTAAGCAGACCTGGGAAAAGCAGGCCTTTCTAATGCTTTTCCCTGGACACGGGGGTCTGCTGTAGTCATGTAGGGCCGTTGCTTCTTGGTGCTCCTCTTCTTGGCCTGCCTTTCTTCCCCTCCAGCAGAACAGGTGTGGGGAGTAAGCTAGCCTCGCCCAGACCCACCAGCTCCTGGCTTGCCTTTCCCTGGGGTGGAGTATAGAGCCACTGCGGTTCCTTCTCAGTTGAGGTCACAAGCTCTCCAAATAGGAAGTTTCCTGATCTAAAGAACCCTGTGCTCCTCCCAGGCAGCCCTCGTGGGCGGAGTCCTGTAGACACCCACATGGGCATCCATCCTCCGTCTCCCCCAGGCCTCCAGAAGCTTTCTTGGCAGTCAGGGAGATGCTCTGCTGCCTGGGAGCTGGGAGAAGCGGGGAGAGAGAGAGAGAGGATATGAATCCTGTGCTTTGGAAGACTCCCACTGCTTCCTTTCCCACTGCCATTTGGAACGTCTGGTAGATGACCTGTTTCCTTCCGACCATCCAGTCGCCTCGCCTTCTTTCAGCTGGTGCCTTTGCCAGACTAGCACCGTGAGTGGTTGAGGGCCCCAGCGAGGTTCTTTCTCAGCCTGCTGAGCTCCATCATCGGCCCTCTGGCCTGGCTGGTTAGAGACAAAATAGCCGCAGACTAAGTGACCACTGGAAAGCTGTAGAGCAAACATTCGTCTTATCAGGGGCTGGGTGAGCTGATTGGGGACAGATAAAGTCCCAGCCCCTGGGTCTGAGCATGGGGCCTGGAAGATACTGGCTGGCCCTCCCTTCCTGTCACTGAAATCCACAGAAATCTGCCTTCTCCAGCAAATTACTGATTTTATTCTCCTTAAAGAGCTGCCTCTCCCCCTCCAAACCCACTTCTCTTGACTTAATTTCTGTGAGGCTTGGGTGATAGCTGTCCACGCTTTTCCTGTTGCGGTATAAATATATAAACACATAAACGGGTCTGCATGTCCTCCACCGTGATGGCTCATGCTGCACCAGGGTCTCCCCTCTCAGCACTATTGACTTTTGGGGCCAGAAAAGTTTTTGTTTTAAGGAGCTGCACTGGGTGCTGGAGGGTGTTGAGCAGCATCCTTGGCCCTGACCCACTCGATGCTAGGAGTTTCTCCCCCCAGTTGTGACAAATATAGTGTCCCAGATACGGCTCAGTGTCCCCTGGAGATAGTCACCCTGGGGGAGAGCCACTGCACTATACCTGTTATTTTGTAACTTGCTTGCTTTTAATCTGTAATAGTCTGGATTTTCCCCCCATGCTAGTATCAGTTATTTTTTCAGAAGGAGAATACGCACTGTGGCTCAGAGGGCGGGAACTCCAGAGTCACACTGCCTGGACTCCCCTGAAGAGTAAATGCCTGGACCTCTCTGAGCCCTCAGTGTCCCCATCTGTGACATGGGGTGAGAGTGCTTGATGTATGTCAGCGACAGCTGCCCCGGGCACCAGCCATTGCTGATTCACCAGCCTCCTGCTGAGGGACATTCAGGCTGTTTCTGGAGTTGCCTTTTGCTGTTACAGGCGGTAAATGGCTTGTCTTTGAATGTGGGTGCTTCGATCCCCACGAGTTGGAGTCCCACGTTGGAGTAGCTGGGTCAGGGGCCAGCAGATTGAAAAGTGGCTGTTAGCACCCGAAGGCTTGCCAGGAAGGTGCGGCCGGGGCCGAGAG
Organism: Desmodus rotundus; assembly: GCF_022682495.2. Lineage (NCBI taxonomy): Eukaryota > Metazoa > Chordata > Mammalia > Chiroptera > Phyllostomidae > Desmodus > Desmodus rotundus. Next base: position 38,917,049 of record NC_071395.1, on the reverse strand, counting down.
AGACTGTCTTCCCACGGCGTTGCCAGCTCCAGATGTTATCAGCTCTGCCGTTTTGGCCAATCTGATGGGAGGTGAAACATATATCTCATTGGTGTTTAGAATCTGGTTACTTTAAATGCCTGGGCTCCTGAACTCTAGTTCAGAGAAGGCCTGATGGGATTCTTCATTGGCTTTTGGGGGTTGTGTGGGGCGCCTCATTCCTGGGGGCTTGGGCACGTTCGTGGGGCCAACTGTGGGCTTTTGGGCTGAGCTGTGGTCTGCTGTTTCAGAGCCGTTTTCCTCCTGTCCTTCCTGTTCCCGTGGTATCTCAGAACAGTCAGCTTCTTCCCAGACCTCCCAAACCCTCCTACATCTAATCTGGTAGCCAGTTATGTCTGCCTTGCCTTCAAAATGGACCCAGAATCTACCCACTTCTCCCCCTCCTCTGCCTCCACTTGGTCCAGCCCCATCATCCATTTCTGGCCTGATCCCCGCCGCTTCACGTGCTCCTGGCAGCTCACTTCAGAAGACTCCCATAAAAACTGACTCAGATCCCACCCGTTCTCTGCCTACAACCTCCAGGACTCCCAGCTTCCTCCCGGTAAAAGCTCAAGTCCTGCCCATGGTTCAGAAGGTCCTGCATGACATGCCCCCCTCACCTCCCCCCTTCTCCCCCTCCCGCCCCCTCACTCTGCTCCAGCCACACCAGGGCTCACCATTTCTCCAACACACCAGACATAGTCCCGCCCCAGGGCCTTTGCATGAGCTGTGCCTGCTGCCTAAAACACTCGTCCTTCATATCTGTGTCATTTGCTTCCTTAGCTCTTTCAAATTTTTGCTGAAATATCTCCTCCTGCATGGGGATATTTGAAGGAGGCCTGGGAGAGGGGTCGGACTGCAGCACGGTCCAGGCAAAGGCCTGGTGTGCTTGAAGAACAGTGAGGGGCCGGCACCACTAGAGGCCTCCTCTGTAGCTGTGGGCGAATGGTAACCAGGGATTGCAGTGCTCTCTCATCCCCTCACTGAGAGTGAGTTGTGGCCTGAGGGGACAGAAAGCTCCCAGGCTGAGTTTCGCCCTGGCCACTTTCTAGGAATGCAACCTAAGGCACTTTGGACTGGCAACATCTGTCTGCCCTGAGGAGAGGCCTTGGGAGCTGGACCATCTTTACCAGCCGGGGACACTCCACCTCAGTGTCTCCGTCTGTGAAGTGGCCTTGATGACCGTGCCTTCCTCGTGGGGCTGGACAGAGTGAATGGAGGGGCGGAGCCCTTAGAGGGGCTCCTGGCGTGTAGCCAACTCCACGTGAGTGCTGGGGTTTTCCTTCCCTGGGTCCACACGCAAATCAAAGGGGACTTTACACCATGAACTGCTTCTTGCGGGGCCTGACACAAGCTGGGGTGTGCGGTGGGTCTCTGAGCACGTGCAGCTGCCTCGACCTCCGCCACCAGTGCGCACTGGACAGTCACCGAGCGCCTGCTGTGGGCCACGGGGCTGGGGCGGCGGGGCGGGGGTGTGTTCTAGGTGCCTAGGGCAGTCACATCTGTGACCAGGGGGATTCCCTTGCTGCCCTCTGGCCTCTCAGATTGGTGGGGCTGGGGTGGGGTACACAGATTAGACCAGGGGCTGCAGTCTGTGGCCCCCTGGACAAATGCTGTCCACCGCTGGTTTGTGTCACTGAAGTTTTATTGGCACATGGCCACGCCCATTCACTCACATGTTGTCCGTGCCGCTTTCATGCTGCAGTGGCAGAGCTGAGTCTCCAGACGGAGACCTGACAGCCACGGTGTGGAAAATATTCACTCTCTGGTCCTTTACGGAAAATGTTTGCTGACCCTGAGTAAAACCATGCTGGACAGAGGCGGGTGCGCAGAGGGGAGTGGAGCCTTGCGGATTCCAGGGCCTGCCATAGGTGGGCAGGAGAGGAGGCGACTGGAGTGAGAAACAGCAGCTGAGGGTGGAGCTTTCAAGCAGAGGGAATGTGCAAAGGCCCTGAAGCCAGAATGAGTGTGATTTCTTTGAGCAACAGAAGCTGTAAGTCAGTGAGTGGGGCAGTGGCTGAGATAGGCAGGGCCAGCGACATGGGGCCCTGGAGGCCCTGGCTCTGCCTCAGTTTGGTTCTGAGTTCAGTCTGTGGTGCTGGTGGGTTGGTGGGTTGAAGCCGGGCAGGGGGCACAGAGTCAGGTTTACAGAGTATGCTCTGGCTGCTTGGTGGGGGAGGGGCTGCAGAAGGGTGGGTGGGTCTGGACCAGGGGTGGGGCATGGGGGTGGAGGGAGGTGAGGGAGAGGAGGAAACCGGGACTGGGTTTCAGTCTGTGTGCCCTGGAGTGGTTGGTGGGGTGGGGAGGGCCCAGGAAGGAGCAGGTTGGGAGGCTGAGCTTGCACTGATGTGGGAGGAGCAGCAAGGGGGTTGCTGCTGGTGGAGCCTTCTGGACTGGGCTGGGTGGCCTGGGGCTTGGCCTGGGGGGACGCTGCCTTGACCTGGGACCTCTGAGCATGTGAGGTCCCTGCTTTCCACCTTGATGTTTCCTCTGAAGATGAGGGCAGTGGGGTCCCGAGGATTTAGGGGTCCAGAAATAGGTGAGGCCTGCAGGCCCCGGTGGCACTCTTTAAATGACACCTGCATGACCTGGGTATTTACAGAGGGGGAAGGAGGGCCAGACTCCAGGGTGGTCCTGGGCCCCCAGGCCTTACGTTCCTAAATCCTGCCACTGTGACCGAGTCGCATGTCACTGCATGTGACAAGGCAGATTGAGACCCTGCTGGGGATTTTCCCTCTGCTGCCAGCTGGACTCATAGCCCGGGCAGCGGGGCTGCACTGTGCAGGGGATTACTGACCAAGGGGATTAGCCGGGGAGCCCTGCATGGCTCTGTGCCTCCGGCCCGTCAGGCTGCACCGGAGGGAGTGGGGGCCCCGGGTGCTTGAACCAGTGGAAAGGAAAAGTTTGGGGAACTGACCTCTGTCTTCGATTGAAGAAAGGAACCCTAACATTTTGTCACAATTGTCCCCTTTCTCTTGCCCATGCGTCATGCATACGTGTAGTGGTATTTATCCTGGATGGGGGGCACAGGGTCGCTGTTGAAGGTTTAGGGGTTTGGGCTTCGTCATATCCTGTGGGTGATGTTTCTCACACTTGTCCTTATGTGCTCCCTACTGGGAGCTGTCTTAGCTGGAAGTGCGTGAAGCGTTTTGGAGATGGTACAGTGTGTGAGCAGGTGAGTGACCAAGGGGGTGGGGGTGGATGGAGAAGAGACAGAAGGAAAGCCAAGAAATGGGTCCCAGCAGCCATGGGAGGAAGTTGCTCAGCTGTTCTGTGCCTCAGTTTCCTCATTCGCAAAGCAGGATCACAGACATGCCTTCCTCTCTGGTTCACACAAGGATCAGATGCACCAGCGACCAGGAAATGCTCAGGACAGGGCCCAGCCTGTGGCGGATGCTCAGGAAGTGGGGAGCAAAGGCACACAGTCTGGGCTGCCTGGGCCAGCGCTGTGCGCCTCCACGTGGTAGGGCGTCTGGGGGGCTGTGCGGGGCAGCACGGTCAGCCTGGAGTCTGGACGGGCTGCCCCCAGGGCCCCTTGGCCTGCTGGCTTGGTGCAAGCCCATTTGGCTGTATGACTGGGCCACGTCTCTGTCGGGGGGCCTGGGCCTCGCTCAGGGTGGCTTAGGACCCGCTGTGTGACAGACATCCCTGTAGCTCAGTGGACTGTCTCCGAGGCTCGTTTCTCACTTAATGCCCAGTGTCCCTGGCAGGTCAGCAGGGAAATGACCTCGTTGTAATCACCCAGAGACTCGGGTGGTGGGGCTGCTGTCACCCCGAAGGTGCCCAGTGGCCTGGCAGAGGTGCACGTGCAAACCCTAGGCCACAGCTGCGGTTTCGGTGTCGTTATTGATAGGGCCTCTGGTCAGGCTCAGAGGAGCTGGCATGGGTAATACATTCTGAGCGTGCTGGACAGGTGATGGCATTTAGTGGTGGCCAGTCTCATGTTCTCATAGTGCTGCAGAGTGTCACCTGCAGGGTCATCTCTGTTGGCTGAATTCCTGGAGGCAGAACTGCCGGCGTAAAGGCTCCCTCCATGCCTGTGGCATTTGAAAGGTGCCACCTATGTTCAGATATGCCTGGGATGCGCCTTAGTCAGGCGTGGGGAGGCCCACAGATCAGAAGGTGACTGCCACTGGGAAGTTATGGGGGAGGGGCGCAGGGCGCGTGGGGGAGCCCCAGGAGCGGGGCGGGGGGGGGGGCGGGGGAAGCACGGGCCTTTTGGGGGAGTTTGTTAGGACACAGTGGACAAGGCAGGGTAGGTACACTGAGCAAGCTCACGATTGACCAGTTTGAATAATTCAGTTGCTCTGCCTGACGGGGGCGCTGGTACCTGGCCCTCCGGTGACTGGGGCAGGGGGATGGGGGCTTGTGTGTGTGAGCTAGATAAGGAGGTGGGTGAGCGTGTGGGTTGCTTGGTTTGTACATTGAAGGCACACTCACAGGGAACTGTTTGTGATCGCCGAGTTGGCCAGTGCCAGGACGGGACAGTCCCCCAGGTTCGCGGGCCCGAGACGCCAGAGCATCATCAAACACAGAAAGTAAAAAAGGCAATTAACCCGGAGGCGAATGGAGCGACCTGAGTCCCCGGCAGCAGGTGAGCGCTTTTGCCCATCCCCTTCTCCCATCTGCGCCCGTCTTGTGGGTGCAAAGCAACGTCTCAGCGTAATTGCGATTTAGGTTTGTCTTGTGAATAGGAGTGAAAGCTCTCCATACAGTTTTTCCTTTTTCTGTGTCAATTTTGTTTTATTAAAAATATATTCCAGCAACAGGAGCAAAGACAAGTCTGAGATAGAGTCACTTGCCCCCCCCCCCCCAGGTCACACAGGGACGGGGACAGCATACCCCTGCAGTATTCTGTAATTTTGTCAGAGCTGGGAGTTGGAGCAGCACCCTTGAGGGAGTCAGGGCCACCGCTGAGGCCGTCTTCTTGTCTTCTCTTGGGCAAGTTCTGGGGGTCCTGCTCCCAGCCTTCTTGGTTCCTCTTTACCTCTCACCCCATTTCTGCATTTAATCACACACATTTGAGTGCCCTTAATTCACCTTCTGGGAACTGTATAATTGTATCTTTCTCATATTCAGTTGAGTTACCCATCTTATTGATTTGCAGGAACTCTTTATTATGGGGGGGGTTCTTTTAATTTACGGTACAAGTGCAAGTCGTTTTTCCCCCACCTTTTCTTATGATGCCTATTAATGCCAGCTAGGTAGTTTTGTTTTTCCATGGTCAAATTCATCAGTCTTTCCTTTTGTGGTTTCCCAGTTCAGTCTTATAGACAGAAAATTCTTCCCTGTTCTGAGGTTATAATTAAATTCTTCTAGTACCTCTATAATTTCACTTTTTTAATGTTTAAATTATACTATGTTTGGACTTTACTCTGCTATAAGGCATATGAGGGTTTAGTTGATTCAGACTTTTCCAGGTGGCTCAGTGTTGTCTGAGCCCAGCCTTCTAGAGAGTCTGCCTTCCTCACCCCTTGAGACCCCGCCCTGATCCATTCACCAGACTCCTGCAGGCAGCCAGTCTATTTCTGGACTTCCTCTTCTGACCTGTCTCGTGTGTCTCGCGTGTCTCGCGTGTCTCGCGCAGCAGGCGTGTCTTAAACTACAAGCAATCACAAGCTTGCTGTGACAAAGTGACGGCCAGACCCGGCCAGACCCGCACGCAGTGGGACGTGCATGTTTCTGTCCCTCCCTCTCTGTTTCTGCAGAGGTGATGACCGTCATTCCAGGCGTTTCTTCTGTGCCCGTACCTGCCTATCTTTGCCTATGTTATTCTTTTTTACATATTTTTTTCTGAAAACTTTCAAGCCTGCAGGAAAAGTTACAAGAAGGCGAAGGTGAACACCTATACACCCTTCACTGAGGTTCCCCAGCTGTTCCCGGTCACCTCACTGCATTGTCTCTGTGTGTGCTGTCCTGCTGGACCATTGGAAGGTCGCACACGATGTCTCTCTGTCCCTGTGCAAAAGCGGCTGGTTGCTGTCACTCGCGGTTCTGTTCCGTAACATGGCCACAGGTAGCAAACCGCTGCTCCGGAGGGAATGCAGGGCTCACATTCCTGCAGGTCTCTGGTCCACAGTTCTCAGCTGATCAATAAGTAACCTCGCGTTGTGTGCGTTTCTGCGTAGACACTGTATGTAGCATGCACCGTTGCTTTATTAACACTGTGCCCCCAGCCCCGTCGCTCACGCCTGAACCAAGCTTCTGTGACACGTGTCTGCTCGGTAAGACACGGCTTAGGAATCCTAGACAGCACTTCAGTTCTGTGCCAGAGAGACATTTTAAACAGCAAAATCACCAAGAGAAAGCACAAAAATGCAAAAGAAGTGGCACTTGCTAGGCTGTGAAAAGGGCACTTATATTTACACTACAAGAGCTGAGACAAGGAGGCAGAGCGTCGCCCGGCTGAACCCTGGCTAGGTACCTGTGGGGGCAACACAGTTTTTCACTGCCTGCCCGAGTCTGTGAGTGCAGGCGAAAGCCCCATGGGGGTTGATGTGGGCTCACAAATAAGTTTTACCCAGAAGGTGAGTTGCAGCTATGGAATTTGTGAATAGTGAGCATCGTCTGTGTAACGTACAAGCGAAGGTACTCTGGCTTAGTGCGGGGCCCAGGGTAGGGAAAGCAGCATGGGTGCGGTAGGCGCCGTTTCAGCAATTGGTTCGGAGTTGTTCTGAGCTGGAACTGTTTGTCCCCTCTCCAGGGTTCAGTCCAGGATCACACAGCACTTGGAGACATGGGGACAGTGGGGTCACCTGAGGACCCATGCCTGGACAGGCTTCCTTCCTGGTCTGACAAGTCCTCTGTGGACCTTGACCCCACTGCCCAAACCCTTCCACCTGAGGACCCATCGAGAATGACCCACCCTCCCCACCTCATCTGTCCTCCACCTCACACACCTGCGGACCTCTGCTCTCTCCTCCAGGAAGCCCACCCAATTCCCTCAACCCAGGGCACTGAGCCTGCTGAGCCTTTCCCCCCGTCCTCATGGAACCATGCATGGTGGTGGTTGTCCACCAACCTGTGGGCCGGCTTTGCCCAGAGCCTTTGGCCCTGGACTTTGGCAGCAGGGCTGTGCTGGGCACAGACAAGTGTTCGGCCATGTTTGTAGCATGAGTGGTAAATGTTCTAGAACCTTCTTTCTGTTTTTCTTGAACACCGGGACTTTGGAAAACTGTCCAGCTAGCAGCTTAAAGCCAGCAGTCCTTCCCCCACCCCACGTCCTCTGCGAGGCTTCCTGTTTACCACTCTGGAAGTGCGCTCATTCTGTGCAGGGAGATCAAGGGAGGGCGAAGAGCAGAGCGGGCAGAAGGAGTTGGGGCAGATCTCCGTGGGGGGGAGGAAGGGCAGGGTGGCTGCTGTCAGGGCTCTGCCCCTTGGGGTCGGCCCCTTACTCCATCCGTGCTGCCGCCTAGCTGCACCCTCCCCTCCGGCCACACCACACCCTTCCACGCCCTTCGCTGTTTCCCGCAAAGCGTCCTGTCCTCCACCACAGGGCTCTTGCGTGTGTGTGTGTGTGGGGGGGGGGGGGGCTGCCCTCCCCCTTAGAATTCAGCACTGGCTTGTGATTGTTCTTTCCCTTCCCGTGAAAAGATGGCACGTGTTCAGGACAAAATGCAGGCCTGGCCCCACCCCCAGGCACGTCTGCTGCTAGCTTCTCTGTCCCCTTGTGAGGCACTTGGCCACGCAGCAGTGCCCTGGTCACATACCTCCTCCCGTTGTGTTTGTAAAACACACTTCATTCTGCACTTTGACTTTTTCTAAACACTTTTTTGGGGTAATAGCTTTATTGATATACAATTCAAACACCACACCGTTTACCTAAAGTGTATAACTCATCGGTTCTTACTGTTTGCACAGCGCTGTGCATCCATCACCACAGTCAGTTCTGAGACTCTCTCACCCGCTCTGACGAAGTCTGTCCCAGTTAGCGTCGCGCCCCAAGTCCCCTCCCCACCGTCCATTTCCTGTCTCTGTGAATCTGACTCCTCTGGGGATCCCGTATGAGTGGAATGCACACTATTTGACCTTTTATGACTGGCTTATTTCACTCAGCACCCCCAAAAGAAGCCGCGCCCATCAGCAGTCATAATAGTTGCTTTCTATCCCCCTCCCCAGCCCCCGACAACCACTAAACCCACTGTGTCTCTGTGGATTTGCCCGTTCATGTGTCATATAAATGGAATCACTGGTTCCAAGGTTCATCCATGTTGTAGCAAGTGTTAGGGCTTCCTTCTTTTTCAGGGCTGCATAATATTCCTGTGTGTGTGTGTGTGTGTGTGTGTGTGTGTGTGTGTGTGCATGTATGTATGGACACTGTGTTTATCTACTTACCAGTTGATGGACTCATAGGTGTTTCCAGCCTTTGGCTGCTGTGAACCTGCATATATGGCTTTTCTGTGTGGTTGTGTGTTTCTGTTTCTGTTGGGTGGATGCCTTGGAGCAGAATGCTGGGTCACATGGAAACTTTGTGTTTACATTTTGAGGATCAGACTGTTTTCTTTCTTTCTTTTTTTAAGATTTTATGTATTTACTTTTTGAGACATGGGGAGGGAGGGAGAAAGAGAGGCAGAAAAACAGCAATGGGAGAGAGAAACATCAATTGGTTGCCTCTCACACGCCCCCAGTGGGGGGCCTAGCCTGCAACCCAGGCATGTGCCCTGACTGGGAATTGAACTGGCAACCTTTCTGTTTGCAGGCTGGTGCCCAATCCACTGAGCCACGCCAGATTGTTTTCTGTGATGGCCACACCATTGTACATTCCCACCAGCCATGCACGAGGGCTTTGATTTTTCCACTACACTTGTTTTGTCCATCTTTTTCATTTTTAAGATTTTATTTATTTATTTTTAGGGAGGGGGGAGGGAAGGAGAAAGAGAGGGAGAGAAACATCAATGTGTGGTTGCCCCTAGCCGGGTACCTGGCCCATAACGCAGCATGTGCCCTGACTGGGAATCGAACCAGCGACCTTTTGGTTTGCAGCCCGCGCTCAATCCACTGAGCTATACCAGCCAGGGCTATTTTATGTGTTCCTTTAAATTGTGGTAACGTTAGTTAATAATATATACATTTCAGGTGCACACCATCATTATTTAATGGTGGGATTACTAGAGCATGCTCTCCATGAAAAGTCCAGAGTCCATATGATGTGCTGTGAGTCACTTGTGTGTGGCGTGAGGTAGGGCCCAGCTTCATTCCCTGCGTGTGGAGATTGGGTGTCCCCACACTGCTTGTTGAGAAGGTTTTCTTCCTGTTGGTTGTCTTGGCACCTCGCTGAAATCGGTTGACTGTGAACGTGCAGGTTAAGTTCCGGACTCTAAGCCAGTCCCTGGGCCTGTCTTTGGGCCAGTACCGCACTGTGCTAGTGACTAGCTTTGTAGTAAGTTCTGAAATGGGGAAACATGAATCTTCCGACTCTGTTCTGCATTTTGCCTTTTAATGTATTAAGTCTGGCTTGGTCCTCGGTCTCTGTCAGTGCAGCTTGGAACTGCCACAGCCTTTGAAACACCTGTACAGTATCCCATTGGAGGCATTCTGGCCCTTCATCTAGTTTGCTCATCCGCTCTGTGCGGAGCACCTGCCGTGTGCCAGGCCTAGTGGGAAGGGCATAGGTGGTGGGGCCTGGAAAGGGCACAGGAAGAGGCTGAGCAGGGGTCAGTCAGCACCAGGTGGCCCAGGCCTTGCCCCTGTGGGCACAGACGAGGAGCAGACGGAGATGTGTCCAGGTGGACGACACTATGTTGAAGTGTCCGGTTGTAGCAATCACTGCAAAGCAGTTGCCCCCAAACACGGTGGCTTTAAACAAGAATGAACACTTACTATCTCACTGTTTCTGTGGTTCAGAAATCCAGGGGTGGCTGAGCGGGGTGGTTCTGGGTTGGGGTCTCTCACGAGGCCGCAGGCAAGCTGATGCCTGGGGCTGCCCCATCCAAAGGCGTGGCTGGGGCTTCCTCGGGGTGGCTATCGGGAGCGCCTCAGCAACTCAGGGCACTGAGTGCACTCCTGGTGTGTGAACTTCTTCCCCAGGGAGCAATCCAAGAGCAAGGTGAGTGTGGCAGCGTCTTTTACGACCCTGTGTCAGAAGTCCCACGCTGGCACTTCAGCCATATCTGTGGGTCACGCCCACCGGCCATTGCAGGAGGATGCGGACACCAGGGGCCACGGCATCAGACAGCTCGTTTGGCTCCAGAGCCTCCCATTCTCACCTGTAGAACTGGGTGGTCATACCCTCGCCTCAGGGGCAGACGGAGGCTTGAGCTGTGTGGTTACTATGTACCTGGCACAGGAGAACCCTCCACGTGCAGGAGCTCCTACAATAACCCCAGGGCCCAGACGGGCGTCTGGGGCCTGGTTCGCGCCCGGCTCAGCCACCAACTTTCTGTGGGACTTTGAGCAAGCCCTGCCCCCTCGGCTTTGGGGTGAAACAGAGCCAGCTTGGCCCCTAGGATTCCCGAAGCTCGGACCAGTTCCTGCTGGGAAATTGGCCTGGGGCTAGAATGGTGAGCGAGTGCCTGGCCCAGGCTCCCGTTGGCCTGTAGTCTCACTGGGGGGCATCCACCCTGTGAATGACAAGAGCCGGCCCACGAGGCCTCCAGCTGAGGGGCCCCTGTGGCTCTGGCATTCTGGAGCCAGGTGCAGCATCCGCAGCCCAGCCCAGCCGCCGGAGAGTAAAAATATATCTGGGAGGAAAACTGGGCCAGAAACCTCTCACGTGGGCCCTGAGACAGCGCGTGATCCTTGCCAGGCGTCTGCGGGGGGGGAGCCGCCTTCTGGGGGAGCCCTCTCTCTGGTGTGCTCTGTCCAGCCGTCCTGGGACATGGCTCCAGGCTGCTGGCCCTTCCCCAGCGGCGATGTGCAGTCATATATCTGCCATTGGGACCTAGTGTCCCCTTGGGGAGCCCCTGTTCCCCACAGCCAGGCAGAGTGGTGTTAGCTCCTGGGATGGGGACCTAGCAGCCAGAGCTGCATATGCCCCACATGTGACCGGTGAAGTCTTGCCCTGGACTTTGTGGGGGGCACTCAGACACCTGCCTGGAGGAGACGGTCAGCAGGGAGGGCAGCAGGTATAAGGCAGAGTGCTTGGGAGCCCCCAGGTCCAGCCAGGCTTGAGGCCCACCACCTCTGACTTCTCCACTTACGCACTTAGGCAAGCTTTCATGTGAGGTGCCAGCTGATCTCTGTCATATCTGTTTAATTCTGCCCTTGTGGAGATTCGTCCGTTAGTGGACATGGCTATGTTCTAATAAAACTTTATTTATAAAAATAGGTGGTGGGCGGGTATGGTCGACAGGGAGGTTTCTTGGCCTCAGTTGTGTTAACAAATAGCCCCCAACACACACCTTTTTCTTCAGGCAGCACGAGTTGGGTTTCTGTTCAACACAAAACATCCTCATACCGCTTCTCTGAGCTTTTCCCCTCTGAGAAGAGAGGAGACAGGCGCTGCTTGGGACGGGACAGGGCAGGCCAGAGGCACCGAGGGCTGTGGCCTTGCTGGGTGTTCAGCCCTTGGTCAAATGTCCAGCTCCAGGCAATGTGTGCAAGATGAGTGTGTAAGCGCTTCCCCTGTAGCTCCTAATGGTGCTCACCCGCAGCCTCCTCCATGAGCCCTCCAGGTTTCTTGCTCGGTGAATACTCACTGAGGTCTGCTCTGGGCCCAGCACTGGGCTGGTGCAGAGTCACTGAGGGGGACAGGGAGAGAAGGCCTTCCCTGTGGAGCTCCACTGAGGGCAGGATGTGAGGGTGGAGCATCAGAGGGAGTGGCCAGGGTGGCCAGGAGAGGGTCACACCCTAGGTCCCAGGACTGCACAGGAAGCATTCACTGAGTAGAGGGGCAGTGGGGAGGAACGGGTGCAGTCAGCAGCAGGGCCCAGGGCCTAGGGGTGCAAGGGAACCTGAATAGTGGAGGGCCCGAGGGAAGAGCCCCGAGGGGGTGCCAGGCTGGAGGGGTGGGTGGGAGCCAGGCTGGGCTGGGGGGCAAGGGGAGTGAGGAGGTTGGGAGTACCTGGGGGCAGTCAGAGGTAGGGGGGTGACTCCTGGGAGTGCCTGGGTGGGGGCCAGGACAGTGTGCCCGGGGCTCCAGTGTGAATGGATGCAGGCTCCCCTCACCCCAGCATCCAAAACTGTGGAAGAATACCAATCTCCATGGTCGTGATGCCATGGGTGACGCTGGGCAGTGTCCTCTGCGTGGCAAGGGCTCTGCAGAAGGTCACCCAGGCCCAGAGATAGCACACAACTGGGCACGTCTGTACGCAGGACGGAGCAAAAGTTGATCAACAAACTCTAGTGAGCCAGCAGCATTCCTTGCGGGGCCAGTGCTGAGCCCACCAGGGACTCTGTCCTTGAGCCCAGTTGAGACAGGGGCAGGTGACCAAGTGGCTGCAGAATGTTGGGCCAGGTGCCTGGAAGCCCATTGGAGAGCAGCAGCTCCACCTGGGGCATCAGGGTGACCTCTGAAGTGCTTCTTGAGGGAGAGGCCGGTTGCCTGTTCAGACAGGTCAGCCGGGGCCGTAGGGACGCAGGGTGCGTGGGGGTGGGGAGCAGAAATGTTTGCCGACCTCTGACTTAAAGGCTAGAGAAAGATCTCACTAACCTACATACTGGTATATTGGTGTCTTTTATAGTATTCTGTGCTTTTCTGGGTGTTTAAACTCTTTTTTATATAAGATTTTATTTATTTTAGAGAGATGGGAAGGGAGGGAGAGGTGGGAAGAGAGAAACATCAATCGGCTGCGTCTCGCGTGCCCCCAAATGAGGACCCGGCTGCAACCTGGACATGTGCCCTGACCGGCTTCGCCTCAGCCTTGAACTCACCCCAGCCCCTAAGCCTCACTCTCCTCAGCCATAAAGTGGGTCCACGGGCGATTGCCCTGGGGGGTCGGGGAGGGTTGGGGACACGGCTGGTAGAGCTGGTAGAGCACGAACGAGGCTGTGTGGGGAAAGTGCATGTGTTGTAGATTTTTTTTTAAAAAATGATTGTTTTCTGTGACAGCGTCCCAATTTTCCCCGTTGCGCTCTCCTGCCCCGCCCCCTCCACAGCCAGTCGCCACCCTGCTGTCCACGTCAGCGGGTCTGTTACCTGTTCCTTGACTGGACTCTTCCCCTTCTTTCACCCCTCCCCCCCGCCCCCCGGGTCGCTGTCAGTCTGTTCCTTGTTTCCACACCTCTCGTTCTATTTCGCTCATTTGTTTGTTTTGTTCATTAGGTTCCTCTTACAGGTGAGATCACATGGTATTTGTCTTCCGCCACCTGGCTTATTTCACTTAGCATCATGCTCTCCAGTTCCATCCATGCTGTTGGGAAAGATAGCTTCTTATTACAGGAAACTTGAAACAAGACAAAACTAGACAGGATAGCACAATTGAATATGTTTTTATCATGAAACATTGTAAATACCCAGAGAATAGTGTAAGGAACCCCCACATACTTCCTGTCCCCCTCCATTTTTACATTGCTGCGTTTGCTTCAGGGTCCTCCCTGGGCACTGCTGACGTCATGCTGGGCCGCTCTTTGCTCGGGTGGGACCGTCCTGGGCACCACGGGGTGCTGAGCAGCATCCCTGGCCCCCACTTGATGCCAGGAACACTCCCAGTCGTGACAACCACAGGTGTCCCCAGACACTACCCAGAGTCCCCTGGGGGCAGAATCGCCCCAGTTGAGAACCCCTTACAGATCACTTGCCTCCAGCAGGGCTCCTCTGGCCCCTCTCAGGAAATGTTTGCTGACCTCTGACTTAAAGGGTAAACAGAAAAAGGTCTGACTCACCTACATAATGATACATTGGAGTCTTATATTATTCTGTGCTTTTCGGAGTGTTTCAAATATATTTTTAAAGATTTTATTTATTTATTTTAGAGAAATGGGAAGAGGGAGAGAGAGAGAAACATCGACGTGCAAGATAACCAAGCGGTTGCCTCTCGCTCGCCCCCGACTGGGGACCTGGCACATGCCCTGACTGGGAATCGAACCAGTGACCTTTCAGTTTGCAGGCTGGCGCTCAATCCATTGAGCCACACCAGCCAGGGCTAAAATATTTTTATTAAACTAATGTTACATCTAGACAAATAGCTAGTCCCCTTCATACATTTTATCCCCAAAAGAGGTCCCAGCACCTAGGAAGTACTCTCTGAGTTTAGAATAAATGAATGAATGTACGTGTGGTCAGGAAAGGCCTTTCTAGGAAGTGACGTGAATGTCTGAGACCCGAGTGACAGAGGACAGGATTGATCTGTGTGAAGGTGTAGGGGCAGCATGTTCCAGACAGAGGGCATGGCACGTGCAAAGGCCCTGTGGCGGGGCTGTGATGAGCCAGTGCGAGTGAGGCCCGTGGCACGGAGCTTGGCACACTGGTGCGCTGGTGGCGCCCACTACTCCCTGTGGGACCACTCGCATAAAAACGTGTTTCTTCAAAGCTTGAAAACACCTTGCATCAAAGATCACAATTTACCTTTTACCTGGAGGGAAAAGATTTTATTAGTAAAATTTTCAACTGCATTGAGAAGTTGAGCGAATTGAACAGTGGAAACTCGCTCCTTACCACCTGAACCTACAATTGACATTCTGCTGTTTACTTCATCCCTCACCCTCCTCTTCCCCTGCCCTCCCCCTCTCTATCCCTCCCTCTTTCCAGCTAGGATTTTGGGTACACCTCAGGACTGCGGGCATCAGCACACTCCACCTGTAAGCACTTCAGTGTGTGTATCATTAACCACAATTTGGTATATTTCAACCTGTTTTCTCCACGTTAACTACTCTGATCAGCTATTAACTCTAGAATTCTCAGCCTTTCCCGACCTAACAGTGGTGGTAAAGTCTGAGATACTGCAGAGTGTGAAAGTTCCTTATTTCTGCTGTGGTGCAGTGTTGACCCCAGATTCACACCTACTCAGTGTCACACCAGGTAGGACCCTGGTCAGGAAGGATTAGCAGTTGGGGCTCCAGCATCTGTGTCTTAATGGGAGAGGGCATCTACATCTCACAGGTAAAAATTAACCTTAGCACTAAGCCAGGGAAGGTAGCCTATGAAGAGCCAGGGTCGGTGCAAGGGCAGAAACCCCTGCGTTCCACCTGTTCGCACACGCACGGTGACATCGGGTGAGTTGCCCCCCACCTTGCTGCACCCCATTTCTTTCTAATGGTGCATCAGTTGGTTCTCTTGGGTTTTCTAAAATTTTGTATTTTTTCTTTGCAATCTTCATTCCTTTTCTTCTTTCTTGCCCTATTGCATTGGTGAGTGCCCCCCACCCTGCAGTGGAAGTCTCGGCCCCTCCTCTTGTCCTGCGGTTGATACTAATTTGTGTGCCATGAGGTTTTGCTTTGCGCTTGTTTTTAAGTAAAGGCATTCGTCTTCCTTCAACCCTCGCTTTTTTTCTTTCTCCATTTTCTTAATGTTTTTAACATAAAATTCATGTTGAATTCTGTTGATTGCTTTTCTGGATTCTGAGACGTGATCATCTGGGTTTTCACCTTTGGGTAACTTCTTAAATTTCCCCGAAACCGTTTCTCCTGCGTAGAATGTGGTAGTGAGATGAGATCACTCAGTCAGGTGGTCTCTGGCTCAGGCGTCAGAGTGCCCCAGCTTTGCTCCCTGCCGTGCCCGCGTCTGCTGCCTCTGTGCTACCTCCCATACACTGTCCTGGGGCTCTGCTCCTGTGCCCAAAGGCTGGCCAGGCCACTCCAGCCAATCAGGGAGGTGGGCCTGCGGCTGGCTCCCGGGTGCTGCTTCCTGCTTAGCAGGGTTGCAGACTCCATTGCAGGGGGTTGACGCTGTGGGTCGTGGCTCCCCCCTGGGGGCCGCAGTCCCTGCACAGGTCCGACAGACCTCACATCCCCTACCACCCTTTTCCAGGGGCAGCTCTCCCTCCCAGCTCTCAGAGAACTCTGACGGTGTCTGTCAGCAGATGACAAAGTAGACCTGGTCTGCCTGTCACGGGGGGCAAGGAAGGAGCAGTCACCACGGGAGGGTGCTCCGAGCAGAGGGATGAGCGCCAGCCTGCAGGGCCCAGAATGAGGAAGCTCAGGAGTCAGCAGGAACCAGGGAGGGGCAGGTGAGGCTGAGCAAGGAGGCACAGGCAGAGTGACCAGAAGGGGGACCCACCATGCCCTGTCCTGTGACAAGGTCTCACTCAGCCCCACTGTGGCCCTGGGGAGCAGACATCATGTCCACTTACACCAAGAAATACTACACACTGTGTCACCCACCCCCCCATGCCCCCATCCTCTCCCTCCCTCCCCTCACTCTGCTCCAGCCACACAGGGCTGTCGCAGTTTCTCCAACACACCAAGCCTGGTCCTGCCTCCGGACCTTTGTATATGCTGTCCCCATACCTGAGTCACCCTTCTCAGACTCTTGCAGGGTCTGCTTTGCTCCCTTGCTCCATCTAAGAGCTGGCTCAAGTGTCACCCCCTAAGAGAGGCTGTCCTCAACCACCTCACACAAAACAGTCCCTCCAAGGTCCCTCTCTCTGCCTCCCCAGCTTCCTCAGTCTTCCCAGAACTTGGGACCACGTGGCACTTGTGTTGTGTACCCCCTGGGCGGGCCGAGGCAGTGAGTCTCCCTTCCTTGAGAAGCCGCCTGGACCGGGCCCATCACCCTGGGGCGGGCCGTGCCTGTCAAGGTCTTGAGGGAGAAGGCTCAACTGTGTGCCAGCTCGGTGCACCCCGGTGTCCTGGGTCCAGCGGACGCTCACTGCGGTGGGTGGGCTGCTGCCTCCCTGAGGGTGCGGACCGGGCAGCAACTTCCACCCAACGCTCAATTCTGTCTCACTGGGAGTTTGACAGGAAGATCCCCAGTCCCATCAGCCCAGCTTGTGTTTTCTGTTTCTTCATTAAATTTTAATTTATTCCTTTCTTCCTTCCTTCCTTCCTTCCTTTTTTTTTTTTTTTTTTTTTTTTGGTCAGGCTACACCTCTCCATCCGCATTCTTACTTTTGATTGCCGAGTCCTCACTGGCCTTGCCTTCAGGCTGGTGCCAGTTCAGTCATTGATTCATTCTTCATTCAGTCAGTCTTATCCCTGGTTTCTTGAGTGTCTCCTGTGGGCCGGCTTTTGTTCTAGGCCCGTGGGACTCAGCAGCCTAGGGGTAAAAAGCCCTGAAGAAGGGCCATGCCCGGTGTGTTCGACCAACAGGGAAGAGGCCCCTGTGGGTGGAGCAGAGTGAGCGAGGAAGGAGGGGAAGGGAGGAGTGGAGGAGCGGGGCGGGCTGAGAAGAGCTTCGTGGGCCCGGGAGGACCTCGGTTTTTACCCTGCAGAGCCCAGGAGGGCTGTGGGCAGATCAGAGACGGGACCTGACTCGGGTGCTCACCGGCGCCCTCTGGTGGTTGCTGCGAGGAGAACAGACTGGGGCGGGTCAAGGGCTGGGGAGACTGCTGGTCCAGGGAGGAGGTGATGGGGTTGAGAGGAATGGGGAGCAGTAGCACATTCTGGACAGATTAAAGGTAGAGCCTAGTGCTGAAGGACATGTGTTAAGGTCCCCTCTCAGGGCCCTAGGGGCCCACAGTCCTTTGGCAGCTTTCTCTGCCTTGGTTTCCACATCAAACAAATGTGGAGAAGCAGCTCCTGCTGAGCCTTGTGTGTATGCAGAGGGGAGAGGACTGTGTCTGTCCCTCCATCTGTCTGTCCCCCCTTCTGTCAAAAGTCAGTGAGCATTTAAGGTGTCTGCTAATGGCAGGACCAGTCCCGCAGGCAGCGTGGCTGTGCCCCCAGGCAGGTCTTGGCCTGGAAACGGGGCTGCGAGGGGGGTGCCCTCCCAGCTCTCCCTGTCAGGCTGTTCCCTTCCTCCAGGCTAGTTTTAAAAATTAATTTATTTGGAAAGATGGGGTGGCTCCTTCAGAAGATGACTGGTCCCATCTTGGGCCGGGAGGAGCCCCACATCTGGCGTGGTCTCTGCCAGCCCGGGCTGGCCCAGCGAGTATGGGGGGGCACTTCCCGCAGCCGTATGCCCACGTGCCGCAGACGCACCCCTGGGCCGCTGCCCTCCTGTGAACACGTGTGGAGGCTGAGTGGCAGGGTCACCGCCCTCGCAGGCGTCGTGCTGTGCTGGGGCAGATGATGAGGTTAAAAAAGGAATTTCCGAGCGCCGGTGGGGGCATGCAGATGGCAAACCTGGGGAATGTAGTAGCCTGAGTGACAGGACGGGGGTGGGGGGGTGGGGGGGCGGTGACTAGGGTGGCCGCTCTGAGAGGAGGCTGGACTGAGACCGGAAGGCTGAGGGGCTGGCCTCGGGAAGATCCAGGGGAGGGTGTTTTGGGCAGAGGGAATGGCACGTGCCAAGGCCCTGAGGGGACTGGGTGTTCCCTGCACCGGCCCCACAGGCCCACAAGAATTCTTGGGTTGGTGGGGAGCAGGAGGACATAGGAGGTGTGGTTTGTGGAGGAGGCCGGGACCTGGCGTAGGACCTGCTCTGGCAGCAACCCTGGGATGAAGGGCCTGAAGCTGCAGAAGACTCAGGTGGTCACTGCTGGGTAGGCTGTGGGCCCAGGGGCCCCCAAACGTGGTCGAGAATGTTCCGCCCTGGTCCACCACTGACTTCCTGCCTTCTCTCCTCTTCCTTCCCCATACCCCAAACGCAAAACCATGAATTGTTCTGCTATTGGGTGGCCAATGAAAATATTATGTCAGCTTTCCAGCACCTTCTGGCCCCTGCTTGCCACCGGCTGGGCCTCGGGATGTGCCAAAGCCCAGATTCCTCCCTGGGGCTAGGATGCCGGGGCAGGGAACCTCAGACATCTGTCAGTGAGCACCCAGGGTCCAGCGCAATCCCTGCGTGGCTGATGTATGCTGGTCCACCTGCCTCTCCTGGTGCCCTGGGTGGTGACTCTGTTAGCCATGTCCCACAAGCCAGGGTCCCCTCTGGTAGGCCCTGCGGCCATGCCCTTAGCCTCAGCCAGCTGCCCCCCACCCAGCCTCAGTTTCCCCATCCAAATCCTGGCCTATAGGGGATTTTTTTTTTTTTTAAATCTTTCAAGCTTTTATTTAAGGGCAATGATCCAGGAGGGACTTTAGATCTTGTTGAAAGCAGCCACGTCCGTGGATGCTTTCACACCTCCAGCATGTCTGTTCCAGCTTTACCGTCTTCCACTACACACTGTATTTGAAGTTTTTAACTACCTACCCCACTGGAGCCAGTTTAGAAGAGCCCCAGACCAAGCCGCCTGCTTGAATGCTCCTGACACACTCCTCTAATTTCGCCGTGGCCGTCTCGCCATCCCGAGGTCTCACATCTAGTGAGATGGGAGACTCGGCAGCAGGAGCAGGTTTTTGGCTTTCTTTGACTCATGCTGTGCGAGACGTTCTTCCCTTAGCCTTTTCGCTTCTTCACTTTCCTCCTCCTCATCGGATCCAAATGTCATCCTCGTCTTTACTATCTGTAGCTCCCCTTCCTGCGGTGTCTTCCACATTCGCGCGGCGTACTTGCCCAAAGCTTTCTTCCCTCCAGGCAGGCTGGCTTGGACTGTCTCCTTGGGGTCTCAGCACCTGGTTCACGTCCAGGTGGGAACTCGGGGTGGTAGCTGGGATGGTGGTCACGGCTGAAAGAGGACATGAGTCCCCACCCCTGCTGGCCTGGTTGTACCTGTGGCTGTGTCGTCTTGGGCTTGTTTCATATATATATATATATATATATATATATATATATATATATATATATATATATATACACACACACACACACATATGCATATATATATACTTAAGTCCTCACCTGAGGACATGGTTATTGATTTTAGGGAGAGGGGAAGGGAGGGAGAGGGGGAGAGAAACATCAGTGTGAGAGAGAAACACTGATTAGTTGTTTCTCGTACGTGCCCAGATGAGGGAGGGAACCTGCAATCTAGGCATGTGCTCTGACCGGGAATTGAACTCATGACCTGTTTACGGGATGATGCTTCAGCCAAGCATACTGAGCCATATTGGCCAGGGCTTATGTTTCTTTTGTTGAGAAATAATTCATACACTATGAAATTCACACTTTAAGCATGTGAATTTTAAACAGTTCAGCATTTTTTGTATCTTCAGAATGTTGTGCAACTGTCAGTTACTGGAACAGAGGGGTCCCTCCTCTGTGGGGTGAGATTGACCCCCTGACCCCTGACCTGGGCCCGTCTCTCTCCGGGGACCCCTTGGGTTCCCTCTCTCTCCCTTTCTGACCCACATGCTTCCTGGCGGCCTGGCCCACTCTCCGAGTTCCAACCCTGTCTGCATCCTGATGACGTCTGCAGTCCTGTCCCCAGCTGGGGCTCCCCTGCGCTCCAGGCTTGGGGTCCAGCTGCCCCAGACATCTCTATGCAGAGGACTCACGGGGGACTCACAGTCAACACAGTCACAGTACACCTGACCGTACCCCCATACCTGCTCCTGCCCATCCCCCATCTCAGCTGGCCCCTCCTTCCTTCTGTTAATTGCTCCAGCTATAATCCTTAGTCATTTCTGACTCCTTGCTGTTCTTCACTCTGCCTCCAGTGAGCACAGCCTGTCTGTCCTAACTTTAGATCTTCCCGGAATCCACCCATTTCTCCCCACTCCTAAACCCCCAACTTGGTCCACCTCATTAATGCCCACTTAGACCAGGCAGGCCTCTTGCCCAGCCTGGTCCCTGGCACCTGCCCTCACTGCCCCCACCTCCACAGTCTGTCATCCCTGCAGAAGCCACCAGAGGGCACCTGTGAGCACCTATGTCAGGGCCAAGTCCACCCTCTGCCCACAGCCCTCCAGGGCTGCCAAGACCTCTCTTGCTAC
The DNA here is from genome assembly GCF_022682495.2 of Desmodus rotundus. Taxonomy (NCBI): domain Eukaryota; kingdom Metazoa; phylum Chordata; class Mammalia; order Chiroptera; family Phyllostomidae; genus Desmodus; species Desmodus rotundus. The sequence goes on along the minus strand of NC_071395.1, from coordinate 38,896,301 downwards.
TCTGCACCCAGCCTGTTCTGCTGGCACTCACCCTACTGTACAGGCCCTTCTGAGTCACCCCCTGTGTCCGTTTTGAGCCTTTGAAGGCAGGGGCCAGGTCTGTTATGGTCATCACTTGCTTCCCTGCAGGTTGCCTCCCAGTGAATGAGTTTCTTGTTGCAGCTGAAACACCACTGCAAACTTGGCTTAAAATCACACACATTTATTCTCTGATAGTTCTGGGGTCAGGAATCTCACGGGTCTCACAGGGCTAAACCCAGGTGTGGGCAGTGCTGGTTCTCCCTACAGCTCCAGGGAAAACCATTTCCGGCCTTTTCCAGTTTCTAGAGGTGCTGCATCCCTATTTGTGCCCCCTTCCTCCATCGTCACAACCAGCACTGCAGCCTCTTCCATCTCTGACTCTGACCCGCCTGCCTCCCTCTTATGAGGACCCTGCGATGACACTGGCACCCCAGGGAATCTAGGGTCACCCCCATCCCAGAACCCTTAACTCAGTTCCATCTGCAAAGCCCATTCTGAAATCAGAATGTAGACATCTTTTGGGAGGAGGGGGCAAATCTGCTGACCACCCTCATTGAACAGATAATCCTCAGCAGAAGCCACTTTCCCAGTGAGGACACTGGGTCCCAGAGAGGTTAGTGGTGGGCCTGAGGCCTCCTGCTGGGAACCAGGGCTGAGGGGATGGTCCCAAAGGAGGAAAATCACCCACCTTCTCACCATGAGCTTCCCTATGCCAGGGAAGCTCTCCTGGGGCTGTGGTGGAAGGGACCAAGTCCCTGGTGGGTTTTCCAGAGTGGGCACCCTCCATGGGGCCAGTAGAGCCGGCCCTGTCGCTCCAGCCTGGGTCCCCGGCCACTGCCTGCTGACCACGGCTCCCCTAGGCCTTCCTCCAACACCATCCCGACCTTGACCCTCTGGGTCACCTGATTTCTTCGTGACCTGAGTATATCCTGGTTAAGCCCTGCCCCTGCCAGCAGAGGAAGATGGCACTTTGTGAATTCGAAGTCACTTTAGGGAAAACAGTGGGTCAGAGTTGGGGGGTCTCCTCTCCCTGCTGCTCCTGCCTGGAGGGGTGCCAGCATCTAGTCCTGCCATCTCAGCCTGTCTCGTCTGCATGCTTCCATTTCCCATGAGATTCTTGTGACTCTAGGGACACAGGGCACCAGTGAGGTGGTGGGTGCCAGTGTGTGAGGGAAGGAGATGGTGACAGAAGCCTGAACCCCCTTGGAACCCCTGGCACGGGCTGGTGCGGGTTGAGGGACTAGGCCCTGTGGTTTGCGCTCCTTGCTGCCAGTCTGAAGTCTCCCTTCTCTCCCTCAGGTTTGACCCAGAAAAAGATGGCCCTGACTGAGGTGAGTGTCCTGTGGGCCCTACCCTGACCTGGCTCCACCGGCAGACAGACAAGAAAGCACCCATTCCTGCTCGGGTCCTGCTCTGTGGCTTTGGGCAACTCACTGTCCTTCTCTGGGTCCCAAATGTTGTCACAGTGAGATGGGTGAAAATTCCATCCCCCCGGCCAGTGTCTGGAGTCTCAGGGAGGGGTAGAGGAGGGGGAGGGAAGAGGGCCAAGAACCCAGCCCTGGGCCAGTGAGGGAGATGGGGAGGGGAGTTGGGCAGGTGCAGTCCCTGAGGGGAGGGTCCTGCCAGGGGGGGGCGGTGTCTGCCCAGGGCCTAACTAGCAGCACCTGTAGGCACCCCACCTAGAAGTGCCGGGTTCCTTTCATTTCCACACCTGCGAGCCCACTGTCTTCACCATCTTCCAGCGCTCCTAGGGGGCTTCCCCTGGCAATGGTCACTCTCATGCATGTCCGCCGCCATGCTGCCCTGTGGGCCCCTGCTGCTTGTCCTCAGGCTGACGCACGTGGGGTCACCACTGTCCCTGGTTAGTGTTTCCCATCACTCCTGAAGGTGCCCTGTGAGGGGCGTGTCTGAGCCTGTTCTATAGGAGGAGCAGCCCAGGTGGTAGCAGGAGTCCCACCTGGGCATCCTGGGTCCCCTTGGAGCCAGGTCTCCGATCCCAGAATGCCACCTGCCATGTGGGTCCTTCTAAGGAGGGCCTAGTCCACCTCCTGGGGCCCTGCAGGCACTCAGGCTGCAGGACAGTGGGAGGGTGGTGGGTGGGCTCAGGTACTCCAAGGGCAATAGGGAGCCTGTGAGGGGTGTGGAGAAAGGGCAGCAATAAAAGGTTACTGAGAGGGCCCTGCCCCCTGGTGGCCAGTGTGCAGAACACATGGGAGCCAAGCTGAGGAATGATGGCAGATGGAGGCCATTTAAGGGCTGCCTGGGAACCTATGTGGAGGCAGTGCAGCGGGTGGAGGGCTGGTGGCCAGAGGGTTGTGTGGGATTTTGAATGGTGGCAGATACACAGTAGGTACTTCTTAAATGTCAGTGATGAGTGGAGCCCACAGAGGGGCATTCAGTTCCCGTGTGCTGGCTGGCTTTGGCCCTCGATTCTAAGCTGGCTTCTGTGTCCCTGCAGGCTCCCGTGGCCCCTCCTACCATTCTCCTCTTGTGAGATCACACATAACGGCCAGTGGCTTCCACACAAGTTTGTTGGAATGGCTCATGTCACAGCTGCCACAGCTGTTCCCTAGAGCTTGTAGGAGATGGGCCGGCTCCCAGGCCAGTGGGACCTGGGAGGCAATGCTGTTTATAATAATCTCAGCCCAGAGGGCTGTTCTGCTCCCAGGGGACACTGGGGCATGTCTGGGCACATCTGTGCTTGTCACACTGCAGATGCTTCTGGCGTCAAATGGGTTGGGGCCAGGGTGCTGCTCAACCCCCCACAGTGCCCAGGAAGGCCCCCCCACAGAGAATGACCTGGCTCCAGTGTCAGCAGTGCTGAAGGGAACCCCCTAAAAGTAGTGGTTGGGGCAGCTGGCTTCCAGCTATCTCGAGGAGCTGGGGGTCCTGGTCTAGGTGTGGGCCCTTACAGGTGTCAGGTGTTGTCCACCGGATGTGCAGCCTGCCCACGCAACTTTCTGTCCCCCACCCGCCCCACACGGCCCAGCCCTGGGCTCCAGCTGGGCACAGTGACTAAGCTCCTCTCTTGCCAGGATTTCTAGAGTATGTTATGGCCTTGGTGGCTCCTCCTTGCTGACTTTTAATGCTTCCTGTTTTCTCTTCTCTAGGCCCCGATGATGACCGGACAGCCGGGCCCTGGTCATGGGAGGAAGCTGGGCCATCGGGGTGTGGACGCATCTGGCGAAACCACTTACAAAAAGGTTTCTCCTCTGCCCTTAGCTGGCTGGGACAGAGTGAAAGGGGCTTTCAGCAGTGCCCGGAGCCCCTCTGACCCCCCTGCACACACACAGCATTCACTGAAGGCCAGGCATGGGCCATGGCCACGCTCTGGGCATGAGCTTGTCTGTGCAGGACCCTCGGGCCTGGTGAGGTCCTTGCTGCATGTCGTCCTCTCAGGCATGGCCTGCCTGGCTCTAGGAGTCACCCGTGACCTTGGATGAGCCCTCAGTTCCCAGCCCTGCTGGCTCATCTAAAGGCAGGAAATTACAGCTCCCCTCCTCTTTCTCGGAAAGTGGGGCTGAGATGAGGCAGGCCCGGCCAGGGGCGTGTACAGGGGCCTGACCCCACCGCCGTTCGTCCTGTCCTTCTCAGCTGTGCTTCCCGAAGCAGCAGCTTTGCCAAGCGAGAGCACGCCCACCGTGTCATTTCCCCGTCCTGAAGTGCACAGTCAGGCGGTTTCCAGTGTCCACTGAGTTGTGCGGCCATCCCACAGTCAACTTTAGATTCTCTGTCTCCCCAGAAGGATACCCTGCCCCCATCAGCAGTCACTCCCTGTCCCCCTCCCCAGCCCCGGCAAACTTGAACCCACTTCCTGTCTCTGTGGATGTGCCTGTTCTGGACACGTCACATAAGTGGAACCACACACGGTGTGGCCTTTTGTGTCTGGCGTCTCCAACTGAGCACCACGTGTTCAAGGACCTTCCGCGCTGTAGCGGGTGTCAGAGCCTCGCTCCTGTGCATGGCTGAGTGATGGTCCGTGTGTGGGCGCGTGACACCACACCGGGTTGTTTCCACGCTGGGGCTGTTAGGAACCACGCTGCTGTGAAGAGTCGTGTACACGTTTTTGTAGACATGCTCTTGTCTCTTTGGGGCACGCACCTAGCAGTGGAGTTGCCGGTCACATGGGAACTCTGTCTAACCATTTGAGGAACTGTTTGCTGCAGTGGCTGCCCCATTTTCCGTTCCCACCAGACGTGCACAAGTATTCCAGTTCTCCCGTCCTCACCAGCACCTGTCTGTCGTTTTGATCACACCCATCCCGGTGCGAGTGACGTGGTTTCTCACTGTGGCTTTGATTTGCGTTTTCCTGGTGGCTGATGGTGCTCAGCACCTTCTCTTGTGCTCTTGGCCATTTGTGTGTCTCCCCTGGAGAACCGTGTGCTCAGTGGTGTGAAGGAGTTGAGTGTGGAGGGCGGCAGCGCAGGCCCTCCTGGTGGGGGGTTCAGAAGAAGAGGCGCCTGCAGGCTGTGAGGCCCTCGCACCAGATCACAGGCTTGCTCGGGGGCAGAGGCTAGCTCCTGCCTGCCCCTGCTACTTGTACCCGGATTGGGTGCTGGGGCATCTTCCCCCAGCAGGGCGCAGGCTGCTTAGAGCTCACAGTGACAGCGTGAGCCGAGGCGATGAGAGAAGTGCAAACAGCAGGTGCTTCTCAGGCGTGGGCAGCCTTGGGTTTGGCCACCAACGTGAGCTAGCACATTGTCGTCTCCATTCCTGGCTACTGGTGGGGAAACTGAGGCACAGGGAGGCAGTGTTGTTCTCAGGCTGTGACAGTGTGAGTCACCTCGAAAGTGGGTAGAAGGAACCCAGGTCTAGGGAAACGAAGTTCAGGTGTCACTCTGTAAATTGTGTCTCCCCCACCCCAAAAACCCTGATGGTGGATGGACTCCTGTTGTATCAGGGCACTTTTGAGATGTTGGAATGTTCTAGAACCTTGATTGAAAATTGGCCTTGGAGTCACATGAGGTGGTGCTGGACTCTCAGACAAGCCTCTTCTTTGCTGTGCGGTTGTGCAGACCAGGCAACCTACCGGAGGCCTGAAAATCTGTGCCAAGTGCTAGTAGGCACCCTGGGGCCCTGGCCCATGGGTAGGTCTTGATGTGGCTGTGTTTCCCCACAGACCACGTCTTCCACCCTGAAGGGGGCCATCCAACTGGGCATTGGCTACACCGTGGGCAACCTGAGCTCCAAGCCAGAGCGTGACGTGCTCATGCAGGACTTCTACGTCGTGGAGAGCATCTTCTTCCCTAGGTAGGCCCGGCTCCCACGCCTCCCACAGGTCACCCGGCAGACACGCTGGTGTCGTATAGAACAGCCTTCTGTTATCTGAGCTCCCTTCTCCGCAGCAAGCAGCACAGGCCTTTACTGTGTCTGTGTGACTTTGAGGTCTGACTCAGGGTCTGTTAGGATATTAATTTGCTGCTTAAGTAGAGAGAGCCAATGTTATAGTGTTGTTTTTTTTTTTTTAAATAAGGGAAACAAGATAGAAGTTTGTTCTTCTCTCTTTCTCTCACACACAGAAAAACTGGTAGGCGATCCTGGGCTGATCATGGGGTCCTGGGTTCCTCCTGGTTGTCCCACCAACCTCACTGTGCAGCTTTTTTTTAACACCAGTCCCAGGTTGCCCATGCTCCCGCCGTCACGCCTGCATGTCAATCGCTGGAAGGAGGAGGGGAAGGGGAGTATATTCCCCTCTCCTTTGGGGCACGACCAGGAAATGACACACATTGTTTCCGCTCCACTCACAGCTCACACTGGTCGGGTACAGTCACTTGACCACACCTAGCTGCAAGAGAGGCTGGGCAGAGGTCTTACTCCAGGTGGTCATGCACTCAGCCAACGCTGTGGACTCTGTTGCTATAATGAAGGAAGGGAGAGTGGATACTGGGAGCCACAGTCTTTGGCCCATTGGGAATCTGAAGTTGCCTTTCATATCAGCCACTTAGGGAAGGCTGCAGAGCTGAGCACCCAGAGGCACCAACTGTTACAGGCTTTCCTCCCTCCTTCCTCCACAGCGAAGGCAGCAACCTCACTCCCGCCCACCACTTCCAGGACTTCAGGTTCAAGACGTATGCACCTGTCGCCTTCCGCTACTTCCGGGAACTCTTCGGGATCCGGCCGGATGATTACTTGGTAAGTGTGTTAGTCAGTGGTTGCTTTGGAACAAGTTAGCACAGACTCAGCGGCTCAAACACCACCTGGCTGTAACCCGACAGTGTCTGCGGAGCAAGAATCGGGTGCAGCCCTGACCAGCTCAGTGGGTCGGGCGTCGTCCCACAATGTGGAAGGTCACCGGTTTGAGTCCCAGTCAGGGCACCTGCCTGGGTTGTGGGTTCAGTCCTGGTCAGGGTGTGTATGAGACAACCAATTGATGTTTCTCTCCCTCTTCTCCCTCCCTTCCCCTCTCTCTAAAAATAAGTAAATAAAAACTTTTTAAAAATATTTAAAAAGAACTGAGTACAGTTTAGCTGGGTTCTTTACTCAGGGCTGTAATCCAGAGATGGGCAGCAGCCGGGGTCTCACGTAAGACTAGACTGGGGAAGGGTCCAAATCCAAGTTCACGTTGTCATTGGTGGGACTCGGTTCCTTGCTGGCTATAGGTAGGGGCCTCCTTTCCTTCCACATGGGAGGGAGGGGGAGAGCCGGCCGGCAAAGCAGACGTTGCTGTCTCCTGTGAGCTCATCACAGATGGGACCTGCCCAACCCACTCACCACCCCCTTCCAGTACTCGCTGTGCAATGAGCCACTGATTGAGCTCTCCAACCCCGGTGCCAGCGGCTCCCTCTTCTACGTCACCAGCGATGACGAGTTCATCATCAAGACCGTGATGCACAAGGAGGCAGAGTTCCTGCAGAAGCTGCTGCCCGGCTACTACATGGTAGGGGTCATGGGCTCCTGGAAGGTTCCAGAGCTGGAGGCAGTGTCCTGGGCTTCCCCCCAGCCCCTGTCTACCTCTCCCATCCTCGTGCCCCTCCTCTTCCCGGCACATGCAGCAATTCCACTCTGCTGCTTTTCACAGACATGCAGGAGCACAGGCTTCAGGGCCCCGGCAGACAAGTCCCCAAGCTTCCCAGGGCACCACCCACCCTCTAGGTGGCCATGAGAAGTCTTCCTGTGACTGTGGAGCCTCACCCCACAGTCCTCTCTGGGCGGTGCCCCCATACTTGTCACAGGAATCACTGTTTAGGCCCTGGCTCGCCATCCTCCACCCCACTGACGTCCCTTAGTCATGGGTTCAGAAATGGTGGCTCATGGGCTGAGTGTCTCAGCATTTGGTGACTCAGAGGCATGGGAGAAGAGGGACCAGACCACCAGCTGGCACCTCAAAAAGGACCGGCTACTTGGGCACCCCCATTCTGGTGTGACTTGGGACCCAAAAGGGCACGTCAGGCCCCTGGGCAGGGGTGGGAGTGGGGGTCTGTATACTCAGGTGCCCCACTTGAGTGCCGTCTACCTAGCTGGGCCCGACCTGGTGGGCACGGGGACAGGCCCCTCTGGGTGCTCTGCCCAGGTTATAGCCATCTCCTCTTATGGCGTCCCTCATCCACTGTTCGTGATCTTGGGAGGACCCTGGCTCCCCTGGATCAGGGACCAACAATGTTTCTGTAGGGAGCCAGACAGCTCTGTGAGTCAATAGTCTGTCTCCACAGCTCAGCTCCACCGTTGTAGCAACAGCGCGGCACAGGCAGCACCCGGGAGGCCGGGCGGGCCAAGTGCCAGCAGAGCTTCATTTACGGGCACTGACGTGAACTTCATGAAGTTTCACATGTCACACATGCTATTTTTCTTGTATTTTTTCCTTTTTCTAACTTCATCAACATAAAACCATTCTGAGTATGAGAACAAGCAGCTGGAAGGAGTTGGTGCTTCGGCTGGGCTTTGCCAGCCCCTGCCCTGGACATGCCCAGAGGCCCTGCCCTGCATGTCCCCCCAGGGTGGGCTGCGGGAGAGGGACACCTGGTCTGACCTGGTGGGAAGTTGGGCCCAGACACCTTGGGAGTGTCCCACGGGGTTCTTTATCGAAAGGCCATGACTCTGGGCCTGGCTCTGTAGAAACAGACCCTCCCGGAGAACCAGGATTAAACTGGCTGGTGGAAAGTGGGGTGCTGCAGAGGGGGTGGTCGGGGGTCCCTCCTGAGGAGGTGGCCTCTGGCCTAAGATCCGAGGGGCTGTGTGTGAGGCCCGTGGCTGTGGGAGTGGCTCTTAGGCAGAGCTTGGTGCCCTGGCTGCTGCCCACTGACCTGCTCTCCACTACCCCCAGAACCTCAACCAGAACCCGCGGACGCTGCTGCCCAAGTTCTACGGACTGTACTGCGTGCAGTCGGGGGGCAAGAACATCCGCGTGGTGGTCATGAACAACATCCTGCCGCGCATGGTCAAGATGCACCTCAAGTTCGACCTCAAGGGCTCCACATACAAGCGGCGGGCCAGCAAGAAGGAGCGGGAAAAGAGCAGCCCCACCTACAAGGACTTGGACTTCATCCAGGACATGCCAGAGGGGCTCCTGCTCGACGCTGACACCTTCTCTGCGCTCGTCAAGACGCTGCAGCGGGACTGTCTGGTGAGCCTGTGGCGCCCCACAGGAACCCCACTGCCCAGCCCCGCTGCAGAGGGGCTCTGGGCCAGACAGGCCCCCTTGCCTGGGCAAGTGTGGCCAGTTAAGGGCAGGGCTGCTGGGGGCGCTCCCCTCTCTTAGCCTCAGTTTCCCCTCTGTGAACTGGGACACTGGTGAACGCTAGTGCAGCCCGGCACCGGGTTCCCTCCTGCTCCCTTGTCACTGTGTTCTGAAGTGGCTGTGTTCCCGCCATAGAGCCCAAACCTGCAGAAGCAGCCCGACACTCTCACGGCCCTTAACTTAAAGGGCACCTCAGATCCTGAGCCCCCCACCCCCACGCCAGCATGTACTAGCTCCATGCGTCCCTCTTCCAGAGTTAGGTGCTTTTTAGGGATAAAGAGCACTTCACCAGGCTCTTCATGAGCCCTTGCAGTCTCCATCTGGCCCCTGCAGCCTGGAAGGTCAGGCCACTCTCATCTCTACCAATGAGGAAGCAGAGGCCTAGCCAGGGGTGTCCCTGTGTTGGGTCCCCAGCCTGTCGGGCTGGTCTGGGCCTCTGGCCCCTCAGCCCACTGCACCCAGCTCACAGACCCCTGGAAAACCTGACACAATGTCACCAGAAAACTGCTTAGATGTCTCAGGGCCTTTCGGTTTCTGGGAGCTCATCCCTGGAACCCCGGTGGTCTTGGGCCTGGGTTCCACCATGGGGCCTGGAGTGGGTGTCACATCCACAGCACCAGGCTCCTCAGCTGGTGCCAGGGAAGGAGGAGTGCAGAGCCAGCTGCTCTGTCTCGGGGGAGGAAACCTTCTGTCCTGGTCCCGAGAGGCAGCTTGGCCTAGAGTGACACACCATACGCTAGGCACCCCCTGCAGGAGCCGGTCCCAGTTCTGTCCCCATCTACCTGCCGCACAGCCTGGCCTTTTGCCCCTCGGTCTCCTCTTCTGTGAAATGGGGACAGTGACAGGGTCTCCCTGCATGGCTGTGGGGACTGAGTGGATGTAGGTGCAGAGCGCGCAGCTTGGGGTCACCACCGGGTTTAAGGGCAGGGGGATGGGGACAGGGTGTGCGTCTTCCTGACCCTCTCCCCTGCACACACCGGGCAGGTGCTAGAGAGCTTCAAGATCATGGACTACAGCCTGCTCCTGGGCGTGCATAACATCGACCAGCAGGAGCGGGAGCGGCAGGCCGAGGGGGCCCAGAGCACAGCAGACGAGAAGCGGCCGCTGGGCCAGAAGGCACTTTACTCCACAGCCATGGAATCCATCCAGGGCGGGGCCGCGTGTGGGGAGGCCATCGAGACAGATGACACGTAGGTGGTGGGACTGCTTAGGCTTCTGGCTCTTGTTTCTGCCCACACCCTCTTGCCAGGCATGAACATGGGCAGGGGGAGTTGGCACAGAGGGCAAGCGATGACAAAGCAGATGAGGCCAGAAACCTGTCGGTTTGTCACAGGGACAGCAGCGTCTGCGCACCGGGCCTCACGAAGGTCGCGCAGGTGGCACACAGCTGTGGCAGAGCGATCAGTCAGTGGGTGGAGGCGTCGGCCAGCCACGTGGGAAACAGAGGTCCCCACCCCCTGCTAGGTTGTACTGTATGAAGCACACCTGGACAGGTGTTGAAAGGGGGCACAGGAGATAGAGATGGCTGGGGGTGAGGGAGCCTTTTTATAGCAAGATACCTAACCCAGAACCCACCAAGGGGCGGGATTCAGAGCATGGCTTCCTCAAACATAAATGGCGGCCATGCCAAATGACGAGGTCAGAGAGAGGAGCATGCCCCCATTGCACTCGCTGAGCCTTGGCCTCCCAACCCAGTCCTGCCCCGGGGGTGCAGGTTTTGGCCAGGGAGACAGACTCGGGACATGTGCCCCTCCCTCGGCAATAGGAACACTGGGGCCTTATTCTCTGTGGGGGGCTGCTCTGGGCACTCTGGGGTGCTGAGCAGCATCCCTGGCCTTTACCCACTCGATGCTAGCAGCACCCCCAGTTGTGACGACCACAGATGTCCCCAGACATCCCAGTGTCCCTTAGGGGTAGAGTCCCCGTGGGTGAGAACTGCTACTACCGATGGGTCAAGATTGCCCCTCGCCACCACGCACTGGCCATGCTGAGAACCAGCTGGACTCTACTTATGTTGCCCTGTTCTGTCCTTACGGGGGCCCTGGAGGAGGAGGGTGTCACCACCCCCCACCCCCATTTTCATCTGGAGAAAAAGGCTCAGAGGTCAGGTGGAGACAGCTGTTTTGTGTGCAGAGCCAGCTGGTAGTGGGGCATAGGCTTGACCCCAGCCCAGCCACTGCACTAGGCCCCCAGATGCAGAAGGCAGAAGAGGAACCAGGCACAGGGCTACAACTGGAGCAAGATGGGAGGGGGCGGCACATGCAAAGACCCTGTGCAGCAGGCCCTGACCTCAGACTGTCCTGGCGTATTTGTAGGATCTGCACAGGGCCTAGCGGGGGATGGCAGGGCGCGCAGGTGAGCTCAGCAGTGCATGGAGTGCAGTGAGCAGGGCCTGGGGTTCATGGGTTTGGGGTCACAGTGGCTTCGGGACAGCTGCTGCATCGCATGACCTCATTAACCAGCTGGGCTGGGCATGTGCAGGCCGGGGCTGCGTGAGGTAATTAACTCCCCCCCAGATTGCACCCAAGAGGCCTCATGGCCCTGCCTGGGAGTATGTGTGTGTGTGTGCCATGAGTGTACCCGTGTGTGCACAATTATGTGTGTGTGCATACGCGTGCAAGTTGCACGAGTGCATGCGAGTGTGCTGTGTGTGCGTGTGTCTGCATATTGGTGCACGTGTACGCGTGTGTGCACCTGGGCCTTATAGCTGTGACCCCTCAGCACCCTTGGGCCTCCAGCGTTGAATTCGTGAGCTATCTGGGAAAGCTGCTCCATCCCATGCCAAGGTGGGGGTTCCCTGTGCTGGGACCCACTCTGAAGGTCCAGCCAAGCTGCCGCCTACAGGGGGCATGCAGATTCTTGAGCCCCAGGCTCCTTCAGTCCTGCCTGCTCCTCTCTCCCTCCATCCGTGTCTTCCCCCGAGTCCCAGACCGGGATTGGGCCCCCAGCAGGTTGGGCCATTCCCCAGTCCCTGCCTGATTGTGTGGGTGATGGTGCTCTGGGCTCTTCTCTCTCCAGGATGGGTGGGATCCCTGCCGTGAATGGCCGAGGGGAGCGTCTGCTCCTGCACATTGGGATCATCGACATCCTGCAGTCTTACAGGTGGGTGCCTTGCCCCCGCAGACACACTTGCCCAGGGAAGCCAGGCACTGTCTGCTTGCAAGTCTCTCTTAGCCTTCTGGAAGCAGCCTACTTGGCTGCCCTCCCAGTTCCTAAGGGGAGGCATTTGGTTCCCAACCCAGGGATTCCACCCCTGGAATCTAGATTCATCCCAGGGACGCAGTGATGTTGGAGACAGGTCAAGGCTGGCGCGAGGCAGGGGGGTGAGTGGGGTGATTTATTTTTAGTGAGAGGGGAAGGGAGGGAGAAAGAGAGAGAGAAACATCAATGTGTGGTTGCCTCTTGTACACCCCCTACTGGGGACCTGGCCCATAACCCATACATGTGCCCTGACAGGGGATCGAACCGGTGACCCTTTGGTTCACAGACTGGCACTCAGTCCACGGAGCCACACCAGCCAGGGCTGTCATTAGATTTTTACTGTAAGAGTAATATATGCCAATTATACACAATCCAAACGTGACAGGCTGTAGCAGCGGCAGTCCATGTTTCCCACCCACACCACTCCAGGAACCCACCTGGCATGGGGTTTCTCTTCTTTGCTTGTTTCTCGTTGTTAAGTACAGCAGGTCCTCGAGCAATTCTTGCATTATGACGTTGCTGAGATGCCTAGGAACGTAACTCTCTTTTATATCAGTTAGCCTACGTTAAAGCTTATTTTGTTAAACGTTGTTTCTGTTCAAGTCTCAGAACCTGTAAGTATAGACTTGCTGTGTAAAAAGTCGGCCCCTGCCCATCAACTTTCCCTGTCGAATTTTCCCTCCACAGAGGGCCAACCTGGCCCCTGGAGGTCCCTCTGTTCGGAGCAGGGTTAGGCAGCTTGCAGAGCAGCCAGCCATGGTTTCTGTCTCAGCCCCGGGTAGGGCTGAGAGGGGCGGGACATGACAGCAGCGAGTGCGGGGAGGGGTGTCATAAGGGGGTGTGTGCCAGAGAAGGGATTCTTCCTCCCCACAGATGACAGGAGTCCAAGAATGCTGCCTGGGGGCAACGACCTTGTCCCCAGCCCAGGTGTGTTGCAGGGTCCTGGCTGGGGGCCACTGCGTGAGGCACTGACTCTAGCAGAGAGGAGCCAGGCTCAGCCTAGGCCACGAGGAGAGAGGAAAGCAGGCTCCAGGAGGCGCTAGCTGTCTGTCCCCCACAGAGGGCCAAGCACTACAGTCTTTTCACTTCCTCCTCCACATCAGAGGTAGTGGGAGCTGCCAGCAGGCGGGGTGGGGGACAAGGAGGGAGGACAGGAAAGAGGGTAGGTGGCCTCTGGCTGATGCAGCAGGCAGCCTCAGAGTTCCTCTAAACCAGGGCTGCTTCACCTGCTCAAGTCCAGGAACACCTGTAGTCATGGTGACCGCAAATGTCCCCAAACACTGCCCGGTGTCCCCTGGGGACAGGATTGCCCTGGTAGAGAACTGGACCTGAAGATTTGGCTGACATTCTGGGTGCTTTTCCTCTGCAGGTTCATTAAGAAGCTGGAACATACCTGGAAGGCTCTTGTTCATGACGGGGTGAGCATCATTCACTCACTCATTCATTCATCCCATCTCTCAGTTCACAAATGCAGTGGCCATCTCCCTGGGCCAGGCACAGGTGCTAAAAAGAGCCAAGAGACATGTCACCCCTTCCTGGAGTAGCTGTCCAGTGGAGGTGGCCTTGTGACCCAGCAGGAGGTTGTTTTGTGGTGTTACAAACCCACAGTGGACAGGAAAGCCTTCAAGGCCGGCTGGCCATAACCCCAAAATAAGATTTGTGTCTGCCCAAGAGAGCCCCAGATGTTGATCAAAGTAACCATCCAGCTGTGAGCAAAAGGGCCCAGGTTCCTTCAGTTCGTTGCTGCACATTCCCAAGCCCGGCCCTTGGCCCTTGGCCCCTGGCCCCTGGTCCAGGCATCTGGTCCCAAGTCACTCTCCAGCCAGAGGAAGGTGCTGAGGAGCAGCCAGGGGAGGGGGCGTGCTCTTCCCTCCCGAGGGCTGAGAGACTCCTGTCTTGGCTAGCTCACTTTCAGCCAGACATGGTCACGTGGCCACGCTCAGCACGGGGAGGATGGGAAATGCAGTTATCGTTCTAGGAGACCATGTATCTAGACAGGTTCTGTTCTGTTACTACAGGGGAAGAACACTGGACTGGGGGGGCGGCGGGGCAGGGATGCTGCTCAACACCCCACAGTGCCCAGGACGGCCCCAACCCCCAGAGAGTGACCCAGCCCCAGTGGTCCCAGTGCCGAGGGGGAGACTGCTATAGAAGGCAAGGGGGCTGGATCCTGGGGAGCAGCAAGGAGTCTCTGCTTTAGGGCCCAACATTTACTGAGCACCTACTGTATGCTGGCTCTCTGCCTTGTGTAAATCCTGGTGAGCACAGCAGCCTCCCATCCGCCTTGTTGCTCACATAAGGAAATCTCCAGCAGGGGCACGCACTGCCCAGAGCCCCCCCGACGGTGAGCGCTGGGACGGCTAGGTCTGCCTGGCACTAGGAACACCAGCCTTCTCTTGTCACAGCTGGCTGGCTCTGCCCCTGGAGCGGGCACGGCCATGTGCCAATAAAACTTTACTTACAGAACAGGTGTTGGGCCGTGCTCTGCCAGCCCCTGCTTTAGAGGATCTCTCCAGTTCCTTTATTTTGATATTTATTTGTTTATTTCTTTGAATGGTTATTTAATTCACATGGCTCAAAAAATTAAAAATGCAGATGGGGTCACAGTGTAAAATCTCCCTGGCACTGCTACCTGATCCCTGGTTCCCCTCCATGAGGCCCCGTGCTGTGACCCCATCTCCCCCTCCACAGAGGAGGCGGCACCCCACCCCCAGAGCAGCCTGTCTGGGGCTGTCCTCTGGGACACAGGGAGCCCTTGCGCTCACGTCCCTGCTTACCCTCGGGCCTCCACGTTTCTTCCCAGGACACCGTCTCTGTCCACCGGCCCAGCTTCTATGCCGAGCGTTTCTTCAAGTTCATGAGCAACACAGTTTTTCGGAAGAACTCCTGTGAGTTGCCCTCGCCTTTTGGGCGGAAGGGACCTGGGGTGTGGAGGGGAGGGCTGGCGGCCTCCAGCGGGGTACACTAGCACGCCTCATTCTGTCGCTTGGTCCGCCTTGGGCCTCAGCCAGGGCCTTGGTCCCACGGACAGGATAGTCGGGCAGCTATGCCACGCAGGACAGCACGGGGCCTGGTGCCACACCCAAATCTGAGTCCTGGCTTTGTTTCATCCTGCCTGTGTGACCCTGAGCCAGTGGAGGGCACGGGCCTCGGCTCCCCATCTGGACAGAAGCTGTGCGGGTGACGTGCGCTGCACACAGGACAGGCGGCCTTGGCCCAGCTCCAGCACCGGGCGGGTATGCCAGCAGCCGCCTCTGTCGCCAAGGACGTGGGCTTTGGCGGGCCCTGAGATAGTCATCACCGAACGAGACACATCAGGCAGGGTACAGGGTACATGGTAGTGGCTCTTGCCCTGGGGGTGGTCTCGGGAGGTCCTTGATGTGTACCGGCCTCCAGAGTCCCAGACCAGGCGCACAGCCCAGGCTGGGATCCCACGTGCCGCGTGAAAGAGTCTTCTTCCCAAATGTCTGTGTGTCTGTCATTTGCCCCCAGCCCCCTCCTCCAAAATGCAAGATACTTGTTGGCCTTGGTCACTATGTCCCCAGTGTCCAGCTTGAGGGCCTGTTACATAGTGGGGACTCAGTCAGTGTCTGTGTGTACCCTACTCCCCAGGTCTCGAACCCTGCGGGGTGCTCTCCCACCCCAGAAGAGGCCTCTGTGGGCTGCTAGCCAGCCCCGGCCACCTGGAGCTGGCTCATAGAGCCAAGACAGCTCCACATTCTGTGACACGTAGTCCGTAGCTTGAAACCCACTGGTGGGAACATTTACACCATGGATATCGGCAAACACCACAAACCCAGCTTTGTCTACAGAGTGATGCGTGTTAACTGTAGCAGCACACTGCTTCCTGGAACCTTCTTAGGGTGCTATTCCCACTGTAGTCCAGAGGAGTTTGGTGGCCACTGGGGGCTGGATGGCTGCACACAGGGAAAATTGAGCACCTAGTGTGTGCCAGGAGCTACGCTGGCCACTCTGGGGGCAGAGGTCACAGTGGGAAGCAAGGAGAGGGCGGTGACAGGTGCTGACAGGCCAGGCCTGGTGCGCAGGGTATTACAGGGTTCACCTACCTCACTTGACCTTGTTTGCAGACGAGAATGCTGGGGCCAAGAAAGGCTAAGCTCTGTTCCCCAGGCTGAACAGCCTGGCTAGGAGCCGGGCCCTTGGCGCTGAGCCCTGCACTCCCCAAGGCCTTCCATTTCCTCATTTGACTGTTGGGCCACAGCTACAGTGGGCTGCCACAAAGGGGATGAGGCCCCATCCAGCTTAGTAAACACTGGCAGCTGCTGATTGAGCCACTGTTTCCCGAGAGCCCAGGGTGGGGCGCTAGGTCCCATTTCTGCTGGTAGACAGAGCCAGGTGGGCAGCGGGGCAGGGCCTTCTCTGAGAAGAGTGTTGCTTCTTGCCCAGGCTTGAGGAACAAGCTGGAGCTGGGGCGGCGTGGGCCATGCATGCAGGTGGTGGGCCCATCGGTGCCCCCCGCAGTCTCATGCAAAGGAAGGATGGGGGTCTGTGGGGCCCTGCCTTGTTGCCACCCCAAGCATGCCAACCACTCTCCCTCTCCAGCCCTGAAGTCGTCGCCATCCAAGAAGGGCCGTGGCGCCCTGTTGGCAGTCAAGCCCCTGGGGCCCACAGCTGCCTTCTCAGCCAGCCAAATCCCCAGTGAGCGGGAGGACGCACAGTATGACCTGCGGGGGGCCCGCAGCTACCCCACGCTGGAGGACGAAGGTGACCGGGCAGTGGGAGTGCTGCATTTGTGACAGGAGAAATAAGGGCACTGCTGAGGGAAGATGACATCCCTGGGGCACTAGTGGGTGTGGGGCGCAGGGAGCGACATTACCAGTGCAGTGGGAAGAAGGGGACCTCTGAAGGTGGGCCGAGCCTGGGTGGGAGGGCCTGGGTCACAGTCACCCCACCTTCAGTCCAGGATCTGTAGCCACCCAGGGAGCGGGGAACAGCTGAGACTAGACCAGGAAGAGCTGCAGGGAGAACGGAGCATAGAAAGCCCCCGTGGGGAGGAGACAGCCTCCTCTCACATTGCTAGAGGTGTCCAGGGACCTGAAGATGAAATGGTCGGTGGGGTCGGGCTTGATGTTCTGGAGGTCCCTTCAAGTAACTATGATCACAGATTCCAGGCAGGAGGGGCTGGGGGAATAGCATCAGGAAGAGAGAAACTGCGTGGCTAAGGGTCCCAGGGCAGCACAGTGCCCAGCGTGTTGAAGCAACAGCAAGGAGGCCAAGTGGCTGGAGCAGAGTGAACCAGGGGGAGAGAGGGAGGAGGTGAGGGCAGGGAGGGCAGGACCGCCAGGAAGCAGTCTGGATTTTTGTTTGAGAGCAGCAGGAAGCCACTGGAGTCCCTTGTGCTGGGGAGAACAGTGTGGGTGAACAGTGGCAGCTGCAGTAGAGCCCAGAGCCTGGGGTCCCTGGGAGCCTGGCTCCCACAGGCTCCCACTACCTCCTCCCTGCAGGTCGGCCCGACCTCCTGCCCTGCACTCCACCTTCCTTTGAGGAGGCCACCACTGCATCTATCGCCACGACCCTGTCTTCCACGTCCCTCTCCATCCCAGAGCGGTCCCCCTCGGAGACCTCAGAGCAGCCAAGGTACAGGTGAGCAGAAGGGGGCATCTCCCGGAAGGGGGGCTCAGGGGTAGGGCTGCATTCCCAAGAGGAGTGGCCAGGGCAGGGCCTGGGTGGGGTGGGGCAGGCAGGAAGGGTCCCCAACTTCTCCCACCTGTTTACCTGTTTGTGTTCTCTTGGAAGGCGGCGCACACAGTCCTCGGGACAGGATGGCCGGTAAGATGAGACCCCAGCCCTCTCCTCTCCAGTCTTCTCTGTGGTCCCCGCAGCCTTCCCAGCTCCTCCCTGCAGAGCCCTCCCTTTCCCCCCTCCCTCCCTCCCCTTCCCTTCCGCACAGCCATCCCCTCCACAGTTCCCCCCAGAGCCCCTCCTTCCTGGGAGTAGATTTATGGTAACAACCAATCTTCAGGCCCTAGAACCACACGGAATCTCAAGTCATGTTGCGTTTCTTTTCCACTGGGGGCCCCCTCCCCTGTACCTGCTGATCCTTTCTTTTCCTTTTTTATTCTAAGACAGGGAACAAAAGGGAACATAGGGAAATGCCTGTCCCTCCCCACGCCCGGCCCCTTCCCTGGGAGCACCCCCAGGGTGGGATTCTTGTGTCGGAGATATTTTATGAATATACAAGCAAGCGTACACTTGGGCCTGTATTTCCCTCTCGTTTTGGCACGAGCTCTGGCTCTCTGCCCCCGTCCCTCACTTCGTCACTTTCCAGATGAAGGCTGCTGCTGTGAGCCTTTGCTGGTTCTCTTCCTTTAAACAGGCTCTTCCTGCTCTGGGGGGACACTGGGGTTGTTTCAGTTGTTAGATCTTGTCACATGACTGTAGTGAGTGGAGGTTGCTCCCCGGAATTAGTTTCTGGGATGATAATTCCTGCCAGTTGGAAAGAAAGTCATGGTACAAAGCACATGCGGATAAAAGCACACCTCCCTCCTCAGCTGCCTGCTAGCTGCCAAGAGGCTCCGACTGACCTACACCAGGGACCTCGACTTCTGGGCCCCCAAACCACCCCACCCCTAGTTCAGGCCCCAGACAAGTGCCCAGCCACCTCAGGAATGGGGGCAGGACCCAGCTTGCCACTCACTCCTTATGCCCCTGCTGGTGCCAGAGGCCCAGGACCCCCAGGTGGACAGTCAGTTGCTGTCCCCCTCAAAGCCCCCAGGTGGGCATGGCAGCCAGAAGGACCCTGCCTGAGCTGGGCCAGCGTGGGGTGCTGGTCAGATGGTTCCCAGAGACAGCACCTCAGCACCCCCACCCCACACTGTGGACTGAAATTAGCACCGGCCCAGTGGAACTCAGCAGGAGTTCCTGGGAAGTGGAGGTGGGGTGAGGAGGGAAATTGAGCATGGCATCCGGTTGCCTCCAGGCCCCAGGAGGAGGCACGCGTGGAGGAGGACCTGCAGCAGATCACGGTGCAGGTGGAGCCCACATGCAGCGTGGAGATAGTAGTCCCCAAAGAGGAGGAAGAGGGGTGAGTGATCATCCCATCCATTCCGTCCATGCTTTCCAGTCTCCTGGCTCCTGTGCTCAACTTCTGCCCCATTCCATTGGCTAAGCATGGTCATGTGGCCAGCCGGCAGCAAGGCAGGCTGGGAAATGTAGTCTGAAATCCTGGAAGCAGAGGCATGGGGATGAAACTTCAGGCACTGAGGTGTTGGGACCCCAGATTCACTCGCAGTGCTGCAGGTAGCGTGTGAGTCCAGGGGTTGCACCTCACTGGTGATCTGTGGTTCCTTTCCCCTCCCTGCCCTCACTCTTGCCCGCACTTACCAGAGAGTGACTGGCCGGTTTCTTCGAAGGACCGCTTTTGGACTGAGTCCCCTTTTCCCATCATGTTTTGTTCTTGTCTCATGCACTTCAACTCATCAGTTATTTCTTCCTTCTAACTTATGGTTTGTTTTCTCGCTTGTTTCTTTTCTCCAGCACAGGTTGAGTACGTAAGGCTTCTCCAGTAAGAGGCACTTACGGCTATGAATTTTCCTCTGCGTACTGCTCTTGCTGGGGCCTATGTGTCTTGACATGAAGCAGTTCCTTGTTGTGCTGGCTCTTATTTGGATGGTTGATGATTTCCCTTTTAATGTCCTCTTCGCTCCAAGGCAGTGAGGCTTTCAACCATCTGGGGTGGTCCTGCATTCTGAGGACACTGGGCCATATCTGGGGACACATCCATGGTTGTCACAACTGAGGGTGCTCCTGGCATTGAGTGGGTGGGGGCCAGAGATGCCACTCAACACCCCACAGTGGCCGGGACAGCCCCACAGAGAGTGGCCCAGGCCTGGTATCAACAATGCCCAGGAGGAGATACCCTCTCTAAGGCTTTTTTTAGGAGTTTCTCTCCACTTCTGGGTACCTAAGGAATTTTTTACCCTTTTAGTACTTATCTCTAATTTTACTAGGTTTTGAATTGAAGAAAGTGGCCTAAAAAAATCTATGCTTTTTTTTTTAAACAGATTTAAGTCTTTATGGCTAATTACAATGTCAGTGTTTTGTTTTGTTTTTTTAATGTCCATGGAAGTATGGGAGGAAAGTGCATTTTCTGTCAGGGGATGGAAAGTTCTCTATAAATCTCCTCCGTGCAATGTACTGATTGTTTCCATGTAGTTCCTTTATGTCCTAACTTATTTCTAGTCTGTTTTGTCTATTTAATTCTATAATTTAGAGTTTCTGTTCTATTCCAAGGGCCCTTACTTAGCATGTACAGCATTCCCAGGCTGCACTTTGCCACTAACTAGTTACTGTACACACACACACACACACACGTTTCTGCCACTGTGCTTTTTTCTGTGAACGGGAGTCTTGCAGTGCGAGGCATCGTTCAGTCTTCTCCCAGAAAGACAGCCCGACCTGAACACGGCTGAAGAGAAGCTCCTCCACAGTTAGGGGAGCTCTGTCACCTCGGAGCTCGGCACCTTTCTCGGGAGATGAGAGTTGTGCAGCGATCACGTAGCCGTCAGCCAAGGCCTGGCCATGATCCTCACCATCTCTCTGTCTTAGTCTCCTCGCCTGTAACTCGAGACGGCAGCTCCCCTCCCCGAGGGAGACTCGGTGGGTTCGCTCACACAGAGCAGGCCTGGCACGCAGTCTGTGGGTTCCCGCTTTACAGCTGAGGAACCGAGAGGCTCAGAGAAGGAAAGGGAGGCTTCAGGGTTGCACAGCAAGTGAGTGGCAAGGCCAGGACAGTGCGTGTGCCTACGTTGGGGAAGGGGTCCAGGTGGGCCAGTTATTACCTGGGCCACAACAGAATTGGGGGTGTTTAGTTTCATTTGGCTTCTGCAGACTTTGTCTCCGTGGTGACGCCCTGAGGGTGGGAGGGCGTAGGCTAGGAAAGACGGTGTGACCGAGAGCCCGGCCCCAGGACTGCCCTGTCCTTCCCTGTCCCCAGGGTGGAAGCTTCCCCAGCCTGTGCCTCTGCTGCTGTTGTCGAAGTAGAAACCGCCAGCCAGGCCTCGGAGCCCGCCAGCCAGGCCTCAGATGAGGAGGACGCACCCACCGCTGACATCTACTTTGTAAGTCCTCCCGGGGCTCTCTCCCATCACTGGACCCTCGACCCAACGTGTGCTCATGCGTGCACATGCACCGACATGCCCCCACACATCGACACACACACGACATCACATCTGCATGCACGTGCCTGCACGCACGTGTGTGCATGTGCCCACACGGACACTCCCACATTTGCACGTGCTCACACTGACACATGGATGCGCTCATACACGCTCGAGAGGTACACACCCATGCCCGCATGTGCTCTTGCACGCCCACTGGCACACACACAGTGTGCTCTAGCTCTCGATCACATGCACACTCACATGGTATGTGATGTGAGTGTCCTGCCTAGCGCCACCCAGGCCAGGCCATTCCAAGGCCAGGAATCTGCCCTGGACCCTCCTCCCAGACCTGTGACCACTGCCTGGCACGGGCCAACGCCCCAGCTGTGCCACCCTGTCCCCCTGAGAATCATCTGAATCCTCACACTCTCAGCTCCGACAGGCACCTGGGTCCTCCTTGGTCTGTGCCGAGCTGGCTGAGGTGGACTGGAAATGCTATAGATCTCCTCCCACTGCGGGTGGGTGCAGCCAGGTGGGCTCCACCCTTAAGGGGGCGAGGGAATTGTCACAAGGCACAGGCGGGCCTCATGCTGCCGACTTCGCTGGCTGAGGACACGAGGCTACTCCAACAAGGAAGGGTTTGTCAGAACAAGAAGGGGCCCTGTCCTGGGGGCCGGGGCCTCCCTCCCAAAGCTGGGGGTCGCCTTCCCCCCTTGCATCTCCTGCAGGCAGACAGATTAGATGAGCCAGAGACCTGATGAGGTAGGTGCTGGGTGGCCAAGGAACCTGCAAAGTCTAGTCCCTGACAGAGGGTCATGAGCCAGATGGCCCCCATTGCGACGGGAAGGTCCAGACACTGCAGCCCAGCTGTCTGCCCTCTTCCTAGACCCTCATTTTCATCTCTGCCCCCCAGGGGAAGGGGAGCTCGGGGCTGCTCACTGCCTTGGTCCTGGCACCTGCCTTCCAAATCTCCAGGCCTCGGGACAGTGTGGGTGAGCCTGGCCCTCTACTGCCATCGCTGCTCCGTAACCACCGCCGCCCTGCTGTCCCGACCTAGTGCTTCTGAGTTGCAGGGCCCCTGCCAGGCACAGTAGCGGGCACACCGTGTGTGTGTCCTCTCCTCCTGCCATCGCCTCCCCATCCACGGGGGCTTGGTTTGTCCTGTTCCCTCGCGTTGTGTGTGAGGCGGCCAGACTCTGTCCTGTGAGTGGGTGTCTGGGCCACAAGGGCAGCAGCGACGGTTGAGGCCACCGTGTGACCCTGACACCCCCAGACCCTCCTCCTGCTTTGCCATTGGCTCACCTGCCCCCTCCCAGCACTCTCCCCACCTGACCTTCCTGACCTCAGCGGGATTCCGCATTCCTCTCCCCTCACCCTGTCCTCTCTTTGCCTCCTCCGCCCGCCCGGCCCACCCAGTTCGCGGACGGGAGGTACTGGACTTACTCTCCCCGGCATCACCGACTGCGGGCCATGACGCTGAGCTCCTCGGGGACTGTAAGTGACCACAGCAGGCCTCCAGGAAGCCCAGTCCCTGCCCCGCTGCCCGGGGCAGCCGGGAGCCCTAGGGCCTGGCCGTCCCTTTCCTCTGAGAAGGGACCTGGGGAAAATAATCACGACAGCTGTATAGGGTGCCCTGCTCACTATGAGGCGAGCATCAGTGGCCAGCAGGCACACGGCTGGCACTCGGCAGGCCTGGTCATGGCGGAGTCTCCATTTGACTCCCAGCCCCAGGCCGCCTCTACCCCTCCCCAGCCTTTCCAGGCGGGCAGTAAGTTGGGTGGACACTCCTTGTGTGCTCAGACCTTGCTGCTGATGGCCCCCCAAGGCACATCTGCCCCTCTGATGGGGATAGTCACATAGGTCAGCGAGGGACTGCAAAGCTGGGCTCTTGAAGGAGAGAGGAGCGGGTAGCTTCATACCATTTCACAGAGAGAGTGAGCGAGGCCTTGGCTCCAGAGGAGCCCACGAGAGCACACAGTTTAGGCAAAACCTGAGGCCAGACTCCCAAGCAGCCCCTGAGTGTAGTAGACACTCATCCACCCAGTGTGCTTGGGACGCTACACGGATGTTATGCAGCAGTCCTGCTGCTGCCGTCATGAGCAATAAATGAAGGGCCCAGAGAGGCCAAGTAACCTTCCCGGAGCTGCACAGCACAAACTGGTGGAACAGGGTGAAGAACTGGAGAGAGAGTTTCTGTCCTGGAGAGAAAGCCTCTCAGAGGCTCACACCCTGGCCCCAACAGCAAGCCCCTGTCCCCACCACTGCATGTCAAGATCACTTCTGCAGTCCCTCCTGCCACACTCTGTCCTCCCAAGATGGGGATGCCATCCCCCAGAGGTGATTCATGATCCGACAGCCAGGGACACACAGCAGTCCCCTGCGGGGAGCAGTTTGCAAAGGTGCCTGGAGGGGGTTGATCTGAACTTTGAAAGGAAGCGGAAAAGGTATCTTTGTGGGGGACACAGCGGAAATGGAGCAAGGAGGCTCAATAGGAGAAAAAGGCTGGGTGAGTGGCAAGAGAAACCATCAGACCTGCCGGGAGGATGTGCCCTTGGCCTGACTGTAATGGAATCACCCCAGTTTCTGGGTCTCTCCCCGAGACCCAGCTCTCTCCAGAGTATCCGATGGGGCCCTGTTGTCCCAAGTTCTGAGCCCCAGCAGGGCAGCTGTCTCAGCGTCAAGCTCCCCTGCAGTTGCCCTCTGCTAGGCACTGGGCATGAGTGGCCCCAGGTGGCCAGGCCTGGCATCGGGGCTCCCAGCTGGGCAGGGCAAGTGGAGTGAGCTGCTGCCGGTGGGCAGGGGTTTTTTTTTGCGCCATAACCATCTGAGGGCCTAGAGCGGTGTCTTGCCTACTGCCCCACGTTCCTTTGTGCCAGTCCACACGTGGACACGGGCCTCTCGGATGAAGTGCATGGTGCCCAGCAGCCTGGGTGGCCCACTCGGGCACAGGGCTCCGGCCTCTGAGAGCAGGTGTCACGCTCAGAGCCGCAGGAAGAGGGGGGTTGAGTAGACACGGGTTGGGAGAAGCAGCAGGTGGGCTCTGAGGGCAGTGAGTGCAGGAGGGGGGGGTCTGGGGGCTTGCTGGTTGTGGCTGTGGTAGGTTTGGGGGCCCTGGGACAGCCAGGTAGACATGGCCAGGTTAGGTGTGTACTCCGGCCTGGTGCTCACTGCAAAGGCTTGAGCTGGGGTAGAGGTCCTCAAGCTTCAGGGCATTGAAGGCCAGGGGTGGGGGACTCCCGGGATAGAGAAAGAAGAAGGAAGACAGGTGGGGAGAACCTGGAGGAGGCCTCCAGGGCCCAGAGAGGTTCTTGAGATGGGAGCAGACCTGTCAGGAAAGTGTGCGCACCCCCTGATCATAGGACAGAATAGGGAGCCCCTCCCCATACACAACTGGAAGAACACCAGTCCGCCCCACCACCCTGTGCTGCTGAGTGCCCCCAGAACCCATGTGACAGGCAGGATCTGAGGGTGGGGTGTTGCTGGGCTAGGACAAAGCTTCAGGTGCCTTCCGTGGGTGGGCAGAGGAGGAGGAGAGAGGACAGCAGAGGACACCAGCCCCTGCCACTCTCCCCCCGCCCTGCTGTGCCCAGC
The DNA here is from genome assembly GCF_022682495.2 of Desmodus rotundus. NCBI lineage: Eukaryota > Metazoa > Chordata > Mammalia > Chiroptera > Phyllostomidae > Desmodus > Desmodus rotundus. The sequence goes on along the minus strand of NC_071395.1, from coordinate 38,871,692 downwards.
CCGCCCTGACTGCACTCACTGCTTCCTGCTGCCATCCCGCCCGCTCTGGCCACTCAGCCCTGGCCCTGCCCATCTCTAGGGCCATCCAGGTTGGGGGCAGGTCCCCATTGGGGAGATGGAAGCCAGGGGCTGAGCTACCCACTTGTCGTCCTATGTTGGGGGTCCGCCTCTTTTATTTCTGTTTCTTCCTTCCTCCCTCTCACCTCTCTCGTGCCTCCTCACACCCTGCTCTTCTTCGCCCTTCCTGCACGTGCCGCCTGCCCGCCCTCCAGCCCACCGATGAGAGGAGCTGGGTGTACTCCCCACTCCACTATAGCGCACAGGCCCACTCAGCCTCCGACGGCGAGAGCGACACAGTAAGTGTGCCCACGGCCCTCCAGCCTGGACTGCTTGGGGCCGAGAGCATAGACCCCAGATTCCCCGAGGACAGATGGGGAAACAGGTCTGGGGTGGGAGGGGCAGGCCTGGGCCCTTACTGTGTGGTGACCCATGGGGTAAGTATCTTGGGGCCTCTGTCTGGCCCTCATGGCATATGGGGTCCCTGGCCTGAGGCATCAACGGTGGGCCAGGCCCCACCAGGGGAGGCCCAGAGGGTAGGAGGGTCCAGCCCTGACCCATCTAGCCCTCACCTGCCTCTCTTGCCTTCTGCAGTAATTTCTATGCAGTCACCAACCCACAGGAATGGAGCACACGCTCGGCTAGCCCAGCTCGGCCCAGAGCACAGGAGGTGCCACCCAGCTGCCACTGGATGTCGCTCACCCACGTCCTCCCCTTGGCGATGGTCACTGACGCTCCGGGCTGCAACGTGATCGCCCCCGGCTCCGTCACCTACCTGCGCCTGTGATACTGTGAACCTCCCTGAGTCTCCAGTCATGTATTTATTTTGGGTCCTTGCTCTTTGCACAGAGACTGCAGCACATGAGTGCTTTTTTGGAAAAAGGAAAAAAAAAGAACACAGTGGAAAAGCAGCAGCCCCGTTCTAAGCACTTTTCAGTTCTTTGCTTGCATGTGTCTCACTGAGGGAACAAGACCATCTGCTGCAGACCCCTCTCTGACTGTCCACAGGCGCTGCCCTGCCCCACCTTTATCTCCGGTGAGGCGCCTAGGAGGGCAGACCCACCGTGGTTCCCCGGGCACCTCTGGAGGCCACCCACTCAATGCCCAGCGGCTGCTCTTGGCTCAGGTCTGTGGGCCAGGAGCTGGACATCTGTCCTCGGGGGAGGCCTACCAGTGGTCCAGGGGTGGCTCGCCACCCTGCTGACCCCTCAGTCTCTCAGCATCTGTTTCCGACCACCCCCTCCTCCCAGGCAACTTGGGGGCAGAAGTAGCCAGGCAGTGACTAGAATGCAGACACGTGACTGCCCCTGTTGGTGGAGCTCAGGGCTGTGGGCGTCTCTCTCTTCCACACGGACTGCTCAGTGTCTGGAAGATGGGGCCCAGGTGATGGGAGACAGCCTTTCAAAGCAGGCTTTCCAGCACATCCGACTCTGAGAGGAAGCGCCTGGGCCCTCAGTCACAGGACTCCCGGGGAGCCCGTGTCCTGGAGCAGGGACCCTCCCCATGTGCAGGGACAGGGCTCAGAGGGCCAGACTGTCCTGCAAGAGTTCCCCCTGACTGGGGTGGGAAGCCTCTGTTTCACTTTTAAGTGATGATGATGCCTGTGCTGATTAAAGGATGGGGAAGAAATTCTTCATGAAAAACAAGACTTTTTTGTCATCCTCAGCAGGGGCAGCCATTTCTGGGCTCAGAGCTCCAGTGAGTGGCCGCCGGGTTACCATGCTGTGTCCAGAGGAGGCTGCTGGAACCAACAGCTTTGCAGGGTTTCTCCCTCCTCCACCTAGACACAATCCCACTGCCTGAGGTGAGCAGTGATGGCTGTCCCCTCTGCACTCTGCAGACCCACAGCAACTCAGTCCCACGCGGGAGGAGCTGGGGACTGGCTCGGAGCGAGGCCACACCTTTTGGAAGAATTGCTCCCCAGCCCCTGCCTCCCTGGTGGAGCCTGAGACAGCCAGACAACCAGCCAATCCAGGAATCTTGATTTTCTCAGTCCTTGCAAGCTACGTCTGCTGTTGCTCCTCCCTGCCATGCAGGTCCCTTGTCCCACCACGGACAGCCTGCTGGGGGGAACCTGACGGTCTGGCTGTTCTCTGGAGGATGAGGCTGCACCCCACGGGCTCCTCTGATTGTCAACGTGGGAACAGCACCTCAGCACTGAGCAGGGCTATGGGGGACATTCCATGCAGCCTGGGGAAAGGCAGCCTCAGAGGACCCATCAAAATAGGCTTGCAGGTGGCCCAAACAAGAAGCAAAAACAGCATCCTCTCTCTCCTGCCCACGGAGCGCTTGTCCAGACCCTGGGGAGCACTCTTGCCTCGATTTCAGACTGGTGCCTGTCTGCAGGTGCCATGGCCACATGCCACAAGTCACCAGTCTGTCCCTGACCAGTCCCACCAAGAGGGAAAGCAGGCAGAGCTCAGAAGGTGCACATCAGACCTGGAAGATTAACAGGGACTGCTGTGTCACCCAAACGCCAATGTGCCCCCAGAGACCGGGCACCAGAGCTGTCCTGAGCCCTGGCAGAGATGACCAGTGTAGCAGGCACAGTCCTGGAGCCGTGGGCTCTGCATCCAGGGTGGCCTTGGCCAGGGTATCTGGAGCTATAGGAGGGAGGAGGGGAGCTGCCTGCGTGGCCCCATTGGGTCCCTAGTCCCTGCTGGGTCCCTTGGGCTTTCCTGAGTGAATCACAGGACAAATGTGCTGGTTGGATGCTGACTCATAGCAGTAATTTGCAAACCTCCTGTATGTGACATTTCTGGTTTTGTTTTAAGTCAGGAAGACCCCTTTGGAGACCCATTTTGTGTTGTATTCTTTGTCCCAGGACTGGGCAGGGGAGCAGGAAGGCAAGACCTTATTTATAACTGTATACTGAACTCATGGCCTTCCTCACACCCCTGACCAGGAAGGCCCTGGATCCACCCAGCTGTCACCACGCCCCCACGTGGTCCTCCAGATGGAAATCTGTAAATTGCCCATTTCCCTCCTGGCTCATCTCTGATGGCCGCTGTCGCTGAGAATGTGAGCAGCGTCTGATTTGCTGTACTGTAAAATCGAAAGGCATTTCCCGAGGCTGACAAGGGGGAGCCTTTTGTGAGTCCCCTGCCAGCCTCCTCTCAACCCCTTTGCCTCCACCACCTGGCTCAGTGCAATACTCCCATCCCCGATGGGGTCTCTTGCCGTGGTACTGTCACCGCAGCCCCTCGGTCCCCATCCCAACCTTGTTTTTATGGCTGAACTGATTTCGAAACACAACATAACTGCAAACCTTGTGTGTCTTAATTCTCACCGGGGCTTCTGCGTGCTCAGCCCCGGGTCTGGTATGTGACAATCCAGAGCGCCACCTCCTCTAGGCGCCTCTGTAACCTTGCAGCCGCCGCTGGCCCCGATAACACTCGTATGCAGCCCCGGGCCCCGTCCCTACCTCCCCTTCCTCTTTTTATGTTGAAAGATCTCTCCAATAAATTGGGTAATAAGCGTCTGCTGCCTCTTTGCCTCTCTGTGTTCCTGTGGTCTGGTTGGGAGTTTGAGGATTGGCTGTGAACAAGAACAAAAAGAAACCTTCAAAGATTGAAAATAACAACAGGACCCAAATGTCTTAATTGCTTTGATAGCTAGCTGCAGCTTTCTGGGTTCCAGATCAGCCACAAAAAAACTTCTGAGAGGTTCTGACATCAGTGCAGTCCAGCTCAAAGGAACAAACACTCCCCAAAGTTTGTCTTCCTTCTGCCAGAAGGCACGTATTGAGTAATGCATGGACCCCATTTAAGGGGAAATTACTTCTCCCAGACTCCCAGTCTAAGAATTGAGTTGAAAGTCAGACCCTGTCTGTAAGCAAGCCCTTGGAAACCCAGCTATAATCACAGATGCAGATGCAGGGCACCTCTGCTCACGTATGAACTAGACACGCAGATGGTCTGGAAAGCGCCTTCCTTACAAGGCAGATCCTCTCACGGAGGTGCCTACATTTTGAAGGTCTGGGCCAGGCCCCCCTCATGTGTTGGGCCATCCCTTCAGCAGCCCAACCCACATCCTGTGACAAGCAGGGTGGTGGGAGGGGTCTTCTGTGGTTTCCTTTGAAAGACTCATTCTGTGCCACCACCCCACCCTGCACCTTGGTACCAAGCAAAAGCAGAGCATACAAAGTCAGCATTGAGGGTGGTGCTATGAAGCTATATTTTAAAATAGAGATTTAAAGAACTAGCTTAAAATATTAAGTACCATTCTCTGGTGGACTGGGGGAACTTGGAGCAGGTCTTCGGGATCCTCCAGATCTCCAGGCCTCCTGTCCTGTGCTCTGTAGTCTATCCTCCCCACCAGCCCCAGGGGGCTCCCCTACTGGCCAGTCGCATGTTTATCCTTCCCACAGAAGAAAGCTGGACCACCCAGTTCAAATCGTAGCTGCCTCTTTGGGGTCGAGGAAAAGGTGTTAAAGGGACTTTCCTGCTCTGAGCCCGTTTACCCATCTATAGAATGGGTTGAAAAGAAACTAAAGGAGTCATCCGCGATTTTTTTTAAAGTTTAATCCCTGCAATACATAGGTATTCATTGGTGGATGGTGGAGCATGACAGTGAGTCTCATAAAAGGTCAGCGCAACATTTGAGACTTTTCAGTTTCTGTTCCAGCTCCCACTCTTCGCCCTCTTGAGGGGCGGGGACTCGAATCTACCATATTGGGGCTTCCTGCCTACACAGGCCAAAGGACTTCACTCCCAGGACTGGCTTCCTCTAGGTCCTGCCTTCAAGGCTCCACCTACTCCCTGAGCCCGCCCCTTCTTGGTACCGCCTCCCCAGGCCCCGCCCCACTAACAGTTCCTGTTTCGTCTCTGCTTGGCGCACAGCTCGTCGGGCTTCCTATCCTAAGACACGAGGACCCACTTGGGACTGCCCCTAGCATTGCCTGAAGGGCGAGTCCCAGACCCTGGAGGCCACGGTCTGGCTGGAGTCTACAACGCGGACCCCGTTTGCAGGCGCTGGGAGGTTTACAAGGCATCAGGGCCCTTGCGGGTGGGGTGGCGGGATGGGTTCTATCCCCTGGCTCCGGCTCGGATGGGGCAGGCTGGCGCGCGCCGTGACCGAGGAAGGCCCCCGGAGCAGGCCCCGGATATTTGTGTCAGCACCGCCGCCACCGTCCCAGCCCATGGGTCGAGATACACGCTCGCGCTCGCGGTCAGCGTGTCGCAGGGATCGCAAGGGCCGAAGACAGCGGAGCCGGAGCGGCAGTAGGAGCCGAAATCGGAGCGGGAGCCATGGGCGGCGAAACCGGCGGCGCCGGGACGGCGAGGGGCGGCGGAGGCGGCGAAGCCGGGAGCGCAGGTTGGAGTCACTGCGTGAGCGGTGCCTGAGATCCGTCTCCTGCCCTGGGAAGGGGAGAGTTAGCCAGGGAGGGCTTTCTGGAGAAGGGGACGTCAGATAGAGAAAGGAAAGCGAGAGGTATTCCAGGCAGGGCACCTGATGTTTGAAGGGACATCAAGGAGCCCAGTGAGGCAGTTGACAAAAGTAATGAGAGGCCAGATCGCGCAGATTCTGGCGTATCGTGGTGAGGGTTTAGCCATTACTCGTAGGGTAGGAGGAGGCCACGGGAGCACTTTGAACAGGGGAGTGACATGGTCTGAATTCGCAGAACTCCCCCCGGCTTTCGTGAAGGGACTGACTGGGGGGGTAGGCAGTAGTGACACCAGGGAAGAGGAGGTGGAGGTTACGGTTGTCCAGGCAACGGATGATGGTGGCTTTCAGGAGAGGGAGGCACAAAGAGAGGTGGGTAGATTTGAGTGGGGTGTCAGAAGTAGAGGTGACAACACTTGCTCGGGGAGGTGGGTTTGAGAGGGAAGAACTGTTGATGACAGGTGGCAGGACTCAGCTGACTCCTAGGACCTGGGTCTCAGCTTCCCCATGACTCGTAGTCCTTTACTTCTGGATGTGGGGCACCTTGCCAGACTTGGCTTGAGTCTGTTTCAGCACATAGGAACCAGCACAGTGGTGGGAACTGACCCCAAGACCTGGTCCCAGTGCTGGCTCATCCCCGAACAGGCTGTGACAAGCCATTCTCTTCCCCTCTGTGACCCAAGGTTGCCCATCCGTGTCCTCAGGATTTCCTTGGGGCCTCTCCAGACATTCATCGTCCCCACTCCTGCGGCCCAGCGATTTTCACCCTTTCCATCTCGAGGCACACATAAGCTAATTACTAAAATTCTGCAGCAAAACAAAAAAATACATTTTTTGCTGATCTGACAAAAAATGGGTATAATTTTGATCGTATTCACACTGAATGCTATTGTGTTGGCTGTTGTCATTTTTTAAAAAGACTGCATTTATTTATTTTTAGGGAGAGGGGAAGGGAGGAAGAAAGAGAGGGAGAGAAACATCAATGTGCAAGAGATACATCGAATAATTGCTTCTCCGAAGCCCCCAACTGGGGACCTGGCCTGCAACCTAGGCATGTGCCCTGACTGGGAATTGAACTGGTAACCTTTGGGTTCACAGGCTGGCACTCAATCCACTGAGCCACACCATCCAAGGCTGTTACCATTCTTTTCTTTGACATTCGAAGGGAAAAGAGGTCAGAGCCACTGACTAAATAGTCAGGTATTGCATGTTTTAAAAATTCTTGCAGCACCCAGGTTGCAAATCGCAGCTCCAGCCTGTTCTCCACACCATAACCAGAATAGCTGTAGTCAGACATGACTGATGGGCCTCTAGGCCGAGAAGGTGGCTTTTCCTTTTGAGTCTCCTAAGATCACTGCCACCCAGGAATTCCAGGAAGCTGTAAAGAGCAGAAGAGAAATAGCAAAGAGGTGGTTTAAATCAGGGCTTGGCCACTATAGCCTATGACCAAGAATAGTTTTTACATTTGGAAACAGTAAGGAAAACTCAAGAGAACAGTATTTTGTGACGTGTGAAAATTATATGAAATTCAAATGGTGGTGTCTAGAAATAACACTTTACTTGAACCACAGCTGTACCCATTTGTTTACTGTGTTCCACAGCTGCTTTGCACTGAACAGCAGAGCCGATTTTTTATAGAAAAAATTCGCTGACCCTGGATTAAGGCCCTAGTGCTGATACTTTAGCTCCCATGGAGTGATGTCTTGTTATTATCGTCTCTGTATTTTTTTGTATACTGTTTTCTAGTATTTGAGTTATTCACAAGAACCAACCACCCTAGATGTGTAATTAATGTTGTTTATAAAAATTTGATCACATTTATAGTCCATGTTCAAGGGCTCCAAAATAATTGGATTTCATAGATCAGATTTTTTGACATGAGCTTAATAGGTAGAACATTTAACAAACAAAGACAGATTTAGTTTTTCCTTTCCTTGTTCTTAAGCCTCTAGACACTAAAGAATCCATCCCTAGGGGCTTGGCCATTCTGTTCCCTATTCCCAGTGCCCTTCCCTGGCCCCTTATTGCTGCCAGTTTGACTCCTGTTCATTCCTGCCCATCCTGTATGACTAGTTTAAACACCACCCTCTTCTGCACACCCTCCCTTGACAGCTTGGAGAGCTCAGATCCTCCAGGTCAAATACCTGGGTAGCTCCTGTACCCTCCCGCCCCAGCCTACCTCCGTGCCCTGACCCCCTCACTTTCCCTCTTACTTCCTCTACTCCAGCCACGTGGGCCTCCTTGAACATGCCAAGTAAATTGCTGCCCCAGTGCCTTTGTTCTTGCTGTGCCCTCTGCCTGGATCACCCTCCACCCAGATCTCTCTGTAGCTCCCTCCCCAGCTCCTCCAGAGTTACCACCTCAGGGAGACTCTCTCTGACCTTCCATCCCCTAATTTTATGTCATTGCTTTGTGGCTCAAAGCACTATCCAGTATCACACTGTGTGTTTACTTATTGATGTGAGCCCCACAAAGAAAGGGACTGTCGGTGTTTTGGCCACTGCTATGTTCTCAGGACCTACCGCAGTGGCTGGCGCATGGCAGGAGCTCACTGAACAGAGGCGGAACAAATGACTGGCCCGCAGGCAGTGAGCAGACCCTTTCGGATTCCTTCCCCAGGTCAGATTCAGAGGAAGACCAGTGGCAGCGGCGAGGACAGCAGAGCCGGAGCCCACAACCACCCCGATGGCACTCACAGGACCAGTCCTCTCAGTCCGACTCAGGCAGTGAGCAGCATTGGCAGCAGCGGGACCGCCGCCGTCGGGCACGCTCCTGGTTCCGGGGCTCCTCCTCATCCAGCTCCATATCTCCAGACCGATCCCAGAGCCCGCAGGAGGTGGCTGTGGCCCTGAGCCAGCAACAGAGCTTGCAGGAGCGGCTGCGGCTCCGTGAGGAACGGAAGCAGCAGGCAGAGCTGATGAAGGCCTTTGAGACACCCGAGGAGAAGCGGGCCCGGCGCCTAGCCAAGAAGGAGGCCAAGGAGAGGAAGAAGCGGGAGAAGATGGGCTGGGGCGAGGAGTACATGGGCTACACCAATACCGACAACCCCTTTGGCGACAACAACCTCCTGGGTACCTTCATCTGGAATAAGGTGAGCCAGTCTTACGAAGCGCCTAGTGATTAGTTCTGTGTTTGTGCCTTTCGCAAATTCTTCCTGCCTTTGTGATCATTTTCGTTTTATATACTCTATTTCAAGAGATGTTATTTAGCCCTCACAGCATACATTTCCCAGACTGCGCTTTGCCCTGTGGAGTTTACCTTACACACACACACACACACACACACACACACACACACACACACGCCGCTTCTGGCAGCTGTTATTCCATTAACTGTCTCTTGCAGTGTGATATTTCAGGCATGCTTTGCCCCAGAAGCCAGCCTAACCTCGCCCTAGCCGGGTGGCTCAGTTGGTTGGACCATTGTCCTGTTTACCAGAAAGGGCATGGCTTGATCCCCGGTCAGGACACGTCCTCGGTTGCGGGTTTGATCACCGGTCAGGGTGCGTACGGGAGGCAGCTGATCAATGTTTCTCTCTCTCTCCCTTCCTCTTTCTCTAAAATTGACTTGGAAAAAAAACACCAAACATATGCTCAGGTGAGGATTAAAAAAATAAAGTAATTAAAACAAAAAACAGAACAGCCTAACCTCAACGAGACTGGAGAACACGTTCCTAGAGTCACACACCAGATGGGATTCCACGGTTACACTGTCAGCTCAGAGCTGTCATTTCACTCTTGAAATGACAATTACACGCTGGTCGCCTACCCTGCAGTCATGGCCTGCAGCACATAGCTGAAAACAGCAGAATTTCCTCCTGCAGCTCTGGAGGCCAGAAGCCTGAAATCAGGGTGTCATCGGCAGGGCCGGCCTCCCTCGGGAGGGCTGGGGAAGGACCCTTCCTGTCTCTTCCAGCTTCTGGTTGCTGGCACCCTGGCTGTGGCCGTGTCACTCCAGTGTCTGCCTCTGCGGTCACACAGCTGTCATCCCTCTGTCTGTGTGCTCGCGTGGCAGTATCCTCTCTGTGTCTGTGTTGGAGTTTCTCTATCTGTAAGGACACCAGTCAGTGGATTAGGACCCCGCCTAACCCCGTGTGACCTCATCCTAATTACATCCTCAGAGACTCTGTTTCTGAACAAGGTCATATTCTCAGTTTCCAGGTGTTGAGACAAGAGCATATTTTGGGAGGGACACAGTTAAACACAACACAGCACCCATCAGTGGCCAGGGAGGGTGAGGGCAGATGGGCAGAGTCAGAAGCTTGGCATTTCCACTCATCGCCCACACTTCAGGCCTGGTTTCTTGCCGTTGTGCTGAACACACCAAGCCCATTCTGCCTCGGCCTTTCCACTCGCCATTCCTCTGCCTTAGAACGCTCCCTACCTCTTCCATGGCCGGTTCTTTCTCGTCCTTCAGATCTCAGCTGACATGGTTCCTCTTCTGACAGGCCTTCCTGGCCCCTTGGTCCCCCAGGCCCCCCAGGTATTCTTTTTTTTTTTTCTTTTAAAGATTTTACTTATTTATTTTTAGAGCAAGGGGAAGTGAAGGAAAAGAGATGGAGAGAAACATCAATGTGTGGTTGCCTCTTGAGCACCCCCCTAATGGGGACCTGGCCTACAACCCAGCCAATGACCTGACTGAGAATTGAACCGGTGACCCTTTGGTTCACAGGCTGGCACTCAGTCCACTGAGCCACACCAGCCAGGGCCCCCTGGTATTCTTTATCAGAGCACAGCCCCTGCTTTCCTAGCACTTTGCTGACGAACTTACATACTGCACCTGCTGGGTGCTGGATTCTCTGCGGGCCCTGGGCACACATCTGCAGGCGAGGGGAACAGAGACCCCTATCCCTGTGAGGCCAGCAGTTTTGCAGGGAGATGAACTATAGTAAGTAAGTTAGCAAAGTTCGTAGAGGAGAGAACGAAGGCAGGCATTGGGATGCAGCAGTGACCACGATGTAATAAGCAGGCCCAAAAAGGTCTCACTGCGAAGGTGGTGTCCAGATACACATCCTGCCCTGGCCAGTGTGGCTCAGTCCATTGGAGTGTCATCCCGTAACTGGAAGGTTGCATGTTCGATCCCCTGTCCAGGCACCTATGATCCCTGGTCCAGGCACATAGCGAGGCAACCGATAGAGGTTTCTCTCTCTCCCTTCCTCTCTCTCTAAAAGCAATGAAAAAAATGTCCTCAGTTAAGGATAGAAATAAATAAACAAACACATCCTAATTTATAATGTGTAGTTCCTGCCAACCTGTGAGCTTCACAGGGCGAGCTCTGTCCCAAGGCCTGCACGCAATAGGCACTCCCTAAGTGCAAGGGAAGTCTGGTCGGTGTGTGCTCATGCGTGTTCAGGCATTTGCCAGTCAGTCTTCTCAGCCCAGCCCAGCCCTGGGGGTTCACCCCATGGGAGGGCTTCACCACACACACTGCGGCACAGCTAGGTGTCTGCGAAACAAGAGTCGACAGTCCCAGGTGAGACCATCCTGGGAGCATCACAGGAGGGGGCCTGGCTGCATCTTCTCCATGCTTCGGCACGTGTCTCACTCACAACAGAGGGGCTTCGTAGTTTTTGGCTTGTATCAAGTTGATTTTGTAGGCGGGGGTGGAGGGCGTCTTCTAGTGGAAGGCAGTGAGGTACCCAGGGATGGGTCGCTTCTCTTGGCTTCACTCTCCTCACCTGCAAAGCAGATGCTGTGGTTCAGTCATCTCAGTCGTATACACGAGTGCACCCAAGCTCCCTCCTGGTAGGTACCAGGGAGGGCAGCAGGAGGGAGGCACCTCTGCTCAGCAGGCATGTGGTTGATCCTTCCAGGCCCTAGAGAAGAAGGGGATTAGCCACCTGGAGGAAAAGGAGCTAAAGGAGCGGAACAAGAGGATCCAGGAGGACAATCGACTGGAGCTGCAAAAGGTGGGGGTGCCTTTGGCCTGTCCACATGGGGTCAGGAGGCCTTCTCTCAATGGGGCCCCAAGGCTGGTTCGCCCTTGTTTAAGTCAAACGGGACCTGATTGGCTCTCGTGGAAGGTCCAGGGGATTCTGGCTTTAGGCGCAGCTGGATTCAGGGGCTTAGGCTGTGTCTCCAGTAAACTCCTCTCCACCTCAACTCTGCCGGCCTCTGGGCTTTACTCTCAAATGCTCCTCTCCCAGGGTCTGTCTGAAATCTCAGGTATTCCTGGACCAATCCCTGTGTCTGAGGCTGGTGGGCTTGGGCCAGGCATGGGTTATAGTCCCAGTCCCGACCCTAGGGGACCCCATGGCCTGAGAGGACACAGGGCAGGCTCCACAGGCTCCCCATCGTCCAACTGTCTCACCTTCATCTTCTCTGTGTGCTCCTCAGGTGAAGCAGCTGAGGCTGGAGCGGGAGCGGGAGAAGGCCATGCGTGAGCAGGAGCTGGAGATGCTGCAGCGGGAGAAGGAGGCAGAACACTTCAAGACATGGGAAGAGCAAGAGGACAACTTCCACCTCCAGCAGGCCAAACTTCGGTACTGTGCAGGGACGAGGGGACGGGTAGAGGGGCTGCCCACCACCACCCTGTGTCTGCCCACCTTCACCCACCAGCCTGCTTCTGGACCCAAACACGTAGAACCTGTTTTTGCCCCAGGGCCTTTGCGCTTACTATGCATGCTTTCCAGAACCTGCTGTTTCAGCTGCACCCCCCTCACCCTTTGGGTTTCCGCCTTTTGCCTCTCTGTGGCACTAGTCCTTGCCTTTTGCCTCTTTCTGGCACTAGACCTGTTGCTGGGGTGTCCCCGTCTCCCCCGGTGGGCTGGGTATAAAGGAGACCCCAATGCACCAGCTCCATGTGGCAGAACTGCACACGCTAAGTAGAGTATGCCGGGCCCTGGGACGCACTGACTGTGCTAGTCCCTCACCCACAGCCCATAGGGGTGTTTGCTCATCAGCCACATTTATAGATGAGGAAAATGAGGCCCCTGGGCATTGTGGGTTGTCTGAAGCCACGTGGGCATCTAAGCCTGCAGCCAAGTGTGTGTACACTCAGAGCCCACCCCCGGCCCCTTCCTAGTCCTCCGTCCTGCTGGCCACACCAATCCTGGCCAGCAGCTCAGACCTCCCTGATCACGGGCCCCTCGGGTCAGACTAGGGTCAGCCACTGCGGACATAGCACTGAGGCTCCAGATCCTCCAGTCTGGGCAGCTGTCCACTAAGAAGAGGCGGTTCTCTCTGAACCTCCGGCCCCGCCCCTACTCACTGCTCTTCAGACCCTATGCTCACTCTGGTCCATGCCACTTTCTGGACCCATGCCTCCTGGCCAGCCTGTCTTCTGCACCTGGTTTTACCTCTTTCAGGAAGCCTTCACTGACCACCAACCCCTGCAGGCCAGGCTCCTCCCCGGCTCCCACACTTGTCACCCATGTGAGTAGGAGTTTGGGAGGGAGGTCACAGCCTGAGCTCTGACACCATCCCTCTGCTCCTGATAGCTCCAAGATTCGAATCCGGGATGGACGGGCCAAGCCCATTGACCTGCTGGCCAAGTATATCAGCGCCGAGGATGACGACCTGGCTGTGGAGATGCACGAGCCTTACACCTTCCTCAATGGCCTCACGGTGGCTGACATGGAGGACCTGCTGGAGGACATCCAGGTACTGCCCGGCCCCACTACCCACCTCCCTGGCCTCCCCAAGACGTGCCTTCACCGCACACCTTTGTGCCTCTCCCTCTAGGTATACATGGAACTCGAGCAGGGCAAGAACGTGGACTTCTGGCGGGACATGACCATCATCACGGAGGATGAGATCTCTAAGCTCCGCAAGCTGGAGGCCTCGGGCAAGGGTCCAGGTAACACAGGGTCAGCGCCCACCCTGAGCCAGCTGAACAGAAAGACACCAGGGTGTGCTCTTGGGGACACCTGTCTGCATTGGTGGGAGTTGCCAAGGGCCGGGTGATTCCGTGGGAAGCTAGCCTCAGGCACTCTGCAGACCTCAGTGTGTCTGGACTCTCTACAGCCCTCTGGAGACCTCTATGGGAGCCACCAGGGGGCAGCACTGGGCAGTGGGAGCCCCAGGTCCTTGGCTGGGCCTCTGCTTGTGGGATGGCAGGGGGCTCCTTTAAATAATCACTCAGCAGTGTTGGGCTTCCCTGGGAGCAGCGCCAGCAGGGCCTTTTTGTGTGGGTTCCAGGTTTTCTCTGGAGGCTCAGTCTGTTTGAATGAGAACAGGGTGCAGCTCTGCTTAGGCAGAAACCCTGTGCAACCCCAGTGTGTTCAGCCTGGTGTTCTTTTTTAACTCAATTTTCTTTTCATCAAAATGGTTGCACGCATACATTCGCAAGGGAAGTGGACTCCCCAGACATGGCCCATAGTCGCCTGGGGGCAGAATCGCCTGGTTGAGAACCACTACTCTGAAAGCTCAGACCAGCCAAAACATGCCCACCCCTCCGGTCCCCTGAAGCCACCAGCTTTAATGATTCCAGCTTTGCTAAGCGTCATCCTTCAGCACCCACCCTGGTGGCTGAGGGCGTGAGCCCTCCCTTCCGCCTGGCCTGTGTAAAGTCATTTGCAGCTCAGACGTGGGTCGGGACAGCTTCCTTCCTCTCAGCGAAAAGTGCGAGTGTCTTTTGTCTTTGGAAGTGCAGTTTTGTTTCTCACATCGTCTTAGCAGCTACATCCTGCAGCAGCTTCCGGAGAGAGGAAGGGAAGCTTTGCTGTCAGAGACGTGTGTCTGGGAAATCTCCTTTGGTGGCAGTAGGACTGGGTATAGAACTGGGTGGAAGGGTGCCGCGGGGCTGGTGGGCAGAGTAACAGTCACGAGCGTGGCTCTGGGTGCCCGGTTGTACCTTTGTGGCATGGGGAAGATAAAACCCCTCGAGGAGGGTCAGTGACGAGAAATGAGTGAGTAGTGTCAGACGCTGGGGACACACGCACAGTGTGCACACACACGCTGGTGGCCCGCCGCCGACCCCAGCGCCCTAGCTGACCCGTGGAGGTGCTCCCATCAGGCTTCCTTTTTCTTGTCCCAAGCCCTTTCTCTCCCACCCCCCAAGGTAGTGGGTTGGCCTCTGCCACCTCCTGGGTCTCCCTTCATTTTCTTCAGTGAGGGAGCCTCTCTTTGTGGGACCCCACATCTCTTTTTTGTGGCTTGCGCTCTCGTCTTGGTGGGGCACATTCGCTGTAAATTCTGGGGGAAGGCAGATGGTTCTCTGATGTCCTATGTGTCAGGAATGCTTCACTCTCCCTCTGGCTGCTGGCAGCGGGGCTGGATATAGACTTTGGGAGTAGGGTGTTTTCTTGAGAGGCTGAAGACCCCTCCCCAGCAGCTGAAGGGACATCCCCCGTGTCTGCCCACTCCCAGAGCTCTCTCAGTGGGTGTTCATGTGGCATCCAGACCTAAGACGTGGCTTCCTTTACACATGTTAGCAGTTCTTGGCTTCTCTGGGAGCAGCACCAACAGGACTGTCCGTCCGGGCTGTGAGTTTTCACCGGTGGCCCCATCTCTTTGAGTGAGGGCAGGGCTCGGTTCTGCTTGGCCTGGAACGGGGATTCTTGCTGAATTTGGTTTTGGTCCCGCAACGTTTCTGCACCTGTCACAGACCAAAGCCAGGCTACTAGTCTGTAGGTTGACCACTGGGCCAGGGACTCGGGTCCCTCTCATTCCTGTCCAGTCAACTGTGACCATGTGTCCAGCGGCAGGGGTTCTTGAATCCTACTTTTGAGTAGGTAGCACGAGCTGATCGCCCACTCCCTCATTCACCCAGCAGCTGCGTACGGAGTTCCCTGTGGACCAGCCCAGTGCTGGGAACACAGCAGTGGGAAGCCCAGGGAGGTCCCTGCCCTTGGGAAGCCATGTATCAGGTGTGCAGCCTAAGGGACCAATCTGGTGATTAGGGAAGGCTTCCTGGTAGAAGGATGTTCTTGTTGAGTGCTGAGGATGGGTATTGCTGATAGAAAGTACATGTGCAAAGGCCCTGGGGCATGGGGTGTGCTTGGCATGTTTGATGAGCAACAGAGAGGCTGGTGCACCCAGCACGTAGGTTTAAGCAGTATTCGGCCCTGTCCCTGGGGGCCTCTCAGCCTAGAGGGGAGGAACGTGTTCTTGGGCCCCCAGCCCATGATAGATGCTCAGACAGACTTTCCTGTGGGGCAGAGAAGCCTGTTTGTTTCAGGGTGGTGTCAGAACTTCCCACAGCGCCTGGGAAGTAAGCAGCTCTTCCTGCTGTGGTGGAGTGTCCTTGGTGCCAGACACAGCACACCACTCACATGCATGGTCTCATCGGGCTTCCTAGAGGGCAAAACTGAGGCCCAAAGAGGGTGAGCCACTTGCCCAAGGTCACACAGCTAGGGCTGGCAGAGCAGGAACTGAAT
This sequence comes from Desmodus rotundus, assembly GCF_022682495.2. Classification (NCBI taxonomy): domain Eukaryota; kingdom Metazoa; phylum Chordata; class Mammalia; order Chiroptera; family Phyllostomidae; genus Desmodus; species Desmodus rotundus. Next base: position 38,855,932 of record NC_071395.1, on the reverse strand, counting down.
TCCAAACAGTCTGGCTATTGGGACACTCCTCCGGGCTCTCCGCATGGTTTGGGGAAGGCAGTGGTGGGCAGGATTGGTAGGCCAGACACCTGGGTCCCAGCCTGATACTGAGTGGCCCCCGCCTCACCACAGGCGAGCGGCGAGAGGGCGTCAACACCTCCGTCAGCTCCGATGTGCAGTCAGTCTTCAAAGGGAAGACGTACAGCCAGCTGCAGGTCATCTTCCAGGGCATCGAGGGCAAGATCCGGGCCGGGGGCCCCAACCTAGACATGGGGTACTGGGAGAGCCTGCTGCAACAGCTGCGTGCCCACATGGCACGTGCCAGGTGAGTGGGCAGCGGGCCTCAGTCACCTCGGCTCGGGCACTGTCCTGGGTGGGTCCTGTCCTGCCTGGGGACAGGAGCCATCTCCATCATGCCTGCTAGGCAAGGCTGGCCCTTAAGTGACCTTGGGAACCGTAGACCAGTACCCTAGCCAAAGGCCCTTGTCGTGCTCTTCGTGCCTCCACCTGCAGTCGGGCCCCGGGAGTTCAGGCAGGGCCTCCGTAGTGGCCTGTACGGAGCACCTGGTCTTTGCTTCCCATAGGGTCAGCAGGCATCACAGGAAGCCCCCAGGCTGCCTCTCCTGGCCTTCTGCCGGCCCCATACACCCTGTGTACAAATTCTCAGCGTGCTTGGCACCACTGTGTAAACACAGTCTGCTGGCCACTAACTGTTCGCCTCTAAATTTATCTTCCCTGCCTGCTCCGCCTCTTGTTCTGGCCCAGTGTGGCCGTTCGGTTACACCCACATGTGAATACCCTGGTACAGGGACCTGCCCCTCCCAGCCGAGGGATACTTCTCTGGGGTCCGTGACCCCAAGTTCCATTTTTTCACAGCCGAAGCCTTGACCCTGGAGTGGCCATGCTAGGCCCAGCCTGTGCTGTACTTACTGCCCTCTTAACCTCCGTGTTCTTGCCGGGGGGTGGGGGTGGGGGGGTTCTTGAGAAAGCCTGAGGGAAAACGGGGCCCCTTTCCCCCACCCAGTCAGGGTGACCACCTGGCCCACGTTCCAGGCTCCGCGAGCGGCACCAGGACGTGCTGCGGCAGAAACTATACAAGTTGAAGCAGGAGCAGGGTGTGGAGAGCGAGCCACTGTTCCCCATCCTCAAGCAGGAGCCCCAGTCTCCCAGCCACAGGTAGGCCCAGCCCAAAAGTCCCCCTTCCTCACCCAGAGACCCAGGATGTACCCCCACACCACAGGGCCCCACCTACCTCTGGAGGAGTCAGGGCAGCCGCTCACTCAGCCTTCTCTCCTCAAAGCCTGGAGCCTGAGGTCCCGGCCCTGACCCCACCCGGGCCCTCCTTGGAGGGCGGCCCTGTGGAGGCTGAGGCGGAGGGGGCGACACCGGCAGAGGGCGAAGCAGAGGGGGAGGCTGTGCTCATGGAGGAGGACCTGATCCAGCAGAGCCTGGACGACTACGACGCTGGCAAGTACAGCCCCCGGCTGCTCACAGCCCACGAGCTGCCGCTGGACGCACACGTGCTGGAGCCTGATGAGGACCTGCAGCGCTTGCAGCTGTCACGGCAGCAGCTCCAGGTCACAGGTGTGCACCGGGGGCAAATGAGGCCATCGTTTGGGGATGGGCAGCAAAAGGGTTGAGGCAGGAGGCTCATGGGTCCAGGGCCAGCCAAGGGGCTTAATAGTGAACCTTCTGTTCCCTCCCTCCCTATCTCTGAGCATCTGTTCACTTCCACTCGCTCATTCGTTTAGTCGGGTTCAGTGACCGGCTGGCCCCAGGGACAGAGAGAAAGTCGTTTTCATTCCTGTGCCCAGCCCTGCTGTGCACTCCTCATGCTGTTCGCTGGGGGTGCACCTCGGCCTCCTTGGGCTATGTTGTCCTAGGTATAGAGGAGTAGCGGCCTCAGAAAGGCCCCTGCCCAGGGTCCCCTGGGAGATCTTTAACCAGCAGGCTCTCTGGCCACCCAGCCGGAGACACATGGTGTTTGGTGCCCACACGGGGAGAACAGTGAGCATAGATGGCCAGGGATGAGGTGCCCGGTGGGCAGGGCAAGTTGGGAACTGGGGCCTGCCCAACCCTGTGCCTTTACCCTGAGCCTCAGTTCTTCTGGGATAGGCCTGGCAGGGTGGCATAGGCTCGGGCCCCCTTCTCACCACCCTGGGAGTGAGGCCCAGGCTCCCTGTGACAAGGGGAAACTGAGGCTCACCGGTACCTCAGTCCCAGCTAACGGCTGCCTCGCCCTCAGGTGACGCGAGTGAGAGTGCAGAGGACATCTTCTTCCGGCGGGCCAAGGAGGGCATGGGCCAGGACGAGGCGCAGTTCAGCGTGGAGATGCCCCTGACCGGCAAGGCCTACCTGTGGGCCGACAAGTACCGGCCACGCAAGCCACGCTTCTTCAATCGCGTGCACACGGGGTTCGAGTGGAACAAGTACAACCAGACGCACTATGACTTCGACAACCCACCGCCCAAGATCGTGCAGGGCTACAAGTTCAACATCTTCTACCCCGACCTCATAGATAAGCGCTCCACGCCTGAGTACTTCCTGGAGGCCTGCCCTGACAACAAGGACTTTGCCACCCTGCGCTTCCACGCCGGCCCGCCCTACGAGGACATTGCCTTCAAGATCGTCAACCGCGAGTGGGAGTACTCACACCGCCATGGCTTCCGCTGCCAGTTCGCCAATGGCATCTTCCAGCTCTGGTTCCACTTCAAGCGCTACCGTTACCGGCGGTGATGGCCCTGCACCCCCCAAACCCCCTGACAGGAGCGGCGAGCCTGGCAGCCTTCCCCGGCTGGTGCACAGGCTGGGCCTCCCCCTCACCAGCCTCACTTTCTCTGCGCAAACAGCAAGCAACTCACAGTGGAGCTGCCTCTGTGAGTGGTGAGGGGACAGCTGGGACAGACTGGTCCAGGGTTCTGACGTGCCTGGGGGGCTGCTGGTGGGGCTCTTTGAGCCCAGGGAACCCAGCAGGTGTCAGCCAAATTCACTGTCCACGTGGGCATGCTGAGGCCCAAGGCCCACCCTAGATAAGCCCTGTAGTGCAGGCCCTCAGCTGGGGGCAGCATGAGGCCCAAACATGGGGTAGCAAGCTTTTGAGGGGCAGGAAATCCAAGTTCAGAGCACTGATTGGCCCTTGGACACAGCCAGCTGCGACAGGGCCTACCCTCCTGGCTGCCTCCCAGCCAGCCTCCCCCAGAGCCCGCACCAGTGGAACCGGCCCCTTGCCGTGCCGTGCTCCAAAATCTCTCGAAGGACGTCCCACTCACCTCACCCCGGTGCTGGCTGTGGGTCAGTCTCCTCCCAAGTGGGGGTGAAGGACATGTCATCCTCCACCATTACCCCCAGGAACCAAGGATCTATTATGGAGACGTCTCCAGCCTAAAGTGGAAAGAGCCCACACCAAACCCCGAAATGCCGCCCCCCAGCTCCTCGGACAGGCCCCCCCGCCCCCGGAACCCGATTTCATCTGGAAGTGTTTGAAGTGGTTTCTCTGAAAAGACTTTTTTAGGTGGGGAGAGAAAAATCTTGTTTATTTTCATTTAACTGATCTACTCATGAGAGTACATTTTTAAAATAAACACTTTATTTTAGAATAATTTAAGATTTTCAGAAATGGTGCAAAGGTAGCCCTGAGTCCCTGTCCAGCTGGCAGCCACATCCAGCTGTTCTGTTGCTACCGTCTCATGCAACGGGGCACGTCTGTCCGCACCACTAAGGCACGAAACCCAACCAAGACCTTTGAAAAACACCCACAACACCTAAAAATAGTCGACAGTAGTTCTTAGGAAGCTGCTCAGAGTCAGTGGGTTTCTTCTCTCTCTGCCCAGGCCCATCAGCCTTTCCCCCACCAGCAGGGTGTAGTCACAAACGCTCCGCACTTGACCACGGATGCTGGGCGGTGAGTATTGCTCACCTAGGCCAGGTGAGATCCCTCTGGACGGTCGGCAGACCCTGGCCGACCCAGCCATCTCCATCCAGGATGAAGAATATCCTTCAGGCGGCCCTAGTGCCATTTCTGTCCCCTTTGGAGCCCTAAGCAGACATCACTAATCAATCACTTCGATTAGCAACCTCAGGAACTCCGGAGGCCAGCAGTCACTACCAATTGATCCATAGCCTGCTTGCTGGTCACTGAGTGCAGGGCAGCCCTGGAGGCATTCTCGTGCCTGGCTCAGAGCTTGGTCCTCAGATGGGCAAGGCCCCATTCTGTTGCCACAGCACGGACTGTATGTGGCTGCTGCAGCCCAGCCCTGGCCTCATCCCAGCTCCACGCGGCAGGGTTTATGTCCATTTGGAGAAACAGGCTCGTGGAGGCCCATGTGTTCAAGCCTAGAAAGTGGCAGTCAGGGTTCAAACCTGGACTCCAACTAGGGGAACCCCACCTCCCAGGCTACCACCCGTGTCCCAGCCTCAATCTCTCCACCTGCCCCCAGGAGAGTCCTCCTAACCCCAGTGTCCCCTTGGCAGTCCAGGAAGTGTGTTCACCCCAAGGGAGAAGGTGGCTGTCCACTGGTTTGCTGGATGTGTTTGGCCAGGAGCCCCTAGTCAGGAGGGAGGAGAGCTGGGTGAAGATGCCAGCAGCCCAAGGAGTCAGGCTGGAGCAGGGGTGGGGAAAGCACTGAGTGAGGGGCCTCACAAGGGATACCACTTCCTGGGGGATGGCTGCTGAGCAGAGGAGGAGGGCGGAGCCTCTCGCAGGGGGAGAGGTAGCAGTTTTGCCCAGGAGAGGGGCACACACAGCCTGGCTGAATGCAAGCTCAGGAGCTGGGCTCTCCCCAGGGCACGGGGAAACTATACAGGGTGAGAGCTGAGCAGGGACAGGAGCTGGCTCTCAAGGAGACCCCTTGGGCAGACTGGAGGCATGCACGCACCCAGCTGCCCCATTACCTCCACCCTGGCCTAAGCTGTCCCCAACCCCCACCCCAGCTTCTTCCTGCCTTTGGCTGTATCCAAATCTAAAAATAGATGCTCCCTGCCTGGTCCCCCACCGGAAACCACAGCCACGGGGGGCATGTCCTGAGCCTAGCCTCTGCTCCTGACATCTGGCCCACCCCCCAGGCCAAGTGCCTTTCAAGCCTCCCATGTGCCCATGGAGCTAGGAGCGGGTAAACAAAGGCTAGATCTCCAGCCACCAGCCCGAGAGGTTGGAGGAAGCCCAGAGCTCAAGTTTGAATCCTACCCACATGTGGCCTTGGCTGTGTCATTTCCTCCCTCTGGGCCTCCGTTTCCCCATTGATAAAATGAGCGTCTTTACCTCATTCAGTGCAGAGCTGCAGTGAGACCCAGACTAAATTCGAGTCAAGTGTGCGTCTCTGACCCCTGCCTTGGCAGTTTCCCAGAAGAAGCATTGTCCTTCTTATCTCTGGGCAGAGGAAGTGGGAATGGAACAGTCTCCCTCCAGTCTCCCTCCGTCTCTCCCCCACCATCTGGAGCCCCAGCCCCACATCCTCTTCCCCCCACATCGGCCCTTACGTTAGCTCTCTGAGGCCTCATGCTGTCCCGTGCCTCCAGTCTCGCACGTGTGATTTCTGCCACTCTCTTGTACCTGGGGACTCCTGTTCATCCCACAAAGCACCAGTTCTCAGGCCTTCTCCCCACAGGACACCTTCCTGGCTCACCTTCTGGGCTCCCTTATGCCCCATTACTTCCTCTGGCCCAGACGTGACTGCAGAGGGTTAGGACTGTGTCCAGTTCTCTCTTTCTCCAGCCTGGGAAGTCCCTGAGACCAGGTCTTGTTTCTAGTCCTACCTGGGGCTCATAATTGTCCCACCAAATGGGCTGGACACAGAGTTGCCCTTGAGGAGGGATTGAAGGGGAGCAAGACTGCCTGGGAGATCTAGGCTTTACAGAGGAGGGGTCCTTGGAACCAGGGCTCTGCCAAATGCATAGGAGCTGGAAGACTTGCCAGTCAAGAGAAGTTAGGGTTAAATGGCTCAGGGACTCAGACAATAGGATGGAACAGGGGAGGGGCTATCTGGAGGAAGGTGGGTGTGCGCCAAGGCCTGGAGACCGGAACATGGTGGGCGGGCAAGCCAGAGAAGGGGCTTCCCGGCAGAGCCTAGGGGAGTACAGGGCTAGAGTCAGTCTTCACTCAGAGCCTGCACTTGTATGCCCCTCCCAGGCCCCAAGGACCCGGTGGGGTGGGGTGGGGGGCTCAAGGCCCAGCTAGCTGGTCACAGTCCACTCTAGGCCCTAACTCTGGGTTGACAAGGCCCGAGGTCGCCCCTCCATGCCTAGGCCTGTGAACCCTCTCTACCCACGTAAGGCCCAGGACTATGGGCAGAAAAGGCCTTCACTTTCCTGCAGCAAGGGCCAGCCACCTCGAGTCTGCTCTAGCTGTGCCCAGCCTGGCCACTGGGCCAACGAGACCCTGGCCCAGAGCCCCAAGTGTGTCTGGGGCCTTCAAGGAAGCGGACCCGACCTGGGAAGCCCATTCCGGAGCCCTTTTCCTGCTCCCCAGCCTCAACCTCCGAATCATCCCGGCAGTGACAGACTCCAGGCCTTCCCCCTCCCCGCACTGGGGGGTGGTGTGGGTGGGGGAAGCAACCTCCCCACCCAGACTGCAGGCTGTCCTATCCCTGGCCCCAGCGCCATCTCTCAGCCTGTGTCTCACTGGCTCCGCTCGGCAGTGCACTCTCCCTCAGTCACCACAGCCTCTCCACTCACCTGCTCCAGGAAGGCCTGCCTCATGAGGCTGCCCCCCAAGCTGCTGGCAGGAGAGTCTTGTCGCCCCTCCTCTCTAAACAGCCTGCACCCCCAATCCCCAGCCCTGGCAGGGGCCCCAAACCTACCTACTGTGTGCCAGACCCAACCTGAGCGGGTTCACCAGCTCTCAGCCTGAGTGGGGGTCTGGGCACCCTGGGAAGCTGACCCTGCCTACCCAGAACATGCCCGCCCCCTCCGGGCCTCCGGTGCTGCCCAGACCATGAATAATGCCGCGGGAGCTCCTGGAGGCAGGCCACTACACCCCTGCCCCTGTGACCTGGTGTCCCGCGGATGTCCCTTTCCCAGGAGGCTGCGCAGTCTCCTCGGGGGCTGGGGGCTGCCCGCTGACCCCCATCAGCCAGGCGGGGACCTGAGGGGCGTGGCTACAGCAGGGGGGAGGGGCTGATGAGAAGCAGACGAAGGGAAGGACGGAGACCGCGAGAGAAGAGGGTAGAGACCGACAGGGTGCTGTCTGTGAAGCGGGGCCCGACCCCGGCTATTTTTAGCCTCCAAGGACCCCCTTCCAGCCTCAGAGGGGACCTAGCCCTTCCTGCTTCCCGGCACCCCGCGCACCGGGCGTCCTGTGCCTCTGGAGACGTGGCAACCCCCAGGTCCTCTGTGGGCCCGCCCCCACCGTGACTTGGTTTCCCCGGGAGGCCAGGTTGCCCAGCTCCGTCCGTCCCTCCCCGACCCCGGGCCCGGACTAGCGCCCTCACTCCTGTCCTCCCTGCTCGGGCTCCCGGACAGCGCGGCAACACCAGCTGCCCCATCCATTCATCATCGCCAGGTGAGGTCCAGTTTAGGGGCGGGGCGTGAGAGTGGACAGGTGTTGCTGGAGTGTTTCCTGCAGTGCCCTGCCCTGCGGTGGGCGTGTCACCCTGAGTGGTGACAGCAGCCAGGTTCTGGGTGTCCTGGGGAGTTAAGACCAGGTCTGTGCCTGGAGAGCGGCTTTGCCCTTCTGCTGCCTGCCCTGGCCAGTGTGCAGGCGAGTGTAGTCAAGCATGTGCTTGGGTGTGGGTTTCCGTGAGTCTGTACGGGGACATTTAGGGCCCTGTGGTGCCCCAGGGAGGGTGTGGCTGGGCGTGAGTGTGTGTGTGCTTGCAATGATGGGTTCACATGATCGCGGTAACTCTGTGTCCATCAGTAACCGCTGGCCAGAGGGCCTGGGTCCCCTCCCTCAACTCACAGCTGCCCCCTCTTTTGGCCTTCCTGACAGCCCTGAGCCATGAGTGCTTCTCAGAAACCTATTGAACAAATTAGAAACTGAGGCTCAGAGGGACCCCATGAGTCTGGGCCACGGTTCAGCTCCTACCTAGTTAGACTCACTGTACTCTCTTGGGTGGGGTCCTGGTTAGTGTCACAAACAGGAAAAGATCCCGGAAACTGAGCCTTGTGGTGAGGGGAGTTGGGGGTGGGCCTGGGGACTGCCGCCAGCTCTGCCTTTACGTGCGTGTCTGTGTGGGTGTCCGTGGCCTCACAGAGGTGTGGAGGGGGTCCACGGGCAGCTGAGTGTGCTTCAGGCCTGGGCTGGGGCTGCCTGATGCAGGTACTAGCCTGGACCCTGCACTTTCATGCCAAAGGGTATCGTTGGTCTCCTGGACTCTCTAGCAGTTAGAAGAGAGGAAACGTGGGAAACAGGCCGAGGGGCAGAGCTGGCGGAGGTCACACGCAGGATCAGGCCCTGTGTGACTGACCAGGAGTTACACTTGTGAACACTGCCAGGGGCAGGAAGGTCACACCAGGCACAGCTGAGGCAAAGGCTCCTCGGCCGGAGCAAAGCAGGCCTGGAAAAGCAATCCAGAATGCCAGCGGGCAAGTTGGCGTCCTCGCTGTTCCCATTTCACAGAAAGGGAAACTGAAGCTCAGCAATGTGGAGTGCCCCTCCCCCCAACAGTGGCAGATCAGGGACTTCCAGCTGAGCTTGTCTGAGATAGCATGCCCCTTGGGAACGCTGGGAGGGCCCAGGGTGTGGGGACGGGGGGCAGGCTAGGGGGTGGGGTGTTGAGTGGAAGGGGACTTGTAGAGAGATAGATAGCTTGATGGAGATGGGGGAGGAGAGTAGGGAGGGCAATAACTGTGGTCAGGCAGAGGCGAGGCCTGATACTTGGGAAACAAAGAATCACATTCCACTGGGCAGTGGGGGAGTCCTGTCCACCGTTCAGCCTCCAGTGAGGAGCCAGTTGCAGAGACAGATTGCTGGAACCCAGGACCCAGCCAAACTCTCGTCGAAGTTCTGGAACCTCAGCCCCTTGAAATTCTAGGCTCTGGAGGCCTTCCAGTTTTCAGAACTGGGAGCTCATTCAAATTCCAGAATCCTGGCCCTTCAAAGTCTAAAGCTCCTCACTCTAAGCCATGGAATCCTGGGTTTGTCCAGCACATCTGGGGTGGGAATCTGGAGCCCATGCCTCCCATGAGGCACAGAGAGGGAGATGGATTCCACCAAAGGACACACCATGCTGCTTCTTGGGCCTGTGACTGGGATGAGAATGGTCCTCTGTAGGTTAGGGGCCCTGCCTACTCTCCTGGCCAATGTGGGAGGGGAAGGGAGGCCTTGCCAGGTGTCTCTACTGGCCAGCTTGCCTGGGAAACTTGAGATAGCTAGCCCCTATCACCTAAGCCCATGGGAGGGGGGACTGGAAACCGCAGGCTGTGGCCAGAGGGATTCCTGCCAGTTTCCAGCCTCCCCCAGGCCACGGGCTCTGAGTCACAGGTTTGTTCCCAGATGTGGGAGGCATGAGGATATCTCAGGGGGGTGTGTCTCGGGTGAGTGAATGGTACAGGAGCTCTCACAGGAAGGTAGGGACAAGGGGACCATGAGACCCACGAGGGGCTGGCAGTCATTCCAGGCAGAGGCCAGGGCAGTAGCTGCAGTCACAGCCCAAGTCCCCAGAAATGTTCAGAAACGGCACATACCAGCTCTCGAGGGAGGCAGTGCCCTGTTCCAGGAGGAATTCAAGTGCAGGTCAAATCTGAGATGGCAAAGAGCACACCCCGGGCCCAGAGTGGAGGGCTAAGGTCACCGGTCACCATGGAAAGCACTCCCTCTGCCCAACCCAGCTCCCCAGGCCTTAGTTTTCCCATTCGAGGCCCCGCCACCACAAAGCGGCCATGGCCTTGGCACTCAGCCTGGGATGGAAGTTCAGGGCAGCCGTCAGGAGCTCAATAATTTATGAGACCAGATAAGGAGCTGTGGAGCTGAGGGGCTGGGCCAAGGAGCCCGATTAGGGAGGTCGGGGGAGTGAGGGCTGGTGGCCGCCTGCTGGGCACATTTGCAGGAATTGAACACCTACAGTGTGCTAAGCCCTGTACCCAGATGAACTCATTTCTACCGTGAGCCCCATTTTACAGGGAGGGAAACAGAGGCTCAGAGCGGGGACATGAGGAGCCAAGGTTAGTGAGAAGGTATGTGGCAAAGCCAGGATTTGAATCGGGTCTGATCAACTTTTTAGAAAATGTTATCCTCCCTTAGAGAAAATTCCAGTGACTGTGAACCCCACAGCCACCTGGCGCGGGCCTCCATTCCAAGACCAGGATTTTGAGTCACTGACACACATTGTGTGTAATGAAGCCCGAGTGTAAATTTCCGATTGGCTTGGGCTGGGCTGTGTGACCTTGAACAAGTTAGTTAACCTCTCTGTGCCTCCGTTTGTCCACTCTGCAAAAAGCAAACCATCATAGGACCTTTATGAGCTTCAAGTGCTTGGCCCCTCCGTCCCTGTTCCTCCCGCGGTCCCGCCTCCCCACCATTGCCCACTCTGATCCCTCCGCTGGGTGCACCCTCCATGCCAGCACAAAGATGACTTGTGGGATGTGCCTAAGGCAGGAGGCTGTGGGATGGGTGCTAGTCCCACCTCCCTGGGTGGCTTTCTGCCTTCCCTGGTGTGTCCGTTTTTGGAACTGGGAGCTGTTTTTTGAATGTTCTCATTTTATTGCTACTGGACATCCCCATCTCTGGCCGATTTGTCCACACCTGCATTAGCCAAGCGCAGATGTCTCTCCGGTTTTCTCTGCCAGCCCCACACTGGGTAGTGGGTCCCTCCTGTTGCCTTGTATAGCCCATCCCTGGGGAACCTGTCACTCCAAATGAGCAGTGTTTTGTTCCTAGAATGGAACTGGATTTCTGGGTTTATTTCTTATTATGTAAGCAATGCCATGAGCCCTGGCCAGGTTGCTCAGTTGGATGGAGCATCCTCCCATACACCAAAGGATTGCAGGTTCGATTCCCGGTCAGGGCACATACTTAGGTTTCAGGTTCGATCCCCGGTCAGGGCGCATACAGGAGGCAACTGATTGATGTTTTTATCTCACATCAAGGTCTCTCTCTTGCACTCTCTTCCTTCTTTTCTATAATCAATAAAACATATCCTCAGGTGAGGAATAAAAACAAAATAAAGCAATGCCATGAAATAGGGAAAAAAATACACATGATTTCAAAAAATTAAGAAATACTTAAAAACAAGAATATGATTTCAACATGTGTAAGGAAGGATCTCTCTAAAACACCAGTGGGGTGGGGCCTCACCCTCACGTATCCACAAGAAATTCTGACCCACGAAGCTGAGCTCAGGGCCAGTACGGAGGCCAGTGACCTCTGGCTGACAGCCAGCCCCCTCTCTCACCGACTCGTCCTGTCTTACTGTGGCCAAAATCTGTCCTGCATGCTGCAGCCCACCACGGGCTTGGATGAGAGACCGGCAGGGAAACAGAAACTCAGAGAGAAGAGACTTGCTTGGGGTCACACAACGGGCGCCAGGGCTGGAGTTCCAACCTGGAGCTTCTTGGCCCTTCTCTTCAGCAGATACTAACTGGTGTCCTCCAGGGGTACCAGGGGAGACAGCACTGGTCCTAACCTTGAAGGTTATTGATTCGGGGGCAGGACAGAGCAGGAGGTAGTACTGTAATAACAGTACAACTTATGTGTGCGGAATAAGGTAAGTCAGGAAAGGCTTCCTTAAAAGGGGGTTATTTGAGGTGGGGTATTGAAGGTTGTATAGGAGATCACCAGGGCCATTGAGATTAAAATGCAGAATGAAGCTCTGGCTGGGTAGCTCAGTTGGTTAGAGCATCGTCCCAATGCGCCAAGGTTGTGGGTTTGGTTCCCCGGTCAAGGCACATACAAGAAACAACCACTGAATGCATAAGTAAGTGGAACAACAAATCGATGTTTCTCTCTTTCTCTCTCTCTCTCCCTCTCCCTTCTTCTCTCTCTCTCTAAAAATAATCAATTAAAAAAATTCAGAATCAATCACCAGCAAATCATCTCTCTGCCCCTACCAGGTGTGCCAGAGGCAGTGCCAACCTGCCCCCTTCAGCCTCAGCTCGATGGGGTGGTGACCCCTCCACTCTGCTCCAGTGCCATGTGGCCCAACGGTAGTTCTCTGGGGCCCTGTTTCCGGCCAACAAACATCACGCTGGAGGAGCGGCGCATGATCGCCTCTCCCTGGTTTGCTGCCTCCTTCTGCCTGGTGGGCCTGGCCTCCAACCTGCTGGCCCTGACGGTGCTGGCAGGCGCGCGACAGGGCAGCTCCCAGACGCGATCCTCCTTCCTCACCTTCCTCTGTGGCCTTGTCCTCACCGACTTCATGGGGCTGTTCATCACCGGTGCCATTGTGGTGTCCCAGCATGCCAACCTCTTTGACTGGCACTCCGTGGACCCGAGCTGCCACCTCTGCCGCTTCATGGGTGTGGTCATGATCTTCTTCGGCCTGTGCCCACTGCTGCTGGGGGTTGCCATGGCCTCGGAGCGCTACCTGGGTATCACACGACCCTTCTCGCGCCCTGCGGCTACTTCGCAGCGTCGCGCCTGGACCACCGTGGGGCTGGTGTGGGTCACCGCGCTGGTGCTGGGCCTACTGCCCCTGCTGGGTGTGGGCCGCTACACTGTGCAGTACCCAGGCTCCTGGTGCTTCCTCACACTGGGCCGTGAGCCTGGAGACGTGGCCTTCGGCTTGCTGTTTGCGCTCCTCGGCAGCTTCTCAGTGGGGCTGTCCTTCCTGCTCAATACCATCAGCGTGGCCACTCTGTGCCACGTGTACTACGGGCAGGAGGCCGCCCAGCAGCGCCCACGGGATTGCGAGGTTGAGATGATGGCTCAACTCACGGGCATCATGGTGGTGGCCAGTGTCTGCTGGATGCCGCTGCTGGTGAGTGGCCAGTGTAGGGTCTGCCCTGGGCTCCCACCGTCCGTGGTGACTGGGCCTCCATCCACCCAGAATGAATTTCAACCCTCAGGTTCTTGTCCGTCTGAGAAAACATGGACACGTGTCCCAGGGCCCACATGGGGATGACCTTCCTGGAGGAGCTCATGAGCCAGACACAGCAAACTGGGGCAGGACAGGACGTCTTGTCCCCGGCAGTGTCCCCAGCCTCGTCCAGCACACAATAGCGCTTAGAAACCATTTTTAGTAGAATTTTAAAGGATTTATTTACTTTTTAAAGGATTTTCTCTTTTCCTTTAAAGATTTTATTTATTTATTTTTAGAGAGGGGAAGGGAAGGAGAAAGAGAGGGAGAGAAACATCGATGTGTGGTTGCCTCTCACACATCCCCCACTGGGGACCTGGCCTGCAACCCAGGCATGTGCCCTGACTGGGAATCGAACCGACAACCCTTTGGTTCACAGCCCATGCTCAATCCACTGAGCTACATCAGCCAGAGCTAATAATTTATTTTGATATTATAGAATTTTAATATAATACATTTATTATAATATGAATTAAACTGTATTTAGCATAATTTTCTATTATAATGGTTATACATTATAATTAATTCTTGTAGTATAATTAATAGTTATATCAATTATCATATAATATATAGTTACATATTTTATATGATCGAATTAAGTACTATATAATATATAACTATAATTATGTTATTAATACTTAATAGTTATGTCAATCATATAATACTTAGTTACATAATTATATTACACATTATATAATTACACACTTTTTAAACTATATATAATAATTAATGTATTAATTATTAATTACATTTTATTATACAATTGTTTATATCTAACTTAAATGATATATTATGTAATATTAAATGTAAAATCCAATATTTAATAAAATATATTAAAATAATTTAATCTAAGAATTGAATATAAACTTACTTTTCATAAAATTTATAAAATATAAAATTTAATATATGCAAAATCCCTTGAAGAAAACTAGATAACATGAAATTAAATCATTTCACATACATTTTAATACTGTAATTTTATAATGTTATGAAATGTTTATAAAAGATAAAATGTTCACTAGAATAAAGCTGGCTGTGATGGCAACTCCAACTGTTCGCACCTGCAAGCCTTTCCCACCACTTAGTTGTGCCCAGGGCAGAAGCTGGAAAGAGTGCTGTTCTGGGGCCACAGCAACGAGCCCAGAGCCCTGGCTGGTGTGGCTCAGTGGATTGAGCATGGACTGGGAACCAAAGGGTCTCTGGTTGGATTCACGGTCAGGGCACATGCCTGGGTTGCAGGCCAGGTCCCCAGGATGGGGTGAGCCAGAGGCAACCACACATTGATTGCCTTCTCTCCTTGTCTTCCCCTCCCCTCTCTCTGAAAATGAATAAAATCTTTAATAAGCTCAAGCTCAGACCGAAGGTCGCAAAGCAGTGATCATCAGTACTCACAGAGCAAAGCAGCGATAATCAGTACTCACTCTGTGCTGGTGGAGGGGCGGGGCCGGAGGCTGGCCTGACGCCTGGCTAACTGCTCTGGCCCTTGACAGGTCTTCATCGCCCAGACAGTGCTGCAGAGCCCGCCAGCCATGGACGCAGCTGGACAGCTGTCTGAAGCCACAGAGAAACAGCTGCTCATTTACCTGCGTGTGGCCACCTGGAACCAGATCCTGGACCCCTGGGTGTACATCCTGTTCCGCCGGGCTGTGATCCGGCGCCTCCACCCTGGCCTCAGTGCCCAGACCAGGTCGACCAGGTCATTGTCAATGCAGCCCCAGTTCAGCCGGAGGCCCACCGTGGCATAGGGCCGGACAGCCGGACAGAGTGCCCTGCCAGCACGTCCCCCATTCAACCTCGGTCCTCCCTGACAGTCACATCTGCCCATTCTGAAGTCCAGGAGGGACAGAGTTTGAGTGGCAGGATTGTAAGCTATCCATCATCCCTGAGGACCCCCCAACTCTTCCCTGATCCCCTTTCCCAAGGCCCCTCTCTTCTCTCAGCCCCTCCCAACTCCAGGAAGGGTGAATGGGGCTGTAAGGGGGTGTCTGGAGGAAATCAGACTTGTAAGCCTTCCCTTCAGAAGTCCTCAGGAAATTGGGGATTCTGACCACTAAATATGACCTGTTTTCTGAGGGACAGTTGATCCCCTTTGACTCCCCAACCCGAGAAGGCTCTGTGTAGAAAAGATTGAATGTAAATGGAAAGGACACCCCCTCTTTTGCAAAAATACATCTCAGCCCGGCTTTATTTTCCTTTGAGTCTGGGAGTCAGTCGGCATTTATTGAAGTTTGGTGCATCATATTGCTATCCAACCACGTAGCAGCTGAGAACAGGACAGGGGGAGGGCAGAGAGGGTGAGACCGTGTTCTGTTTCCTCTCCCCGTATCCTTTATTAAGTCAGATCTCCCAGAACCCTCCCTACAGCCCCTAGAGAGGGTCCTGGTATTAAACCCATTTTGCAGATGAGGAAAATAAAAGGAGAGCCCTCGCTGGTGTGACTCAGTGGATTGGGCACTGGCCTGCAAACTAAAGGGTCCCCGGTTCAATTACCAGTCAGGGCACATGCCTGACTTGTAGGCTGGGTCCCCAGTAGGGGGCACACTAGAGGCAACCACACACCGATGTTTCTCTCCCTCTCTTTCTCCTTCCCTTCCCCTCTCTCTAAAAAATAAATAAATAAAATCTTTTTAAAAAAAGGAAAGAAAGGGAGAGACACACACAAGACCATGGAATGATGCCTGTGTCCTCCACTCTAGATGGAGTCATTCCCTCATAAGCGTATCGTTCAGCCGCTCATCCACCTACCACCTAGACTCCCAGTGCCTTGAACAAACAGCACCTGGCCCATAGTAGGCGCTCAATAAAGACTGATTGAATGGAAGAATGAATGAGCTTTTGAGGAGCGCCATGTACGTGCGAGTGCATGAATACATGCACAGTGAGTGTTTGTAAAGCACCTGGCACACAGCAGGAACTTAAGAAGCAGCCAGTGTTGTCATAGCTGCCTAGAACCTCATGCCTGTTGCTTCCTCTGCTTTCCCCCAAACTCCCTCAAAACCCTCACCCCCGGCCCTGGGCGGTGCTGCTCAGTTAGTCGGAGCCTTCCCACGAAGCAAAAGCTCGCCAGTTCAGTTCCCAGTCAGGGCACACGCCTGGGTTGCTTGGTCGGTCCTGGTCGGGGTGTATACAAGGGGCAACCCATTGATGTTTCTCTCTCACATCAATGTTTCCCTCCCTCTCCTTCTCCTCTCTCTAAAAATAAATAAATAAAATCTTTTTTAGAAAGGATTAAAATTTAAAAAAGAAACAGGACACACCTGGCTGCAGGGGTGGGATGCGCCTTTATTCCCATGAGCCCTCAAGGTACATGAAGAGCAAACCATTCCCTGCCCCTCCCTTTCCCCTCCACAGACCTGGGATCTGCTTACACCTCCCAGAGCCAAGCCCCATGAAACTGAAGCCCGTTTCCATTCTCCCTCCCTTCACCTGTGGGGGAATGAGGTCACCTGCTGCTTCTGGGGGACCTGAACTGGGAGAGGAAGGAGAGAGGGTGGGGTCCACCAGGGGCCAAAACTATGTAACCCCCAAGCTACAGCTCCCTGACAGGGGGAAGGGGCTCTGACCCCTGCAGAGCAGTTCCTGACTCCCTAAGGGTGGGAGAAGGGGCGTGCTCTTGAGCTGGGGGTGCAGGGGGCTGGGACCGAAGGAGGGCCACCCTGGAGGCAGAACTAGGGATGACAGATACAGTGGGTGGAGTGGACTTATGGGGTCCCAGCTGGGGCTTGGGGAAAAGGGCTGGTTTCTTGGGAGCCAAAGGGGTCTGTGATGGTGGGGCCAGGTGGGAAGCCAATGGGCTTCTGCCCTGGCCAGTGCTGGCCTGGGTTCCATGTACCAGATCATGGGGCTGGGGCTGAGGCTGAGAGACTTTGCTAGGGGCTGGAGCAGGGGCTCTGGGTGGTGGGCCTGGGGGCTGAGGTCGAGTTGGGGGAATGGGATCAGGCTGGGTTCTAGGGTCAAGGCCAGGGGTCTGTGGGCAAAAACCATTTCTAGAGCTGAGCTGGATTCCTAAGCTGGTCTGGGTTCTGGACCTGGACTGGGTTTCAGAAATAGGCTGAGTTCTGGAACTATGGTGGATTCTAGAATGGGGCTCAGTGTTTAAACTGGTCTGGCTTTCAGAACTGGGCTGGGTCTCAGAGCTGAACTGAATCCTGGAGCCGGCCTGGGTTCTGGAACTGAGCCGGGATCCAGAGCTGGGCTGCATTCTTGCATTGTCCTGGGCTCCAGAGTTGGGCTGGGTCTCAGATCTGAGCTGCATTCCAAAACTGGTCTGGGTTCTGGAACTGGTTTGGGTCCCCGGAACAGGCTGGGTTCTGGACTTGACGTGTGTTCCAAAGCTGGGCTGCATTCTTGAACTGGTCTGGGTCTCAGAGCTAAATTGAATCCTGGTACTAAACTGTCTTCTGGAACTGAGCTGGGTTTCAGAGCTGGGCAGAATGGTTGCACTGGTCTGGGCTCCCGAGCTGGGCTGGGTCTCAGAGTCAAGCTGGGTTCCAGAGCTTGTCTGGGTTCTGACACTGGGTTGAGCTCCAGAAACAGGCTGGGTTCTGGAACTAAGGTGGGTCCCAGAGCTGGGCTGTATTCTCGAACTGATCTGGGATTCAGAGTTGAGTTGAGTCTCAGAGCTGAACTGAACTCTAGAGGTGAGCTGAGTTGCAGAGTTGATCTGCTTCACAGAGTCTGGCTCAACACCAGAGCTGCCTTGGGTTGTGGCCTGGAGCTGGTGTCTAGAACTTGGCAGGGTTTCCAAGACAAGTGGAGTCCGAGAAGCTGATTGAGCCTTGCAGGGCTGGGTCTTAGAGCTCGGCCTGCTCTTAGAGCTAGACGGAGCTGTGGAGCTTAGGTCTGTTGCTGCACTGGTCTGGGTTCCAGGACTAGATTGGATTCCAAAGTTTAGCTGTATTCTGGAACCCAACTGAGTCTCAGCAACTGACTGTGTTTTGGAGCTGGATGAGATTCCAGCGCCAGGCTGTCCTCCAGAACTGAGGTGAGTTCTAGAGCTGGGTTGGGTGCCTGGTCTGGACGGAGCTCTGGAAATTAGCCAGTCCTTGAAGTTGGTCTGGGTCCCAGAGCTGGATGGCATTCTAATGCTGGTCTGTGTACTGCAGTGAGAGTGTGGACCGGTGTCAGGCTGAGCGGGGGAGACAGGTCTTCCCTCAGAGATGGATGAGGTTCCAGGGCTTGTCTGAATTCTGGAGATGGGCCTGGTCGTAGCACTAGGCTGGGATCTAGAGCTGGGTTCAGTGTCTGAGCTGGACTCATTGCTGGAGCTGGACTGGGCCTCAGAGTGGGGGTGGGTGCTTAAGTAAAACTGGGTTTTAGAGCAGGGCTGGGGTCTGGGTCTGGACTGAGCTGCCGCATGCATCCGGGTTCCTGAGCTGGTCTGGGTTTGTGAGTGGGGTTGGGTTTGGGAGCTGTCTTTGGGTCCTGAGTTGGAGAGTCTCCCCTGGGTTTCAGAACTGACTGGGGTTCCCAAGCGAGGCTGGGTATCCGGGTACGGCTGTGTCACGGAGCTGTCTTGTGCCCCAGAGTCATGTTGAATTTTATGGCAGGGCTTGGTCGTAGAGCTGGGCTGGCTTCCGAAACTGGCATTGATCGCAGAGCTGGGCTGGGTCTTAAAACTTGTCTGTGTTCCAGAACTTGACTTAAGGCCAGAGCTAGACTTAGCCTCAGAGCGGTCCTGGATTCTAGATGAGGGCTGGGTTCTGGAGCTGGGTTGGGTCACAGAACTGGATGGTATTTTGGAGATGAACTTAGTTTCAGAGCTGGCCTGGGGTCTAGAACAGAGCTTAGTCTCAGAGCTGGGCTTGGTGTCAGAACTGAGCTTGGTTCTAGAGCTGGGCTTCGTCTCAGAGCTGGGCTTGGCCTCAGAGCTGGGCTTGATCTCAGAACTGGTATGGGTTCTGGAGTTGAACTTGGTCTCAGAGCTAGCCTGGGTTCTAGAGGAGGGCTGAGTTCTAGAGCAGGGCTTGGTCTCAGAACTAGGTTTGGTCTCAGAACTGGTATGGGTTCTAGAGGGGACCTCAGTCTCAGAGATGACCTGGGCTCTAGAGGGGCGCTGGGTCTCAGATCTGAGCTGAGCTATGGAGCAGGGCTGGGCTTCGGAAATCTGCTGGCAAGGCTGGGGAGGGGGGCTGGGCTCTGGACTGGGGCTGCGCTCAGCCCCAGGGCAGACTAGCCACAGGCCTCCTTGGCCTCGCCGATGGCGGCCCACACCTCCACCACAAACTCGTCCGGGAAGGCGAACTCGCCCAAGACGGAGTCTAAATGGCGTGCAAACTCCTGAACGCTCACTGTCTTCTTGGACGTCTCCACCATGGTGGACGCTGCCGAAGCAAGAGGGGAAGTGAGTAAGGTGCTCTGGGACCCCAACTTCCCCTTGGGACCCCCACCTCCTCCCCGTGGGCTGGCCTCCCCCCAGGGTCAACCGGCTTACCCTGGCCCCTTACCCAGCTCTGGGTCCCGAATGCCCATGTAACTCTCCAGCAGGTCATCCACCCTCCGAGACGCCTCCTCCTCAAATTCACTGGGCTGGGGACATAAGGGGACAAAACAGAGGGGAACCTCAGATCCCTATAGCACAGCCTCCTCTCAAGGCCCCACCCCTTGGGTGAGAGCTGGCTGGGACCTCACGTATCAATGCTTCTTCACACCACTATCGCCCTGTCTCACCACGGAGACCCATTTTGCAGGTGGAGAAACTGAGGCTGGGCAAGAGAGGTCTTACCCACGGTCACACTGACTCAGCAGTGGAGCTCTAGGTACAAGAGCCCCTGAAGACCCCCCTCCCTTTCACTCACCACTTCCTCTACTGTGGCAGCCCCCCCAGAACGAAGCCGCAGCGTCTCCCGCCCGCTGGTCACTTTTGCTTCCACGGGGCATTTGCTACTACGGCTCCTCTGGCTGATCATATCTGGAGGGGACAGAGTGGTGGAGGGGCATGTGTTCTGGGAAGATCCGTTCTTTGTAAACACTGGAAAACCTGAGCACAGACTTTCTACAACTGTCTCACCCTTTAAAGGCCTCCTGTGTCAGGAGCCTTACAGCAGCTCTTTCAAAGCTCCCAGCCACGTGACAAAATAGATCTAAACACCTCCTCATCCTTTCTCGATCTTCCTCCACTCCCCCCACCCCCAGATAGACTAAAACAATACAGAAACTGCCTACCTGTTCCTGACACGGTGCCAGAGGTTTCCTGTCATGTCACCAGAGGCATCTAGAATCTCCCATCCTGTTCCATCCCCCCACTCTCTGCTGTCCCCAGCATCCGGAGAACCCATTTCCACAAGAGCTCCCCCACCCCCACTCCTGTCCCCGAGGCCACAAGTGGCCCTCACCGAAGGCTCTCTTGGGCTGCACCAGGCGTAGGGTGAAGGGCTGGGCCTTGGGCAGCTCACGGAGCATCTTGGCGACTTCGTAGTGGCGGCAGCCAACGATAGAGTGGTCGTTGATGGCCTCGATGCTATCGCCCACACACACGGCTTCGATCCTGTTGATGATGCTGCCCTCCTTGATCCTCTGCAGGGACCCAGAGTCACTTGAGGCGCCACCTCCACAGAGCCCACTAGACCAGTGACTCACCCCAGGTCATGGAGCACCTGGAAGGTTGCCTCCCCCACCCCCCACCGTGGGCACCTTGATAAAGGCGTATCCGGCCCCGTTGTCCGTGATGGTCAGCCCCAGGGCATCCTCCGTCTTAGTGACCTCCACCTCCTTGGTCTCGCCGCGCACATGTGCGAAGATAAAGTCCTCCAACCCTATCTGGCCGCCCAGGAGCTTCTGCATGTCCACTTTGTGGCTGTTTAGGGTGCAGAATAAGATCTGTCCCGAGGGGAGGGGGAGCCCAGAATTAATGAGAGAGCTCATTCCCCACTGTCCGTGTGGAACCCCCTGGAAATGGGCTCATGGGCCTGGCAGGGAAACCAAAGCACAAAGAGGCATGAAACTGGCCCAGTCCTCTGGTGCCCAGGAATCCAGCCCACAGGATCTTCAGAATGCGGCGGGAGACGAGAAAACAGAACCCCAGAAAGAGGAGCAGGGTGAGAAGGAGGCTGTGGGCAGAGGAACCCCCTCCCCAACCCTGTTTCCCAACCCCGGACTTTCAGTTTTAATCCTTTGGTGCCCTGACTCTCCTTCCCCCACCATCTTTTCCAGGCCGTTCTGCATCCGCTGGCGCCCCCTGGGAGTTGCAAGACGCACCGCTCTGCAGCCCAGCCTATTACCCAGGGCACCTCCGACGTATCACCTGGAAAGGAGCTGCCAAGAACCCAAGCCCCACAGCCGCGCCCAGGAACCATGCGTGCGCTTCCCTGCGGTCTGCTATCCACCTCAGCTGGATGCGAACGATCTGGGGACTCACCACGCTAAGGCCTGATCATCTTTGTTCAGGGCGCTCAAAGGGGGCGTCCCCAGGGTATGGGCGCCACCAGATCTGAGAGGTGCGTCTCTGAGATATGGAGATAGGGCCCCCCATCTGGGAGTGGGGGGTCCGGGGGTCCTCACCTCGGTGGGCGCTATCCCGAAGGCCTCGGCGATCTTGGCGTAGAGTTCGCGGACGTTGGTGAAGCCCTCGATCTTGCCCGTGGGGCTGCCGTGCGCCAGCTGCGTGCGGAAAACTAGGCGCGGGCGGGCGCGGGGCGCCGCCGGGGGCTCGGAGGGCGAGGGAGGGGGCGCGGGCGGGCGCGTGGCCTCTGCCCCCGGGGTCTCGCGGGCCGCTGCGCTTTCCATGGCCAGAGGAGCTAGGCCACCCGGGCCACCGCCTCCGCTGCAGCCGGATCCGCTGCTTCCTGCGGCCTCCCCTCCCCCGGCCCAGGGCGCGACAGCCGAGCTGCCCGGGTAAGGGGATCCAGGAACCCGAGCCGCCTAGGAAGGCGACACCGCAGGGTGCGGGGGGCGGGGGGAGGGGGGAACTGCCCCAGGTGTCCGGGCTCTGCCATGGCCAGCTGCGCGCTCCCCAGGGACGCTGGGCTGTCTGCGGGGTCCTGAGCTGTAGCGCGGGAAAAACATGGATCACAAATAAGGACTGGGACAGCTGAGCGCGCCCGAGCGCTCACTCGCCTAGACGCTCTTATTTAATCCTTGCAACAGCCTTAAGAGGTAGGAAGGAGTAAGGTTACCCTGATATAACCTGAACCACATCCTGTCTCTCCTCTGCCCACAGCCCTCCAGGGCTCCCACCTCCCTCAGGGTAAAAGCCTGAGTTTTCCCAGCGGCCCATGTGGCCCTGTAAGACCTGTCCCCATCCCACTCTGCCCTCACCTTCTCCCCCCCAACCCCACTCGCTCTGCTTTCCAGCCACAGGGGCCTCAGTTATTCCTCTAACATGGCAGGCACTCCCGCCCCAGGGCCTTTGCATGTGCTATGCCCGCTGCCTGGAGCACCTTCTTCCAGTTCTCTAGGTGGTTCCTTCCCTCACTTCTTTCAGCTCTTTACCCAAATGTCACCCTCTCTAACCACCTCTGCCAATCTCTCTTCCCAGCTTTCTTTTTCTCTCTAGCACTGAGCAGCACTTGACAAATCAGATATTTTTACTTGTCCATCTTGTGTCCCCGTCTCCCCACCGAGAATGTCAGCTGCAGGAGGGCAGGGGTGCTGGTCTCCTGTTCCCCTGCTGCATTTGGGTGCCCAGTGCCTGGCACACAGTGAGCAGGCACTCAGGCAATATTTGGTGAGGGAATAAATGGATCCCCCAAGTTACAAATGAAGAAGGAGGCTCCTGCACCCAGAGTGCTCTGCAAGGATTCCCTGGGAATACAATACCAGGCACTGGGAAATCTGGCTCAGTAAACAGCGGTAGAATGCCGAGCAGCGGCGTGTAAGAGGGGCCTCCGCTTTGGAAGACTTTCAGAAGCCAGACATGGATGGGAAAAGAAGGTAGAAGAAAATGGATGTGAAGTTTAAAGGCTTCAAAACACGACACATCACAACGTGGGCCAACCTTCAACACGGGGTGCTCGCTGAGAGAAGCCAGGCGCAAAGGCCACAGTGTGTAGTTTATTTATATGAAATGTCCAGCACAGGCACACCCACAGTGACAGTAAGTGAATTTGTGGAGAAGGGGTTGGGGGTGACTGCTAAGAGGGACAGGACTTCTTTTTGGAGTGGAATGTTCTGGAATTAGATTCTGCCAATGGTTGCACAATTTTGTAAATACACTAGAAACCACAGAATTGTACAAATTAAAAAATGGGGGGAAAAACCAAAATGATCAAAACGGTACTCTTTTAGAAGACATACTCATGGGCTAACAGTATGTAAAGACCTGCACAGGAGCCCTGGCTGGTGGCTCATGTGGTTGGAGCGTCCTCCCGTACACCAAAAAGTTTGCATGTTTGATCCCCAGTTGGGGTGTGTATGGGGGGTGACCCATCAATGTTTCTCTCTCGAACACTGATGTCTCTCTCTCTCTCTCCTCCCCCTTCCTCTCTCTCTGAAATCAATAAGCATATCCTTGGGTGAGGATTAGAAACAACAGCCCTGGCTGGTGTGGCTCAGTGGATTGAGCACCAGCCTGCGAACCAAAGGGTCGCCGGTTGGATTCCCAGTCAGGGTACATGCCTGGGTTGCGGGCCAGGTCCGCAGTTGGTGGCACGCGAGAGGCAACCACACACTGATGTTTCTCTCCCTCTCTTCCTCCCTCCCTTTCTCGAAAAATAAATAAATAAAATCTTTAAAAAAAATAAAAACAACAGCTTTAAAAGATCTGCTAAACTCCAAATTTGGGATGGAGATAACTGAGCCAGGGGGGTGGCGGGACTAGGAAGCTCACTCCTTGGGGTGGGGTGGCCATGTCCCGTTGTATCAGTCTCCTAGGGCTGTCATAACAAAGTACCACAAACTGGGTGGCTTAAAACAACAGATTTATTCTCACGGTTCTGGAGGCTGGAAGTCCAAAATCAGGTTGCCAGCAAGACCCTGGGTAGGACCCTTCCTTGCCTCTACTAGCTTCTGGTGGTGGCTCGCAATCCCTGGCATTCCTTGTCTCCTCTCTGTGACTATGTCCAAATTTCCATCTTCTTATAGAGACACCAGTCATATTGGATCGGCCACCCTATTCCAAGCTGACCTCATCTTAACTCCTATCGGCAATGACTCCATTCCCAAATAAGGTGACATTCTTAAGTTCTGGGGGTTAGGACTTCAACTTTTTTTTTTTTTTTTTTTTAGAGAGAGAGAGAGAGTGGGGATGGGAAGAAGAAAGAGAGGGAGAGAAACATCGATGTGAGAGAGAAACATCCATCAGTTGCCTTTCGTATGCGTCCCATCAGGGGACTGAACCCACAACCCAGGCAACCTGTGTCCTGACCGGGAATCACACAGGTGACCTTTCTCTTTGTGGGACAATGCCCAACCAATTAAGCCACACTGATCAGGGCAACATATCTTTTGAGGGGACATAATTCAACCTGTAACATGGGTTTTGGTCAAATTTGTCTCTAAAAGTTTTAGGATATATATTTTTTCCACTGAGGTAGCAGTTTGAAAGGCACCCGTGGCATACAGGGAGGACCTGAAGTGTCTGGCATCCAGGCAGGAGCTGAGGAACAGCTTTCTCCCAGACGGAAAGGCCGGCAGAGGCCACTGTCTCTTTTCTGAGCCCTCTCCTCACAGAGCCATAGAGCCGGAAGGCAGAGGCCATATCTGAGGAGTTTCAGGATATTTTAAATATTCCATTAAATGCATAAGTTTCTGTTTCCTCAGTAAGTTAAGCATAGAATTACCACATGACCCAGCAAGTCCACTCCTGGGGATGACCCAAGAAAACTGAAAACAGGAGCTCAAACAAGAACTTGTACACGCATGCTCACAACAGCACAATTCACAGCAGCCAAGAGGTGGAAACAGCCCAATGTCCATCAGTGGAGAAACGCAGTGTGTTTATCCGCACACGTGGACTATTTATTACTCAGCCATGAAAAGGAGCGAAGCACTGATACTCGCTGTGATGCTGACGGAACTTGAAAACAAGAGGCTCAGTGAGAGAAGCCAGATACAAAAAGGTAGAGTGTGATTCCATTTATATGAAATGTTCACAACAGGCCAATCCAGAGGCAGGAAGTAGATTCCTGGTTGTCAGGGACTGGGGGAGGGACAGGCCTGAGACCCCCAGTAGGGGCATCTGGGGGGGGCCTTGGGTGCATCTTCTAGCCCAACCCCATATAAAACACACACACACACACACACATGTGTGAAATTCGAATTCCACTTTATTTTTTAATTTAAAAAGCCCAGATTAAGCAGTGGCAAAGGGAACACCTTCATGAGGCTCCCTTAGCTGGATGAGGGCGGTGGGGGCGTCAGTACAAGCTCCCCCATTCTGGGGTGCAGGAATTCAAGGGCCACAGGCAGAAGGCCCTCTCGCCCAGGTGTGCCCTGCCAGTGCCTATTGATGTGGGCACTTGTGGTCAGCACCTCCGGGTCCCTCCCTCCCGGTGTGGCAGGTGGGTTTGCTCCGCCCTGTGTCCTGGGGCAGATCCCGGAGAGCTGCTGTAGCCTGTGGCACTCTGCCTCCACCAGCGTGAGAGCTGCTGTGGGTCCCCTTGTCCCGGGTTGTGCTACCCATGGGTGGTGTCCCCACATCCCTGTAGTGTGGCATGCCCTGTGAGGCTGTGTGTTATGCATGGCAGATGACTTTTCTGGACTTGGAGTACTGGGGAGGTTGAAAGCTAGAGGGATGGTATAGAATAATTTTAGGGGCCTGGAGCTCCCAAGGTGCAGAATTGAGCCTGGCCTCAAAGGGTGGACCCCCACCCCTCCTCCCTGGAGGAGGTGTAGGGGAGGGGCCACAACCAGAGCTTGGTCTTCCCTGGATCCACTGCTGGAGCCACCGACACTCTCATAGGTGCTCACTGCAACAGAAGCGGGGGGCAGTCATGACGAGGCACTCCATCATCTCAGTCCCGCTACCATCCTGGGGGACACTAGAGGCCACCCCAGCTCCTCCAAACAGGTGTCAGGATCGGGGGCCTGGAGTTGACCCTATCTAAACTGGGCAGCCAGAAATCACCCGGAATAAACTGCCAAGAAGCTTTGGAGAAATTCTAGCCCCCCAGAGTGAATCTAGCGGCTGAGGCAGGCTGGAAGATCCCACCCAGCAGCATTAATACAGCATCCGGGCTGATTGATCAGCATCCACCTCCCAGTGGTCCCGCCACTAGCCCATGCCCCACGCATCAGGTAAGTCCCACCTGGTAACTCCTGAATGCGTGGGACCCTCAGAGAAAGATTAAGCTGCTGGATCCCACCCTGCAGCGCCCGCAGGCCCTCAGAAACCCACCGGAGGGCAAAATGCAGACATTCCCACAGTGGTAGACCAAAGCAGGCCTAGCCTGAGGCAGTCCCACATACAGGGCCGGCCCCCCTGGGCTGTGCAGGCGGGTGAGGGGCAGGGCACCCGGGCCACACCTGGCAACTTGGGCCAGGATCTCCTTGATGCGGATGATGAGCTTCTCGTGCTGGGCGGGGTCACGCTCAATGGCTCCATGCAGCCGGGCCATGTAGAAGTCCAGAGTGCTGAGTGTGGGCGTCTCCCCCGTGCCTGGGAATGGCAGGGGGCCAGTCAGCCTAGCCCAGTGCTGGAGTCGGCTCACCGGTTGGGGTTCCACAGGAGCAAAGGTCAGAGGATCAGGGTTTGTAAAGGAAGGGCCCTGGGGAGGGGACCCTTGGTGCATGTCAGTGGAGTTGGGTGAGGGGTCAGGGTATCTGGACTTGAGAGTAAAGATCAGCTGTGGGAGAAGGCGGGGCGGTGGAATCGAGGAGGTCGTGGTGGGGGTATGGGGGTCTAGTGGGGGAGAGGAAATTGAAGTTGGTGCACAACAATCACTAAAGGCAGGGACCTGGGGTTGCAGCAGGCTGGTCAATGAGGGGAGGGTCTGGCGTGGGCTGGGGTCAGTGAGGGCGGGGCGTTCCTGCCGACAAGAGGTGGAGCACAAGTGGAAGGTCGGAAGGGCTTAGGGTGATTGCGGGAGAGGTCAGCGAGGGCAGGGGTGGGAGCAGAGGCAGGTACGTGCAATGCTTGGGCAGGAAAACGTTCAAACGGTGCAAAGGAAGCGGCTTATGAAAGGAAGCAGGGTCAGTGGGGTAGGGGTTCGTGGAGGAGGGATTGGCTGTGTCCAGGGTCAAGGCAGGGAGGTGGGGCCATCAGGAGCAAGACTCCCCGTGACCCGGGGATGGGGCTTGAGGTAGTAGATGGCTGGGTTAGAGAGAACCAAGACTGTGCGGGAGGGGGCGGGGTTTCCGCACCCGGGACAGGCAGCGAGGCGAAGCTGGCGGTGAGCGCTTGGCGCACCGCCTGGAGCTGCTGCTGCAGCGCCAGCGTCCGCCGCTCCTCCAGTGCCAGCTCCTGCTCCAGGCGCTCACGCGCGCTGCTCATGTTCTGTGTGTGCCTCTGCAGCACCGCGTTCTGCTCCTCAAAGGCCACGTTCATCTTCCGCAGGCGCCGCAGCTCCGCCTCCCGTGCTGCTTGCAGTGTGGAGACAGGTCAGAGCCTCGGGCTTCCTCCCCCTACCCTTTGCCCAGGAACGATGCCGGCGCCAGCCATTGCTCTGTTACCAGCCCCACCCTTTAGCTCCCAGGGCTAAGGGGCAGGGAAGGAATATGGCTCGGTTTTTAGGGTAAATACAGCCCACTCGCTACCTCCTGCCTTGGAGCCCTCTTTTGGCCCACCTTCTCTCCCAATACCTGTTTCTCCAAGAACCCCTAGTTGGTACTCACCTTTGTTTTGGTCCAAGAACTCTTCCGTGAAAATGGGGACATCGAAGGTGGAGAAGCCATCGCAGTCCCCACCCTGGGACAAGACATGTGGCAATGTTTAGGGAGCATCCAAACACCCTTTGGGGTGTCCCCCAAGCTTGGGGGGGCCTCCTTGAACCACTTAGGTAGGAGTCTGTTTAACAATATTCCCACGGTGTGGCTGCCCCTGCCTCTGCTCACACAGGATGGACGAGGGCTGCTCACTTCCTGTGAGCATTGGAGCTGGCTCACCCAGGGGTCTCACCCAGGGACCTCAAGACTTCCAGACCTTTCTCACCTAGGTGCTCTCCTTAGAGGAGGGGCACTTACCTTGTGTCCATTCAAGAGGGTATTCATGAGCCCGGAGCCCGAGTCCTCTGGTGGGGGAGGGAGGAGGGCAGGGTCAGCCTCCCAAGTGTTCCTCTGACTCTGCTCTGCTTAGAATGTGCTGTTCCCCCTGCCTGGAACATCCTCCTTCCCCTACCCCCATGGTATCCCCATGGAGGGGGGTGAGTCAGTCTCCAGGGTTGCCCTTCTCCGAGCAGGCACTCAGCTGCCTGGAGGCTGGGACCCTTCTCACCTTTCTTGATCTTCTTTTCCTGGATCTTCTCAGTGCACATCTTGTAGGCTTCTGACTGCTGGTACGCCCGCAGCTCCTTCATGTACTGCTGCTTCTCCCGTTCGGCCTCGTCCAGGTACCGCTGGCAGGGCAGCAGGAGAAGGCTTGGCCCAGCCCTGGGGCAGGGGAGGCCTCCAAGGCCAGGCCCCCATCTCCATCACTCATTTCACCGCTGCACGTTCCCAGAGCACCTTGCTTACCCTCCAGACAAAACCTGGCCCCTCAGCCTGCTGTTCAGGTGCCAGGATTTGTTTGGGCGCTGGGACCTCCTAGCTCCCCACCCCACCCCCAGCCTTTATAAGCCACCCCATGGTGTCTGAGTGACTGCAGGCTCTCACATGCACGCTGCCCTTCTGCACCTATTTTGCCTGTTAAAATCCTACTTATGAGGGTGCAAACAGTTGGTGGCTTTTTACCAGGATTTGAAAATCGGGTTTCACATAAAAAGCAACCTCCACCCCTACTTCTTTAGATGTTGGCTGACCACACTGATTAAGTCTCATGTCTAGTCTCACTTACTGCTACCCTCCCTACAGTTCTCCAGGAGGAGAGAAAGCCTCTCCACACAGGTCCTTTCAGGGACGTGGCTGCAGGGGTATCTGAGTGGCTGAGGGGAGGTCAGTGGTCTCAGGCCAGCCCCATCGCCACCCCCCTGCCATCCACCTGCTTCTCTGTGGGCTGCAGTTTGCTCCACTCAGCACCCAGCATCTTGGTGATCTCGGGAAAGGGCAAGTCCGGGTGGCGCGTGCGAATCTGCTCACGCCGTTCATTCAGGAAGCGCACGTAGCCAGTGACAGGTGCTTTGGGACCATTTGGAAGGATCTTCTTCCGCTTCTTGCCTTTGGGCCAGCCACGCTTCTTCACCGGCTGCAGAACCAGACAGCTCCATTGGGAGAGGCCTGGAGGGCTGGGGCGGGGCCCAGAGGGGCGGGGCCTTGGAGGACGTGAGTGGGGCTATCTAGGAGGTAGAACCCAGAAGGGCTGGAGTAGTGGGTGGCCAGGTTAGGAGTTAGGATTGTGAGGAGTGTTAGGGGAACCATGGACAGAAGTGAGGGGTATCAGAGGTACTGGGAATAGGGGTTCAGGGCTGGGTAGTGTTTGGGGTGTGGCCTCTGTAATTATGGGCGTGGCATCCTTGCACTGAAGGAAGGGCCTACAGGATCACCAAAATGTGCTTTCTCCTGGGAAGCGAGCAGTGGGAGGAGCTGGCATTTGGAGGTGGGTGGGGCCTGGACTTAGAGTAGCAGTGGACCTTATGAGGCGTGGCATCTAATACGGGGCGGGGTCTCACCTTCCGGAGGGAAATCTGGACTGTGGGCGGAGTCACAGCGAATTCAAACCTAGTCTGAGGTGAGGGTTGGAGTCTGGGGGTGAGATCCAGAGCCTCCCCCACCACAATGCAGGAACTCTCACCTCCTCCTCGTGGGACCCCTTCTCGCCGGCTCTCGGGCCTTCCCCGCGCTCTTGCTTGACAGCCACCACGAAGCCCCCATGCTGTCCAGGGGCCTTGCCACCCGCCGGCCTGGAGTCACGGGACGCCAGTCACCCTCACCCCTATTCCCAACGGTGGAGCTGGCAGAGAGGGGACCTAAGTCCTGGGAGCAAGGGGTCTTGGGGCCAGGGTCCGGGGGTCGGATCAGGAGTACTAAAGGAGCCAGTAGGGACCCCTGGGAGAGACTGAAAAAACAGGACGCCTGGGGCACCCCCACCCCACACCCCCGACGGCAGATATGGCAGCATCGAAGGGGCTCGACCCCTGCTGAGGGGCGGCCAGTAGGGACTCCCGCGAGGGACTGGAGCTTGGAGGAGGAGGAGAAGCCCTATGGGAGTGAAGACCCTGGGGGCCGAAGTCGAGGCGTTCCGAGAGGGTGGGCGGGGGCTGAGCTGCAGTCTCGAGTGGACTGTGGGAGGGGAAGTCGCACTCACGCGACGGCTGCGCCGGGCTGCCTGGGGCCGTGGGACATGGCCGCTCCCGGCCGCACCTGGAACGCAGACATGTGACCGAGTAAGGGGCGCCCGAGCCGCCGACGGCGGGGCCCGGCTAGGGAGACCAGGAATGCCGGGCCTAAAGCGGTTGGGGGGGCCGGATCCCAGGGCTGGGAGGGCCTCCAGAGCGGGCGCCCCAGGATCCTTTGTTGGGCGATCGGCCCCCAGGAAGCCCTGGTCCTCCCCCCCTGGCTTGGAAGCAGCCCCGTCCCAGCCCCGAGAACCCCGCGACCCCGGCCCCTCACAGCGCCCCGAGTTCCCCGGCTGTTTTCACCTCCAAAGAAACTTTCCCGGACCTCTCGGCTGCTGCGATTCTCCAACCAACCGCCCGAAGCCCGCCCCTGCGGTCCGCCCCGCCCCACTCCGCCCCCGGCAAGCTAATGATGGTCTCCACCAGCGGTCGGATTGGGGTGCATCCTTTCCCTGGGGTGTGACCATGCAGATGAAGGTCGGCGCGCCGGTCTGCGATTGGCTGAGGCGTCCCCTTAGCCGCGTGGGAGGTGGACAGGGAAGACTGCGGGCGGCACGTCAAGTTCGGCTGCGCTCGGCAGCTCTCGGGACTAATCAGGGAGCTTTGAGGCCTCTCGGGGCGGAGCCTCTTAAAGGGCCAGTAGGCAAGACACGGACTCCTCGGCGGAGGAAGAGGTTCCCGGCTCCAGTTTGACAGGCTTCGGCCCCGCCCCAGTTGCCGCGGGAACGGGAGCAGGTTGCTAAGGTATAGTTTAAGTACCCTAGGGGCAGCCGGGAGCCTCAGGACAAGGTGGAACAGGTTCTTTGCACCCTGCAAACCTGGCGGAGAAGTTTCCCTTTTCTTGACCGGATTTAGGGCCCTGGACGCCCCTCTGTGCCTGGTCCTGTTGTGGGCCTGGGCTGGAGCTGCTCTCCCCCCTGTGCAATGCAGACATTGACGAAGTCCAGGACCAGGAGGCTGGGACGCTGTGAAGCTGAGACCAAGAGCCTGGTCAGACTGGGGCTGGGATCAGGAGCTGGGCTGGAAGCATTTGGGAAAAGGTGGTGGGACAGGAAGGCTGCTAGGACCTCGTGAAGCTAGAGGGGTAGGGGCCTCTGCCCTTGGATCTTGGGGAGCCCCAGGCAGTAGCCTGGTCTTCTCATGGCCAGGGCTAGGGCTGCTGTTGCTCTCAGAATGCCAGTAGCGATCACTGGGTGCGCACGACAGGCCCATTAGATCCTAAACATTACACCAGATATCATCTTCTGCCCTCATCTCGCCCCCCTCTCCCTCTCCTTACTCCATATGTGTTTCCTCCATGTTCCGCAAATACATCATCCATTTCATTCATTCCCACCTCTGAGTCTTTGCACTCGCTGTTCTCTCCACCTGGCATGGCCTACCCCCAGACTATCTGCCTGGCTCACTGCTCGACCTCCTTCAGGTCTTTGCTCAAATGTCACCTTTTGAGTGAGGCTTTCCCAGGCTTGTATCCCACCCCATACACTCCGTCTTATTTTTCTCCGTATATTCATTTCCTCCTTACGACCTGCCTGTTTGTTGATTGCTGTATTTCCTGCACATAGAACAGTGCCCATAGGAGCTGCTTGATACATTTTCATTGACTAAATGAATGAATGAATCCTGTAGATTTCCAAACAAGCAGGTGCAGCTGGTTTGTAAAACAGTCTGGCAGCTCTTCAAAAGGTTAAATAAACGTGAAGTTACCATTTGATCCAGCAATTCCACTTCTAGGTGTCCACCAAGAGAAGACAAAAACCTATGCCAGTGTTCCCAGCAGCAGAAATCACGATATCCCAGCAGTAGAAACAACCCAAGTGCCCATCGATTGACTACTAGAGAGCCAAAATGAGGTCCAATAGAATGTGATGTGGAACAACAGAATGTTATTGGCCATAAAAAAGGAATAAATTGCTGAATCATGCTACAACAAGTGGTGAATTTTGAAACATGATACTGAGTGAAAGATGCCAGTCACAAAAGGCCACATAGTGTAAGATTCCATTTGTAAGAAATATCCAGAACAGGCAAATCCAGAGAGACAGAAAGTGGATTCACTGTTGCCCGGGGATAAAGAATTAATGGGTGACTTGTTCCTGGGTTTGGGCACCATATGAGAAAGAGGAGGAGGGGGAGGGGTGTGGAGAGGGAGGAAGAGGAAAAGGAGGAGGAAAAAGGAGAATTAATGGAGAGGGGGATAGGAGGGACTGATGATGGGATGAGGTGTCTTTTCAGGAAATTAAAATGTTCTAAAATTAGACTGAAGTAATGGTTGCGAAACTCTGTAACTGAACTAAAAGCTGTGGAACTGTACATTTTAAATGGGTGCATTATATGGTATGCGATTTAAATCTAAGAGGATGAGTGTGCCCCAGAATCTTGACAGACCCCAATTCCTGCTCTGTGGCTTCACCAGCCTGCTGATCTCCCATGCCTCCCTTGCCTCTTTCTGCTCCATAAAAACAACCTAGGTAACACTGAGGGCAAAGACAAATATTCAAAATTCTAATCATATTCTTAAGTGTGCCCCAACTTTTAATAATGTCGAGCAATTGAATGACATTTTTTGTTGTTTTTCACATGATAATATTTATTTTTGTTGTTGTTCTCACTGAAGTTTTTATTCCATTTTTAAACATGTATCAGGTGAAAATTCCCAGAAGATTAAGCATACATATTTCATTTTGTTCACTTATCATAAGCCGCCTTCTTCTTCCTTTGTACTCATTGGTTAGAGAGATACATGTGACATAAAAA
Organism: Desmodus rotundus; assembly: GCF_022682495.2. Classification (NCBI taxonomy): domain Eukaryota; kingdom Metazoa; phylum Chordata; class Mammalia; order Chiroptera; family Phyllostomidae; genus Desmodus; species Desmodus rotundus. The sequence continues at coordinate 38,822,922 of NC_071395.1, read as the reverse complement.
AATGGCAGGCCAGGCCACACATTCTTATCCCTGAACGTTATCGCTAAACTATGAAGACGACAAAACTCTACTGCACACAAATAGTCACCAGTTTGAAGTGTTTTTTATTGTTTCAAATTCAGCAGATTTCACACAAATACGTAGTCTGAGTATTAAAATTTTGAAAGTATAAATCAGCCTATAAAAAAAAATCTAGGTAAGACTTCCAAGCTGAAAACAGGAGAAGACCCGCCCCTTGAGCCCGCCCTCTTTCCTTTGATTGACAAGTTCAGTGTTGCCATAGAAACTTTGTTGTTTTTTTTTTTTTTCACTCCCAAGGTCCCAGGCAAGGAATTCAGGACTCTTCCTGCACATCAGAAACAAATGAAGGGTTTTGAGGTTGATTTTGAAAGCAGTTTGCACCTCCTTGGCATCAAGAAAAATGTCTTGCCCCTGTCAGAATGACCATCATCAATAAATCAACAAACAAGTTTTGGCGAGGATGCGGAGAAAAGGGAACCCTGGCTCACTGTTGGTGGGAATGCAAACTGGTGCAGCCACTATGGAAAGAAGTATGGAGTTACCTCAAAAACTTAAAAATGGAACTGCCTTATGACCCAGCAATCCCACTTCTGGGTATTATATATGAAGAAACCAAAAACACTAATTTGAAAGAATATATTGAGTTGGCCAAAAAGTCCATATGTTTTTTCCCTAAAGTAAAAGGCACATTTTCATTTTCACCAGTAACTTTATTGATTTGGGTATTTTGAGTATGTTGGCCATCTTCCGCTATTGGCTTCTAGTGGGTCGAGGCCAGGGGTGCTGCTAAATATCTTCCAATGCATAGGGCAGCCCCACAGCAAAGAATTATTTGGCTAAAATGTCAATAGTACCAAGAAACTTCACAAATCACTTTTGACACGTTCTTTTGGCACTGTCGGTCACAGCACCTTCTCCACACACTGCACACATCTGTGTGTGTGTGTTTCAGCTGAGTTTTTAGCTTTCTTGAGATAATAAAGCATAATTCGCCAAAAATGTTGTGTATATTCTTGCATCTTCAATATTAAAATGGCTACACAAAAGTTCACCAATTTTACAAGTTTTTAAAAAAGACTTTTTAAAATTTATTTTTAGAGAGAAGGGAAGGGAGAGAAACACTGATCAGTTGCCTCTCATGCACCCCCAACTGGGGACCTGGCCCGCAACCCAGGCATGTGCACTGACTGGGAATTGAACCGGTGACCTTTTGATTCACAGGCCAGCACTCAGTCCACTGAGCCACACCAGCCAGGGCTTGGTAAGTTTTTTAAATGCACAATGATATGACAGCTGTCACAATCTAACAAAATTGTTTTGAATGAAGTTAAAGACAACTAAGCACGGCTAGAGCCATCGCACGGAGAAAACTAAGTGAACTTTTGGCCAATCCAATGAAAGCACCCCTGTGTTCACTGCAGAGTTATTTACAATAGCCAAGCTATGAAAGCCGCCCACGTGCTCATCAACAGATGAGTGGATAAAAAAGCTGTAACACATATATATAATAGAATATTACTCAGCCATAAAAAAGAAAGAAATCTTACTATTATGCTAAGTGAAACAAGTCAGTCAGAGAAAGGCAAATACCATATGATTTCACTTGTATGTGGAATCTAAGGAACAATATAAAGGAGCAAACAAAACAGAAACAGACTATAGTTACAGAGAACAGACTGATGGCTGCCAGAGCGGAGAGGGGATTTGCGGGCCTGGGTGAAAAAGGTGAAGTTATTGGCAAGTACAGGTTGGTACTTATAAAACAGTCACGGGGATGTAAAGTACAGCACAGGAATTATGGTCAATAATAATGTGGTAACTGTGTATGGTGCCAGGTGGGGACTGGACATATCAGGGGAACACTTTGTAAAATATATATTGTCTAACCACTGTGCTAATCACCTGAAACTAATACAAACTAATATGGAATGTAAATTGTAGTTTTTTAAAAAGCACCTCTTGCCTTGGCTGGTGTGGCACAGTGGGTTGAGCACCAGCCTGTGAACCAAAGCCTCGCTGGCTCAAATTCCCAGTCAGGGCATGTGCCAGTAGGGGGCGCAGGAGAGGCAACCACACATTGATGTTTCTCTCCCTCTCTTTCTCCCTCCCTTCCCCTCTCTCTAAAAATAAGTAAATAAAATCCTTTTAAAACTTACTTTAAAAAAGCACCTCTCCTTTTCATTATGTTCAATAATGTCTTAACAACATAAATGCATCAAATAAAGGTAAATACAGGGTGGGGCAAAAGTAAGTTTACAGCTGTTCATATAGAAAATAATACAATAATTAATAAATAACAATATGAAAATAAATACTGTTTTTCAAGTACTCACAACTGTAAACCTACTTTTGCCCCGCCCTGTACTTTTTCTGGGGAAAAATCGCCTTGCTATATTTTCTAGAAAAAAAAAGTGTGTTCAGTCCAATTCATGCCATCCATACACACTGCAGTCCCCAACAAGCAGCATTTATTCTGTTTGACTTTACATTGTTCATACATTTATCTGAAAGCATGTTCTTTTTGTCCCAGAATTACAAATTGGCTTTTCTTGGCACCGTAAAGCTCTCTCAATTCCTAGCTCTCAATATAACCAGTAACCATAGGCACATAACCATTATGTGTCTGAGGCACATAATTTCGTGTCTCTATGCACTCATTTCCATGCTTCATTTGGAAATTTTTACAGTGTCAAACCAGGAAGAATATCTCAATTTGTAGCCCTAGAAATATGAGATCCATTCAGGATGGCTTAAACTTTTTATTTATTTTATTAAAAGATTTTATTTATTTCTTTTTAGAGAGAGGGGAAAGTAGGGAGAAAGAAAGGGGGAGATGTGTCGATGTGCGAGAGATCAGTTGCCTCTCGCACACCTCCATCTGGGGACCTGGCCCGCAACCCAGGCATGTGCCCTGACTGGGAATCGAACTGGGGACCCTTTGGTTTGCAATCTGGCGCTCAATCCTCTGAGCCACACAAGCCAGGGCTATTTCTGAAATTAATCCTTTAATGCAAATATTGTCCAAGTCAATTTCACTTGCACAAAATTAAAGTAGTACTTTAAGTCCACCATACTCCCCATTATCGGCTTGTTACATTTCTTACTAAACACCCACACACATTACTTTAGTGTCCTAGGGCTGTATGAACAAAGCATCACAAGTGGGCAGCTTAAACAACAGAAATGTATTGTCTTACAGCTCCGGGGGCTGGAATTCCAAGATCAAGGACTTGGTCTGGATTAGTTCCTACTGAGAATTGTAAGGGAGAAGCTGTTCCGTTCTCTCTTGCAGCTGCCAGTGGTTTGCTGGCAGTTTCTGGTATTTCCTGGCTTGTAGAAGCATCACTTGGTCTCTGCCTCCGTAGTCACATGACGTTCTCCCTGTGCTTGTGAGTCTGTGTCCAAATTCCCCCTTTGTATAAGGTCACCAGTCCTCTTGTACTGGGGCCCAGCCCACTCCAGTGTGACAGCTAATTCCATCTGCAACTGCTCTGTTTCCAAATAAGGTCACAATCTGAGGTCCTGGGGGTTAGGACTTCCTTGCGTGAATTTTAGGGGGACACAGTACAAAGTACAACACATGCTTACACATGTACACGTGTGCATGTGTATTTATCCCTATTAAAAACTCTGAGGTCAGATCTTGCTTTTGTGATCACACTGCTCTCTTGCTGTAAACATCAGCTTGCAAATCTGCTCCTTCCACACAGCAACCTGTCTCCGCGTGCCTTTATATGTTTGGTGTACAACAGTGCCTGCCTCAGTCCCTCTGACTCTGGGTAACATCCCACTGAGGCACTGGACCACCCCGTGTTAGCGAGTCCTAGCTGATGCACCTTAGGGTCCTTCCCAGTGTCACAGCCCCAGCTCCACACATCCTGGACCTGCTTTCTGAGGCCCATGGACTGCTTTGTCAGGGTAAGGAGGACGTCATGAAATTGATGGGTTGTGGCCCTTGCCATTTAAAATTTTAATGCCTATTTGCCAACATGGGGTGGTTCAACTCTTCTCCACCCTCAGGAAGAGTCAGGGTGTGGGGAGCTCTCCCAGGGCACCCCAGTGCTCCCGGGGCTCTGTCACAGAATGAATTCAATGCAGGGGGTCACTTCAATGAGGTTGAAAGACTGAGAATGGCAAAGGGAAGCACAGGGGTAGCAGCTGCTGAGATGAAAAGGTGTGGGGACAGGGATCTCAAGCATCTGAGGAGAGGGTACCCCAGATGCTCAGGGGCATACATAGTGCTGAGCCCCAGCTGTGTGGCTTGAGCAACTTACCAAAACTTTCTGTGCCTCAGTTTGCACCTCTGTGAAGTGGGAGCAACAACCTCCTGAAGGTAGTGAAGTCATTGGAAGGACTGAATAAGTTTAATTCAAGCTTGGTGCTCAGAACGAGGCCTGGCCAGTCCCTGCTACATGAAGCGTTAGCTATTCTTGTCCACCAAGAATCAAACCAAGAATTTTCTAGTGCAGGGGGTTCTCACATGGGACGACTCAGTCCCCCAAGGGACACTGGACCATGTCTAGAGACATTTTTCGGTTGTCAAGACTGGGAGACAGGGATGCTTCTGGCGTGGAGTAGGTGGAGGCTGGGGGTGTTACAACGCACAGGACAGCTGCCTCTCACAAAAAATGATCTAATGTCATGTGCCCGTCCCCCCCCCCCCCCGCCACCCTGTGGTCTCAGGACCTTTGTGCTCAGCCTCAAAATCCTCCTTCCCCTTTCTCCTTCCACACCCAAGCTCTAGTCATCCTAGACTTGGGTCAGAGAGAAGATTAAAGGAAAAAAACCCACTCCCTCCCTCTGCCTCCCTCCCAGTTGTGAGGCTGGACTGGGGCCATCAGGACATCAGATTTCTGGTCAGGGGAGGGGGAGTGGACGCTGGTCTGGCGTCAGGGGGCAGCTGGGGACGCTCTGGGGATATGGAAGGCTGTTTGTGTCCCTCCTGACCCCAATCCTGTCTGTCCTGTTCCAAGTGCTGGGCATTCATCTCTCATTCGGAACCTCGCTCCCTCTCCAGGGGTGTCAAACTCATTTTCACCGGGGGCCACATCAGCCTCGCGGTTGCCTTTAAAGGGCTGAATGCAATGTTAGGACTGTATAAGTGTAACTACTCCTTAACAGTTAATCGAGAGCTCAGCGCTGCTGCCGGGTAGAAACAAGGTGCCGGGTGGATAAAACCAGGTGGAGGGCCAGATTCGACCCTCGGGCCTTGTGTTTGCCACCTGTGCCCTAGGCAGAGCCTTGTCTGATCTTCCTGGAAAATCGGATCCCCTGTCTTAGTTGGGGCACGTATGCCCCCCGCTGGTTGCCCATCCTGCAGCCGAGGCCCGCCTTGGAATGAACTGCCCCACTGCCACCCCATAGGACTTTTTATCTGATCCCAATCCCCCCCCACACACCCACCATATTTTCTCTCAAAACCCTACCTTAGGTCTTCGGTAGCCTAAAGTCCTGACTTCTTATCTGCCATTCAATCAGCCTTCCAGGTCTCATTTCTTTAGCTGAAGCCCTGACCATGGGGGACTGGGAGGGTCTAGCTCTGTCCTTGTTCCAGACTAGGGGCTTCAAATCTCTAGGGCCCCAGCATTGCTCAGCATAAGGCCAGACCCACTGAATGAATGAGTCCATGAATGAATGAATGAACGAATGACATAACTCTGGGGCAGCTCCCCCGCTGGGCCCCAGTTCCAGGGGAAGCCTTGTTCCTGCCTTCCCCACAGCCAGGGCCAGGAAATAGCTGGCTCCAACAGGACCAGAACCCAGAGATGTGCTGGGGCTGCCCCCTCTTGCTGGTGCTCTGTCTGCCCCCAGGGGCTGCCAACGATGTTCCCCTGGGTTCCTGTCCCACCCAGGAAGCTGATAGAAGAGTGAATACTGAGCCACCTTTTCCTTTCCAGGGGGACCCTCCTCAGCTGGGGAATAAATATAACTCAAAGATATTGATCACATGTTGCTCAGCCCTCTAGTACCACGCACTAGTCTGAGCCTCAGTTTTCTCATCTGGAAAAAAGGCATGAAGTGATGTAAAATCTCCTAGGGGTGTCAGGAGATGAAAGGGAGTGAGGATGGAAATAGAAAGCTTAAGCTAGTATTTTCACAAGGCATCCTTCATTTCTCTCGGCGAGATCTAAAGGGAGCTTGACTTGCAGGGAGGAACAAATTGATGTTCTTATCTTTCCTTATCTTTTTGTCTCCTCCAAAGCGGTCTAGCCTTATCTCCCCTCTTCTGCTGCCTCTCTCTCTCTCTCTGTCTCTCCCTCTCTCTCCCCCCCACCCCACCCACGCCCGTTTTTCAGGCTTCTTTCCAGGAAAGAGTGTGTGCTTTGGTGGGTGGTCTATGTGAGTATGGAGACTGGGCTGGGCACCATTTCGGCTGCATGAACCTCAAGTTTGTAAGTCCTGCCTCTTTCCCAGTTTCTGTTTGAATTTCTGATTCTCTGTCTGTATGTCCACCATTCAATTATTTGACAGATATTTATTTTCATTTTAATTAAATGCATTGGGGTGACAGTGGTTAATAACATTATGTAAATATTAAGCGTACGACTTTATAATCCAACATCTCTGTACTCCATTGTGCGCGCACCCCCAAAGCCTAGTCTCCTCCCCTCCCCGTGTATTTTACTCCCTGGGCCTCCTTCCTCCTCCCCCACTGGCCCTCCCTCTGGTAACTACCATTCTGTTGTCTCAGATATCTCTTGAGCTCCTGCCATGTGCCAGGCATTGCTGGGGACAGCACAGTGACTAAGACTGCCCTCATCCCTGCCTCCATGTGGATCATAGTCCAGTGGGGCAGACAGTTACAGCCCTGCGGGGGAGCGAGCAGATGTCAGGGGTGTGATGGGGTAGACCAGGGCACTGTGGGAGCCCACAGTAACACCTGACAGGGACCCAGGGGGTGCTGAGAAGACCTTCTGGCTGAGAATGTTAACAGCTAACACTTCTATCACTGTTAAAATACATTATACCCATTCTAGAGCTGGGGGGACTGAGGCCACATGAAGTTAATGGGCTTATCCCAGCTGGGTCAGCTAGGAGGGGTGCTGGTCTGGCCCTCATGATTCTGGCCATGCAGGTTTAAAACCACTGCTGGAGGAGGCCTGGAGGCCAGGGCAGGGGTGGTGGTGGGGGAACTACACCCAACGTTTATTCAGACTTGAAACCGCTTGTGTGGTAACCTAGCTAGTCTGGGAGGGCAGTTGAAGGAGGGTGGGGAAGCGTCCAGGACACTGGTCGCTCAAGTGCACCCACCTGACTCGCTGTCGGGTGAGCATAGTGCGCTCCTGAGCCCCATCTCTGCTCTTTGGGCGTGTTTCTGGACTGTGAGGTAGAAGTAACTTGCTACGCCTCCTGCCCAGCTGGATGAGAAATTCCACCTGGGGCGCTTGGCACATTCAAAGCTCATTAAATGCCAGCTGGTATTATTATGATGATTATCCCCATTATTATCCCCAATAACTAATTAATTAGAACTAATGCGTCCTCTTCGCGTCCAATTGGGTCTCTCCCGGCCGTGAAGTCACCGGACCCCGTAGAGAGGAGAGCTGGGGCTCAGACCTCCCCGTAACGCACGACTCAGCCCACCCCGTTCCCCCCAGCCCACATTAGGCCTCGTGAAGCTGCGAGAAGGCTGCGCTGGGGAGAACCTGGCAGCCGGAGTCTGGGTGGGGGCGACTCTTGCGGCACCCCCACCTTACGTGGTGAAGGGTTCCGCAAACCCCAAGGACCGTAGAGCGCTAGGACCACGCGGCTCCGTGGGCGCCGGGTGCGGAGGCTAGGCTAACCCCGAGACCACGCCCATTTCCCTGAGGATTGGCTTTTCCGCACCGGCACGCTGCCCGGATTGGCGAAGGAGGCCGCTGCTCCTGGGATGCCCCGCCCCGCCCCTCTTAATCTGTAAATTCGGGTTCGCAGGGTTCACCCGCCCCGCGGCGGCAGGCGAGCCCAGCGGGGTGGACAGGGTGGACGCGATCTGTGTCGGGGTGAGAGGGGCGCCAACCGCCGGTTTCAGAGTCCAGTTTGCGACGTGTCCGACGGCCCAGCCCGAATCCGGAGCTCCGTCATGGGTCCGGGGCCCCCGGCGAACGGAGCAGGGGCGCCCCCGCGGCCGCTGTCCCTGGCGGCCCGGCTGAGCTACGCCGTGGGCCACTTCCTCAACGACCTGTGCGCGTCCATGTGGTTCACCTACCTGCTGCTCTACCTGCACTCAGTGCGCGCCTACAGCTCGCGCGGCGCTGGGGTGCTGCTGCTGCTTGGCCAGGTGGCCGACGGGCTCTGCACGCCCCTGGTGGGCTACGAGGCCGACCGCGCCGCCGGCCGCTGCGCAGGCTACGGGCCGCGTAAGGCCTGGCACCTGGTTGGTAAGTAGCGGCCGAGCCGCCCCTATTCATCTGCCTGCCCAGTGCTCCCTGTGGCCTGAGCCTCCCCCTCTATGTCTGCCCTAGGGCCTGAGCCAACCCCTTCTGCTTAACTGCCCTGCTCCCCTTCTGCCTCTCTGTTCATGGCCCGAACCTGTCCCCGTTGTCTGCCCCATGTCCGGAGTCTCCCCATCTCTGTCTGCTTCACGGCTGCTGGCTGACCTGCCAATCCCCCTTCATCTGACTGTTGGTGTTTCTCTCCAGTTTCTCTTCCATTTGTCTCTCTGACCCCTGGGGGTTCCCTGAACCACGATCCGGTTGGGTCTGACTGCCCAGTGCCTCCTCTGTCAATCTGTCTTGTCCGGCTTGACCTGTCCGTCTCTGTATCAGGGTGACCACCAGGACAACTCGATCTGAGTGAGGGTCAGACTGTCTAGGGCAGGGGTGCAGACTCATTTTCACCGGGGCCACATCAGCCTCACGGTTGCCTTCAAAGGGCCGACATAATTTTAGGACTGTATAAATGTAACTACTCCTTAACTGTTAAGGAGTTGAAATTACATTCGGCCCTTTGAAGGCACCCACGAGGCTGATGCGGCCCCCATTGAAAATGAGTTTTACGCTGCTGGTCTAGAGCCCCTCTGTGCATCCACCACCCCCCATCTCAGGCAACCTTAGGTGTTTTGGGGGAGCTGCCCTGGCAGCTGAGAGTTGGGGGTAGGGGAGAGAGAAGGGTTGGGGGTCTGTGCCTGAGGAATGGGGATGGAACCTGAGGGCAGATAAAGGGGTTGCCCTCTGGCTGGGGGCCTTTGCCTACCTGGAGGGCTGTCAGGAAAGTGGGTGGCAGGTCCTAGGGGGCAGGAGCTCCCTGCCTGTGAGCACTGATGATAAGGCCTGGGTCCACGCATCCCTTCTCTCCCGCCCAGGCCCTGGGCTTTGAGATTAGCCCTGGCCATTTTCCCTGCTGTTCCTACCCTGGCAGGAGTGCCTACACCCTGGCATTGGGGGCCTGCATGACACTTTAGGAGGCAGGGCCAGGAATCCTGCCACTCGGGGAATTCTGGATAGCAGCTTTCTAGAAGGCTGGAAGGGGCATCTGGTATTTTCTTGTCCTTGGGAACCATTGTTGGGGAGACAGTGATTTCCCCTGGGGCCTCATGAGTGACATGTTTTTGCCATGTGCAGCAGATCGCTGAGTAGCCCGAGGGTGGCTGGCATTACTTCAGCCACCCAGGCTGGATTTCAGGTTTGTCAGGTGCTCAGGACAGGACATTGCCTTTGGGGTTTTGATAGATGAATAGGAGTGTGTGTGTGTGGTGGGGTGATATTTCAAGTAGTTGAAAGGGCTTGTGCGAAGGCGTGAACCATCATGGCTTTGAAGCTGCTGAGATGGGAAGTAGCTCAGAGTAGTAGGAGCTCCCACTTTCATACACTAACTCTCAATTCTCACATATACCCCAGGAAGCAGATGTTTCCATTTTCTCCGTTTTCTAGAAACTGAGGCCCCAAGAGGCAAAGTCACATGCCCAAGGTCCCCCAGCCAGGCAGCCCAGCTCCTACAATGGTTAACTGGCAACTGGCATGGGCTCAGCAGGGTGGAGCCTGGCCTGGGCAGCACACTCTTCTGACCAGTGTCTTTGGTGCCTGGCCCCCAGGCATCTGCTCAGAATGCCCCTCCCAGTTCCAGAGAAGGAACCTGGCTGGCTGGTTTTGGTTTCATTTCCTGATTCCAGGGCCGCAGGGGAGGGCCCAGGGTCTGTGGATGAGGTCACATCCAGAGCCTGGGGGAGGAGGGAAGTCCAGCTGCCGGACTCCTTCCAGGGGCAGGGTTGGGAGGAAAAGTGACTCAGAGAGACCTGGTACCCACCCCAACAGGGCCTACAGCCTGGTGGGGTAGGCAGGCAGGAAACAAGCAAATGGAGAACAAAAGAATTCCCGAGAGAAGACAGGGTCCAGAATAGAATGTATAGAGGTGGCAAGGGGACCGTTAGTGACTGAGCTGGTAAGGAAGGAGGGCTTCTTTGAGGAGGTGATGTTTGAGTTGAGTCCTGAGGGATGAAAATGAGAAGAGTGTCCCAGGCAGAGGCCACAGCATGTGCAAAGGCCCTGAGGCAGGACTGTGCCTGGCCTGTTGGAGAAACAGCCAGGAGCTCTCTGTGGCTGGAGTAGAGTGAACAAGGGGGAGAGAAGGAGGAGGAGGTGTGGGCAGGGAGGGGATGGGGGCAGGTCATGCAGGGACTGGTGGGCCTTGAGTAGGACTTGGGCTTGTTCTGAGATATTGGAATGTTTGCCAGGGAGAGTTTTTCTTATGAGCTGATGGGGACCCTGGGGCTCATGGACGGCAGGGTGTAGCATCATCACCCGGCCTCCTGCCTCCTGGTGGCCCCACCAGGTCCTTGATAGGAGCTGGGGAGGAAAAGCCTCACTCCCTGGACAAGATGGTAAAGGGAAGTTGTGGGTGTCTATAGTGGGCAGTTTTCCAGGGGATCCCCACAGCCCCCTTTAAACCTGCTGTGTGACCTCAGACTCTCTTGGCTTCAGTTTCCGCCCCTGTCAAGGGCAACTTCAGGGAGCCCTGGGCTGGCATGGGGAGGCCGCACTCCTGCTTCCTCTTACTCCCCGGCCATACGTCCTGGTCCTGCCTGCTCACCTATAACGGCGTGCGATCTCAGCACCTCTCCAGCCTATCCTATGTCTCAGTTGGACAAAAGGGACATATAGCTTGGACTGGTGGGTGGAGTCCTCGCCCCTCTGTCCTATTTGGCTGAGTGACTTCTGGGGGACCCCAGATCTGCCTGCCTCAGTTACCCCATTTGTCACAGGTGCCATAAGCCTGGGGCGCCCAGAGCTGCTGATCCCATATGCTGCACTGGGTGGCTTTGGGAGGGTCTCTAGCCTTTTCTGTGTCTCTGTTTTCCTCCCACCGGGGCACACCCCAGGGAGCCCTGGGCCACCGTGGAAAGGTCCGAGGATGTGACCTGCCCCTGCTCTGCCCATCTACAGGCACCACCTGTGTCCTGCTCTCCTTCCCCTTCATCTTCAGTCCCTGCCTGGGCTGTGGGGCAACCACGCCCGAGTGGGCCGCCCTCCTCTACTATGGGCCCTTCATCGTCATCTTCCAGTTTGGCTGGGCCGCTACACAGATTGCCCACCTCAGCCTTATCCCCGAGCTCGTCACCAATGACCATGAGAAGGTGGAGCTCACGGCTCTCAGGTACCACCTTGGTGGGGCAGGATGGGGAGGGCATGCGCACAGCATGTGAGGGCACGGGACCTGGGACCACACTCTGTGTGTGGTCTCTGCTGGGTCGGTTGGCTCTGGGTCTCTCAGCCCCAGCTTGTACTCCTGCAATGCAGCATATCAGCCACCTGCTGCTGCTTGCGTAAATGACCACAAAGAAGCTTCAAACGGCACGAGTTTATCAGGTCATGGTTTCGGTGGGTTAAGACTGTCTCAGCCTAGCTGGGCTTTTGGCTTCAGGGTCAGTCTGGAGGCTTCAGTCGAGGCATTGGCTAGGGCTGGTCTCATCTGAGGCTTGGAATCCTTCCTCCCTGCTCCTGCGGTTGGTGGCAGAATTCATCTTCCTACTGCTGTAGAGCTCAGGTGACATGCTGATTCTTTGACACTAGCAGGAGAGTCAGATCCCAGGGTGGCTTAAGCCCCTTTTCCAAGAATCACCTGAATGGGTCAGACCCGCCCAGGATAAGCTCCTTTAATGACATCTGCAAAATCCCTTCATCTGCGCCACAGAAGTTGCCTAAATATGGGAATGACATCCCCCCTTTTTCATAGGTCCCATCCCCGAGGGGAAGGGATCAGGCAGGGCAGGACCAGGGTATGGGAGTCTCCAGGGCCATCTTAAAATCCTGCCTGCCGCAAGTGGGTACAGTTGGCACCCAGCTTGCTTTGAGGAGGCTATTCTGGTTTTGAAGATCACAGGAGCATTTATGGAGAGCTTGCTGTATGCTAGGCACAGTTCTGGGCCCTTCACATAACAAACCCATGTTGTCACGTGCCCAGGGCCAGACCCACGTACCTATGGGACGTGTGAAGTAGGAAAAAGGTACAGGAGGCGGCAGTTCCAGCCAGAAGGGAAAGCACGAGTGAGGGGACCAGTTGCTGGAGCTCAGAGAGCCCGGCTCATAGTTGGCATCCGGTGGGTGGGTGTTACTCCTGCTGTTGGAGTAGCATCTGCCTATCTCCAGCTCAGCCTGCCTGGCCCCGGTCTGGTATCCTCCCTACCCCTGCCTTTGAGTTCCCCATTATAACTGAGAGCCGCAGGCGCTAACGACAGGGATTGCTCAACACCTGGGCCCCCAAGGGCCCTAGATGACAGGGGACAGGCTAGGTCAGGCCAACCTCTGATGTGCTTTCTGCCTGCAAGTGCTTTATTGCCAACCTCCTGTCGTCTCCACTGTGGCTTCTGGGTTAGCCTGGTTCTCATTTTTAGAAGGAAAGCCAAGTCCTGGTGAGATCCAGAGGCTGCCCCTCCCCTGCCCTTCCCAGCCCCTGGAGAGACCTGGCTCTGGAGCTGCAGGCAGGAGCAGACCCAGATGATTCTAGACCTTGCCCTGCTGAAGCCCAGGATCTGGGCGCCAAGAATTCCAGAATCCTGCTTCTGAACCCCTAGAGCTCTCAGACCTGGACTGCAGTCCCGACTGGCCCTGCTTTGCTGAGGCTCTGCATTCCAGCCCCCTGGCGTGGTGGTCGGTGGTCAGAGCTGTAACTCATCAGATAATGTGCAGGTGGGAAAGTGGGGCTGGCAAGGGCTTCCCTGGGGCCACCCAAGGTTTGGTGGCTGAAATGATCAGCCAGAAGTTCCCCAGACTCTACAAGCAGCTCTGCGTGGCTGCCTGGGGAGGAAGCGGCCGTGTTGTTTCCTGGGCTGCCATGCTGAGGCCTCACATGCCCCTGCCAGGTACGCCTTCACCGTGGTGGCCAACATCACCGTCTATGGTGCTGCCTGGCTCCTGCTCCACCTGCAGACCTCTCCACATGCGGGGCCAATGCAGGATGTCAGTGACCAGCTGGGGGTCCAAGATGTGCCAGTGTTTCGGGTGAGCTGGGGCTGGGATGGGGGGCAAGGATGCTGCTGGCAGGATGGGACATCCCCTACTTCTCCCCCCTACCCCTGTCCTGAACTTGGGGCTTGGACTGTGAGAGCCACTGTTGACCCCTCTCCTGCTGGATCCTCAGAACCTCTCCCTGTTGGTGGTGGGCATTGGAGCCATCTTCTCACTGCTGTTTCACCTGGGCACCAGGGAAGGGCGCCGGCCGCTGGTGGAGGAGCCAGATGAACACAGCCCCCTTTTGGCCCCCACCACAGCCCGCCCCTTGCTGCTCTGGAAACACTGGCTTCGGCAGCCAGCCTTTTACCAGGTATGTCCCAGGGGCAGAGCAGGCTGGAGTGGATGCCCTTCTCCCAACTGGCCCTTACTGTGTGGGGTGGCCAGCAGGGATGTCCAACAGATGAGCCGACAGCGGATTTTCCCTCCCACAGGCAGTGCAGACACTGCTGATCAATTACTGCTCTTCTCCACCTGACCGGCTATGGTCATTACCAGTGCGTCAGACCACAGCGGCGGCTAGGCCCCCAGTGTCCCCTGCTGGTGGGAGTAGAGAAGGGCCCTGTCTGATCCCTGAATCATTCCCTGTCTGCCCATAGGTGGGCTTGCTGTACATGAGCACGAGGCTCATTGTGAACCTGTCTCAGACGTACATGACCATGTACCTCACCTACTCCCTCAACCTGCCCAAGGTGAGCTGGGAAGGGCGGGCCAGGGCTGCGGAGTGGGCCCTGAGCCTGAGGAGCCCCACCTGACATGCCCGTGTCCACTCTACCCCAACAGAAGTTCATCGCCACCATCCCGCTGGTGATGTATCTCAGTGGTTTCTTCTCCTCCTTCCTCATGAAGCCCATCAACAAGTGGCTCGGGAGGAATGTGAGTGTGTGGGTCAGTGGGGGGCAGTGGGGGGTGCCACAGGCGGGAACCCTCAGAGCTCAGATGCACAGAACCCAGGTGATTCCATACCTTGGATTCCGTGCCTTGTAGATGCTGCGTCTCCAACCCGTGTTCTAGAATCCTGGCTTCTGTCTTGGGACTAAAGAACTCTAGAAATTTCTGTGCCAGCCAGTGCACCAACCAGAGTGGCTACTGAATACTTGAAATGTGACAGGCATGACTGAAGAACTGAATGTTTCATTAAAAAAAAAAAAGATTTATTTTTAGAGAGAGGAGAAGGGAGGGAGAAAGGGAGAGAAACATCAATGTGTGGTTGCCTCTCGTGCACGCTCCCTATTGGGGACCTGGCCCACAACCCAGGCATGTGCCCTGACTGGGAAATGAATTGGTGACCCTTTGGTTCTCAGGCCTGTGCTCAGTCCACTGAGCCACACTGGCCAGGGTTAAATGTTTTATTTTATTTAATTTTAATTGATTTGCACTTAAGATGTACATAGCCACCTGTTTCTAGAGCGTCAGCTCTCTGATGAAGTCAGAGGTAGGGATTCCTTAGGGATGGTCCAACTTGACCCATCATTCTCTGGGGTTAGGGACCAGGGTTGGAGGACTGAAGAGCAGAGAGGGCAGGCGCTAGGCTGGGAGCTGCCCAGTGAGGCGGGCCCAATGCTGGTCTCCTCTTCAGATGACTTACTTCGCGGGCTTGCTGGTAATCCTGGTTTTTGCAGCCTGGGTGGCACTGGCCGATGAGCTGGGTGTGGCTGTGTATGCAGCAGCGGTGCTGCTGGGCTTGGGCAGTGCCACCATCCTCGTCACCTCGCTGGCCATGACAGCTGACCTCATCGGTCCCCACACGGTAGGGCTGGTGGGCAGGGCTGGGTGAGGGTTGGGGACTAGGACCCAGACCATGGGTGCTGATGTCCCTGCCTGTGTCCCCCCAGCACAGCGGAGCCTTTGTGTACGGTGCCATGAGCTTCTCGGATAAGGTGGCCAATGGGCTGGCGGTCATGGTCATTCAGAGCCTGCACCCCTGTTCGTGAGTGTGACTCATTTGTTAGTTCATTTACCAAGAGCGTACTGTGTGCCGTGTGCCGGGCACTGCTCCAGGCCTAGGGGTTCTGTGTGGACAAGAGATCCCACTGTGGTGAGACTTGGTTCTCGCTGACCTGGTGCAGTTGTTCAACGAATCCCGAGTCCGCGGTGTGACGGAACTGAGGACACACCGCACAGGCGCACTGGGGGGCTGCGCTGTGGGCAGTGCTGCAGGGGCCGGGGTCTGTGCCACTCACACCCGCAGAACCTGGGGTTGCAGGCCTGGATGGTTTAGGCCGCTGAGCTCTCACCGTATAGAAGCCCAGGACCTGGAAAGCAGAGCCTGCCTGGTCCTCTGTTATCATGGACCTGGGGGGTAATACCAGCCACGTTAATCACAGGAATAAATGAACGTGATGCAGACCAGCGGGCCGGGGTGTGAAGGACACCACACTTGGAGCCCTGACCGGTGAATGAGGTTAGGGAAGACTTCCTTGAGGTGACGATACTGGTCCTGAGACCTGGTGGATATCAGAGAGTTCTAGGAAAATGGGGAGGAACAGCCAGGGTAGGGCCAGGCCTGGTGTGTTGGAAGAACAGGGTACAGGCCCCTGTGGCTAGAACAGAGGGAGGAGGGAAGAGAGGGCAGGCAGAGGTTGAAGGCAAGTTGTGCAGGGCCTTGTGGAGGACTTGGGCTTTTACCCCTGGGGCGGGTGGTGGTGGGGGTGTTGGAAGCCCTGGAGGGCTGTGGACAGAGGAGTGGCCTGACTCAGGTGCTCACAGGCGCCCTCTTATGGCTGTGCCCAAGAGGACAGTATGTGGAAGGTGGGGACCAGGGTGGAAGCATCTACACTGGTCCAGGTGGGTGATGATGGGCTGGACCAGGTGAGGCAGAGGAGGAGGGAGCAGTGGGCAGGTTCAGGGTAGACTGAAGGCAGAGCTGGCAGTGTTGGCTGAAGTGTTAGATGTGGGAGGAAAAAGGGTTGAAAGTGACCCACAGGTTCTGGCCTGAACACTGGGGAAGACGTGACTGCCCAAAGCTCAGGTGGGAGGGAGTGGGAGGTCCAGGCTGAGGCTGGAAGGTCTCCACAAGTGTCCACTCCAGCTGTTCTGTCCTCCCCTGCCCCAGCTCGGAGCTCTGCTGCAGGGCCTGCGTGGGCTTCTACCACTGGGTGATGGTGGCTGTGACAGGCGGCGTAGGCGTGGCCGCCACCCTGTCTGTGTGCAGTCTCCTCATCTGGCCCATCCACCTGCGGAGCTGTGAGTTAAGCCTCCACCATTCCCAAACTGGCTGTGGGTGGGGGTGCTGGGGCAGGCCCCACATTCACTAACCCCACCCCTACCCCTCTCTTGCAGGAGCCCCTGGAGTCCAACCCTGACATTCCCCCATGGCCTCCTGCCCTATGCAAAAGAGCTCAACCCCGCACATTCCATCATCCCCTGCTCCTCGGGTCCCCACCCCTCCCCTTCCTTGCCTGGCTGCAGGGATGGTGGGTGAGGACAGGATGGGCTGGACTCATCTCTGCTGGGGTGGGACACCTAATTGGGCCCTCTGGTATCCAGGGGCCTATGGGTCCTCATGGATTTGGGGTGCCCAAGCCTAACTCTAATGGATGACTCGGGGTGCCCCAAATTGAATAGGGGAGGATGTGAAGGTCCGTGCTGCTCTGAGCTCAGCCCCAGCCCCACCTCACCCCTGGCGCAGATGGGGTCTCCAGGGTGCTGCTGACAGTGAATAAAGAGCCGCTCGTGGGGAGGACGGGTCCCAGCTGTCTGCCTGGCCCCGGAATGCTGAGGGCAGCAGGGCCCCAGCCTGGGACCTCTGGCTGGTGACTCCCTTTACCTGACCGACCAGTGCCCTGATTCCCAGACGTGGACAGACATCCAGGGACAGGTGCAGTGTCCCCACAGAGGGACAGTCTTTATCAGACCACAGACGTGTAGCGGGGTTGGGACTGCTGGCCAGTGGATGGGCAGTAGGGTTCCAGGTCCCACTGCCGGTAGTTCTGGGCTGTGTAGCGCGGGCGCTGTGGTGCCGACAGGTAGGGCACGTAGTCTGACGCCTGCCCCTGCGGCTCCACCCCGTACTGGTGCCTGTTGACCACTGTGGGGCAGGGCTCAGGTCACTGCCTGGATCCAGCTTTCTGGACCCAGTTTTACCCGCAGCCCCTGGCCCGTGATGCCAGCCTCACCATATTCCTTGCCCCAGATGGGTCTGTCTTTCCACAGCATGGTCCCCCACCGCGTGCTGCGGACCCTGTACTGGGCTGGCACGATGGGATCATACCAGGCAGTTTCTCGGAGGTGTTGGGTGTAGGCTGCAGGGAGAGTGGGGGAGAAGGTCATCTCTGGTCTTCGCCCGCCCCTTGGGGTGGCCTGTGTCAAGGCAGGTGGCCAGGCACTCACCTGATGGCATGCTGTGCTTCCGGTGGTTGTAGCATCCAAGCCAGTGGGCATAAGCCTCCCGGTAGGGGACGTCCAGGGCCCTCGGTAGCGTGTACCAGGCTTCGCGGAAATCCGAGTTGGTTAGGCCAGTGTACCACAGTTGGCTGGCCGCATCACATCCCATGGGTGTGTAGGCCCAGCGTACCGCTTGCTTGATGGCTGGTGCCCAGCGGGGCCCCATCAGGGACAGGTAGTCATCACTAAGGGTGGGGGACAGAGGCTAAGCCTGTGGCTGTCCTCTGGCCTGTCCTGGGCCACAGCTTGCCACAGCTTGTCTCTAGAGTTGACCTTTTACCCTCATAGCCACACGTTCCAACAGGGAGGGGGCAAAGGCCTGGCCCACAGTGTGGAGGACCTTCATCTCCAGGTGGCTTGTCTCTCAGCACTGGACACTCCCTCCTCTCTGCCACATCTCCCCAGGACCCTCACAAGACCTTTCACTTTTTCTCGTCTCTCCCCTCAGGGGACACCAGGGAGGGGGGATGTGAAATCTCTGGCCCTTCCTGAGGTCCTAAGTCCTTGTCCAGCCTCCCAGATGCAGACTCCTTCCTCCAGGAAGCCCCTTGGCTTGGAGGCACACCAGGATGAAGTGGGCTGAGTGGCCCAGGGAGAGCAGGTGCGGGTGCCCAGGTTCCTGGGAAGACCCTTGGTGGGGGACCGTTGTGTTGTCACCAGCTGGGGGTGAGGATGAGCTTACATCTAAAGAATAAAGTGTAGCTACACATTCATGCCTGCTCCAGGGGCCATCTCTGGTGCCAGAGTCTTTAGGCTAAGAGCACAAGGAGGGCTTCCCTGAGGAGGAGGTGGTGGCGACCCACTCCCGGTGAAGGGAATGACGTGCAAATGCCCCGGGACAGCAGAGGACAGTTAAGGAACAGATGCTGCAGTGCAGTTAGTGAAAATATTCTGATGGCGAAAGTCGAGTTGCAATGCGGTACCATTAAAACTAAAAATAGCCCTGTCTGGGGTGGTTCAGTGGATTGAGCACCAGCCTGCAAACCTAAAGGTCACTGGTTCCATTCCTCATCAGGGCGCATGCCTGGGTTGCAGGCCAGGTCCCCAATTTGGGGGCGTGCAAAAGGCAACCAGTCAATGTTTCTCTCCCTGTCTCCCTCCCTTCCTTTCTCTCTAAAAATAAAATCTTAAAACCCTAAAAATAAAGAAAAGCAGAAAAACTTGAAGCTGTTCCCGTGCAGCTGCAGGCAAACTTGCTGGAGCTGAACCCTCAAATGGCGATTCCTTTTGGCCTGTACCCTGTTAGCACCGCTGCCTGAGACACAGACATGCATGTGCTCTGCCCTCGTCAGCTCGCTCCTGGAAACTCACCCCTAAATGCGGCTCGCTGCCCAGGATGGCCCCAGAAAGGCCACCAACAAAGCGCTTTTCTCTCTGCCATACACAGACAACCCGGCTCAGAGTTCTCACTCCAGCAGATGTGATCAGAGCATCAAAAGTAAAAACGCACACCTCGTACAAGGTGGGGCCAGCCTGGTCGGTTCTGGGACACCGGTCTCAGGAACCTGATATAGAAACAGGCATCGCCACCCAAAGAGGTATTTCAGGATCACCTGGGGTACCCCACCCTTTTAAAACAAAGATTTTTGAACTGCAAAATGTGCATGGTTTGTAAAAGGCAATTAAAACACTCTTAAGTAAAGAACACTGAGTACCCCCTTACCCCAGCCGAATCTCTTCCACCTTCTTCCAGAAGTGGGTGGTGCACGCACAAGTCGTCCCTACTGGCACAGAAATGGGGGGACTCGCTGCACTCAGTCTTTTTTTTTAAATTTTCTTAGAAATGGAGTGGCACAAAGGGCACTGTCATTTTTTTCCCCCCAGCTGCAGAGTAGTAACATTGAAACAGTCACTTATTAATGGATACTTGACTGGGTTGTGTCTCCTGGAATTCACCCTGTCCACCTCAAACCTCAGAACTTGACCTTACTTGTAAAGAGGGTCTTGGCAGAGAGAATTCATTAAGGTGAGGCTGTGGTGGGGTAGAGTGGGCCCTGGGGTCCTCGTAAGTAAGGAACCTGGACACACGCCTGGGGAGGGCACGTGATGATGGAGGGGTAGGTAGGGCCATGTGTCTACAAGCCAAAGGACACCAAGAAGTCTGCTGCGTGGGTGTGTGTTGTGCCGCAGTGAGCGGTCCTGTGGTGACCTGCACACCTCTGCCAGTCTCCAAGGCTGCCTTGCTCTGACCGCCGGTGGGGAGGAAGGCACCCAGGTGCAGGCGGGTGGGAGCAGATGCAGGGAGCAGACAGTGGAAGGTGCAGCACCAGTGCCTTTTATGAATTATTAGTGACACCCAGAAGAAGCCAAGCCAAAACCCAGAGGGGCTGTGTCGGCACAGGGCCATACTCACCTGTAGAGAGGTGCCGGGAAGTACACTTCGACGGTCCCCTGCGGGACACAGTGCTGGGTAGCCTCCTGCCTCAGGGTCTGCATGTCTGCCTCTGGGTTCCTGGGTGTTCCCACCTAGAAGGCCTGTGAGGCCATTGTTGACAGCAACAAAGGCCATTCTCTGTGTCCTGGCAATGCGGCTGGTGGCCCTGGCTCCCAGCTAGACCACTCCCTCCCACCCCAGCTGAGAGGCTGAAGGAAGAAAGAGGTGGGGCCACAACTGAGTGGCTCGAGGCTGGCTTGGGGCTTCCCCCGGCCCCCTTCCTATATTCCCACAGGGGGCCTCTGGGCCGAATGAAGCTTCGGAACTTCGCTTCTGCATTTTCAGCTCCACCTTCCCAGTGCTTAGACTTCTCCCCATCCCCACCCAGTCCTCACCTGTTTCCAAAATATCCCAGAGGAAAATCCTGCAAACAAATGTTCCCAGCAGCGATTCAAGATAACCAGAAAGTAAAAACCCGGATGCTCTTCAACTGAATGAACAAAACGTGGTCCCACCACACACTGGAATACGACTGAGCCATTTCAGGGAGTGAAGTGCTGACACTCGTTACAATGTGGATGGGCCCTGAACACATGATAACTTGTGAGAGCCCTTGAACTCAGTGAGAGAAGCCAGACACAAAATGCCACGTAGAGTGTGACTGCACTTACGTGAAGTGTCCACAACAGGCACATCCAGAGACAGGAAGTGTGTTCAAGGTGGCCAGGGGCTGGGGTGACTACTAACAAAGGTGGGTTTTCTTTCTGAGGTGACCAAAATGTTCTAGAACTAGAAGTGCTGTTTGTGCCCTGGCTGGTGTGGCTCAGTGGATTGAGTGCTGGCTTGTGAACCACGGAGTTGCCGGTTCGGTCCCCAGTTGGGATGTGTATAGAAGGCAGCTAAACGGTGTTTCTCTTTCAGGTTTCTTTCTCCCTCCCTTCCCCTCTCTCTAAAAATAAATACAATCTTTAAAAAATATAAATAACATCTTTTTAAAAAAATGAAACAAAAAAAAAAGCAGTGCTGTTTGCACAACATTGTGAATGCGCCAGACGACACCAAATTGTTCAATTTAAGACAGTAAGCTCCAAGTCACACACATTTTACAATTAAAAAAAATAAAATCCAGAATCTGCCCTCCATTCACCACCTCCACTTGGTCCTGGCAGGTCACATCACCAGCCTGGTAGAACCTCCTCTGTGGCCTCTCTGTACCCCTGCACTAGGGGTCAGTCAGGTCTCCACACAGCAATCTTTTCCCTTCTCAACTCAGTCCCAGGGCTCCCACCTCCCTAAGGGTAGAGACCCAGGCCCTTCCAATGGCCCACAAGGCCCTGCACGACCTGCTCAGGCCCCTCCCTGCCTCATCTCCTCCCTCTCTACCCCTACTCACTCACTCTGCTCCAGCCATGTGGGCCTCCTCACTGTTCCTCCAACACATCAGGAACTGTCCTGCCCAGGACCTTTGCACAGGCTGTGCCCACTGCCTGGAAAGCCCTCCGCCCAGGTGTCTCCTGCTCTTCTTCAAGCCCCTGCTCCAGCACCAAGTTTGTTGCAAGCCCTGGACTCAAAACAGTCCCTCCCCAAAGCCTCCTACCTCCGTAACATAGCACACGGCTCCCTCATACCCAACAGAAGCTCCACCAGGGCAGGTCTTGGGATAGGGTCTGTTTTGTTGTCCCTAGTGCCTAGGACAGGGACCTTTACCTGGAGGGAAGGGCCTGGGGTGCTCCACCAGCCCTGAGCAGCTGCAAAGTCCACTGGTCTCACACTGCTGCACTGGCCTCTGCCTCACCCATAACTCCTTTCCCAAAAAAGCTTCATTCAATGATCACAGGACATGTGACACAGACCTTGCCCCACTCCACCTAACCCTTCAACCTTCCCCAGGTGCAGACACTGGGGGGTGATACCCCCACTGCTGGCTTTGGTCCTCTGTTGGGTGGAGGCAGCAGCAGCACCTGCCCTGCCTGAGAGCTACCGTACAGCCTGCAGCCCCCAGTAGGCCCACCCTCCCCTGCCCCTACCTCACTGCATGTGGAGACCACCACCCCTGGCTTGTGGCACCTCTTCCCCAGCTGGGCTGCAAGGACTGGTAAAAATGCACGCCACACTCAGCCCTATAGGCCATGCAGTCAGGGACAGTGGCATCCCTTACAGACAGCTCTCCCCGGGTAGGCTGATCACCAGGGCTGGTCTGGGGCCCTGAGTGCGTGCAGACTGGGGCTGTTAGCCAGCCCAACTAGGGCCAGACAGCCAGACAGCCAGCCCTAGCCGTGCACGAGCCCACACCTGGTTTAATGGCGACGATACTGCATTAGACGAGAACCAAGGCTCACTCTGCAGTCCACCAGATTGCAGGCGGGAGAACACACATTTTATACTCTCTGTTGTCCCAGGCATGGGTCCTTCACACAGAGCCAGCGGTGAGCTCTTCGGCAGCTGCACAGGGTGAGGGTGTGGTAGGAAAAGGATTGTTTTCTTATTTAAAAAAAAAACAAAACTCAAACAAAAATGACGACCAATTGAAATACACACATCTATGTACAGTGTCCTTGCTTGAGGCTGTGGCACGCAGATGCTGGGATGGGGCAGGAGAAGCAGGGTCCTACCCTTCCCCAAGCCCAAGCAGGTTCAGCTGATGGCCCCTCCTATATGAAGGTTTTAAAAGCTGAGACACCTGTCATCCCCGGGCATAGTGGGTGGGCTATACACTCCCCAGCTAGCCTTACGCATTTCTAGGACCCATCTACAAAACACAAAACCAACCAAAAAAAGTCACAAATACATATACACACATGCACACGTGTGGCCGATTGCGGGGGGGACGATGGAGGAGTGGGGCCTCGAAGCAGAGCCAGGGTGACCTCCATCTCACCCTACAACTGGGTCCACCTCTCTCCCTCTAATTTCTCCAGGTCTGGGAATGAGGTGGTGTCCAGGTACAGCTTAGGCAGAGGACAACACGATGGGGGCAGGGGCAGGGAAAATCTGGGGAGCTTCTGAGGGCCAGTGAGCGCCCCCTCCCTGGCTTCCCCGTGGCCACAGGCACAGATAGGGCACACTGGGGTGGCTTGATGGAGGAGGGTGAGGCACCACCCTTAGGTCACCTGGATCTGTACACTCAACAAGGCGCAGGCACTACAGTCCCGCTGGTGATAGAGCTCAGCTGTGACCCCGTTAGTGACAAGGACAGTACAGGGTCAGGGCAAGCACATGATGGCAAGTGGACCAAACTTCAGTGTTCCTTGAACAAGTCCATCTGGAGATGACCTCCTCTGGTGCACAGCCTGCCTGGGGCCTGCTCCTGACACCCGGCCCCTAGCAAAGTCACCGGATGGCTGCCGGCACAGGGGCAGCAGTGGCGGCCACAGAGGGACCTAGGAGCGTCCTGTCGATCCATGGGCTGACCTGCGTCCTACTGCTGGGCCCTTCCCTGGCTGACCGGCTTGGCATCCAGCTGTCCGTCCTGTCGCAGGCGTGGGTGGTGGCAGTAGTGGCGAACCCATGCTTCTGAGAAGAGCATGCAGCCCGACAAGGTGGTGACGGACACAAAGGGAAGCAGGCAGGGGTCCAGAGAGGCGTCCATTCCCATCCTAGTGTCAGAGCTGGGGCCACAGAGCTACCCAGTGTGGAGGGAGCTGGAGCCCGTGCCTGCCGGTGCCCGACCACACCCCCACCCCAAACATCGCTGACAGGGTTCGCAATCAGGCTTTAATGAGAATCTTCAGGGTCTCTCTGGGCCCGGCTTCCCGCCCACCCCGGCTGCTTCCTCCGGGGACATGGACGGGGAGGGAGGGTCATGCATGTGATGACAGGTGGTGCTCCTCTGCCCTGATGGCTCGGCCCACGGTTTACCGGATTCTGGTGAAGAGGTTGAGAACGGACACAGATTCCTGCAGGGCACATAGGAGGGAAAGCTGAGCCTGCAGCTGGGGCAAACAGAGGCTTCGGGCCAGAGGAGGAGCATGAGTTGGCACCACTGTTCCCTGGTGCCGAGCACCCTGGCTCGGGGTGCAGAGTGAGGCAGGAGTAGAGACCGGGGTGCAGGGATCCCAGGGGGAAGTTACAGCAGAGTCTGGTGAACAGGGCTGCTCAGGCGGCGGTGGGGACAGCCCCCAGGATAGGCCGAGGGGACGCGCGTGGGGAAAACACCTGGCGCTGATACCGACCCACTTTACCTTTGTCGAACGGGTTTTGCTAAACACATTCCAGAACCTCAGGGTTTCGTCTCCAGCACCAGTGACGATGGCCTCTCCATCAGGGGACATGGCCTGTAGGAGGAGACCCTCAGTGTACTTGTGCCCTGCAACTGGCCCTAGGGATGGCGTCAATGATGGGATGGAGACGCTGGGGGGCTGGGTTCCCACCAAAGCCAAAACACAGGACGCCCACGCCCCCACCCGCCCCCGGGGAGGGCAGGTCTATTCCATGCACTCAGGCAAAAGATACAAGAGTTAAGCACGTAACATTTCTTCCGGAAAGAAAGATAAACCCTTGAGGAGGGACTGTGTTTGAGGAGGGGCTCCTGTCCCCTGCACATGGTACTTGATGACCGTTCTCAGAGATTTTCAACCACTCAGAAAATAGTTGAATGGGGGTTAATTGTGCTTCCTCATACACGATTTGGTAAAAATAAACGAGTATGTGGAGACTGCCAGCAGGGCAGAGCTGCCCGTCCTCGCGGGGCTGGGGAGTTCAGGAAAGGAGACTCAAAGGGATGACACAGCCAACGTGTGAAAGCAGAACCAACTTGCCCTGCTGTTGGGTCCAGACACAGGAGCTGGCCCAGACGACCCCACCCCTTACCTCACAGACCCAGGTCGGGGAGGCTGCCAGCTAGGTCTGCACCCTGCCTTCCCCGGGGTCTGGCGCTGAGTCTGGGACCCGCCAGTGCAGACTCACCAGGTACAGAACCCGGTAGGAGTGCCCAGTCAACTTGGCCACCTGGGTCAGGGATGGGTACTTCCAGACCAGGATCTGGTTCTGTGAATAGCCGTGCGTGCTCACCTGGGGGACGGAGAGGGCGCTCTCAGAGCCTGGGCTTGCCTCCCATGACCCCAGGGTTCATACAAAAGCCTGTCTACTACCCCTGATGCCCACTGGAAAGCAAAGATACCTGAACCTGCCTAGCCGGTTGCCCCCAAACTCCGGTTGATGAGTGGAAGGTGACGGGAAGCTACACTGCACCCAAAGCTCAGGCAGCGTCTCCTGGTGGTCAGCAGGCACGGGTGCCCGGATCAGGGATGTGTACTTCCAGACTGTGATCTGGTTCTGTGACCTGGGTGGCAGGGGCCTGGCTTCACCCCAGGACCCCAAGGAGGTTTTGTAGGGCTCCTACACTTTCTCGTGTACGTCACAAAGCGTGCCGACACTCACCAGCTCGTTGGCATGCTTGGACCAGGCCAGGTTGCACACCTGGGAGCCTGTGTCGATGCACTGCAGCGGCTGCCCTGTGAGTGTGTTCCAGAAGCGGATGCAGCGGTCGGCCGTGCCGCCGCCAGATGCCAGCAGCCCATGCTGGTGTGGGGACCAGGCTATGGCCTTCACAGCGGCCAGGTGCTCTGTGTACTGCTGCACGGGACTCAGGCTTGAGTGGTTCCAGACCAGCAGCTGGGGGGGGCAGCAACTGTGAGGCTCCCAGCGGCTGTGGCCCACAGGCAAACCCCCAAGGGGAAGATGAATGGCCTCACCCCAACCCATCATGGTCCTCCCTTGGGGGCATACCCTTGTCATCCCTGTTCTATGGATGCGGGCAGGCCAGGTGGGCGGGACAATCCGGAGGCCGGGACAGTGAAGGGCTCAGGGAGTCTACCTTGTTGTCATTTCCTCCTGAGGCGAGGAGCTGGTGGTCTGTGGACCACTTGAGCCCGCAAACCTCCTGCCGGTGGCCCTGCAGTCGCCGCTCCGACTGCAGGGGTGGGGTACGGATGTCCCTTTGCAGGATCATGCGATCCCGACTCCCGGACGAGAGCTGGTCAGCGTTCCAGGCCAGTGCCCCTAGAGGACAGGCGGAAGGCGGGGTTAGGCCAAGGCCTGGCCTCAGGAACAGCGTGCTCTGGGAATCATCACTTTCTTGTGCCTAGTGTTACTCCTGTCCCCTGGGATCACAGCCACCCGTCAGGACCCTGGGCTCCTCACCGACACGCGCCGTGTGGCCTTCCAGCATGGAGAGCTTTTTCCCTGCAGCCGCGTCCCAGATCTGCACGAAGCCCTTATGTGTGCCGACAGCCACCAGGTTCCCCTAGGACCAAGGACCCGGGCGAGAGCGGGCATCAGGCCCAGGTGTGGAGACAGACTCCCTGGGTTGTCCTCTCCTTCCTCCTTGCTGCAGGACCTTGGGGCCAGCCCTGCCCCCTCCCCCAACTTCCTGGTTAGATGGTCAAAGAGAGCATGGATTTGTCAAAATCCAGCCAACGCACACTTAAGACCCATGACTTCAATGTGAGGACTCGCCTGCCTGAGCCTGGGCTGCCTGCTGGCTGGTGTGGGGGGGATGGAGCTCTGTGGGGGCTGTGGCCAACACTGTGTCTCTCTGTCCGGCAGTCCTGCCAGCAACCCTGTTGTTATAACAATCTCTACCAGGCTGGGGACAGGTGGGGTGCAGATATCACCCTGGGGCTTGGACAAGACCTCCAGGCTGGGTTCTGGCTACTCTGGGTTCAGACCCCCAAACACTGTGGAAAGCCCTTCCCAGCAAAGCCCAGTCAGACCTCCCCTGCCTGGCCCTGCCCAGCCAGGGACCAAGCCCTGTGTACTGACCCGCTCAGACCAGCCCACGGAGGTCACTGAGTCCCCTTCCACAGAAAGGTCACAGAGCCGGGTCACCTGTGGGAAGGAGGAGGCAGTCGGTGTGTGCTGTTGTGCTGCCTGCTGATCCTTCAAGGTCTTGGCCATCCACTCATCCATTCATCCATCTGTTCATTCATTCACTCACTCAGTCACACCTCAGGCCCATGGGCACTATCATCAGTGCGGGACTTGAGATAATGGAGCTGGGGTGCCCAGGAGGCTGAAGGCTGCAAGGGGACACACGCGAGCACAGGGATGAGTGACTGCCAAGTCTGGGGAGGGGCCCTCAGGTGATGAGGGCTTCACACAGATGCATCAAACACCCAGGGGTGCTTCCAACAGGTGGCAGTCCTGCCTAGGGAGAATCACCTTCTTCTGAACTCACTTGCATTAATCTCTGAAAATGCACCCTCCGCCCAGGGCGTTTTCATAGGTCTGAGCCTATGGCGGGCCTAGCAGCAGCTCAGAGTTAGTGCTGCGGGTGGGGTGGGGCAGCCCCTAGGCTCAGCCAGGCCCAAACACCCATCTCCCCTCCTCTGCAGACACTGGCAGAGGCCAAACTCAGGGAGCAAGGGCTCTGCATCATCACAGGAGACAGCCCACAGCAGGAGGGGCACAGGGGGCCCCACTCACACCTGCTGACTACTCCTGAGTTCCAGTGTACTCAGAGGGTAGGCCCCAGGGATAAGAGGGCAGCACAATGCTGCTCTGGGCTCGGGAGCACCAGCCACACTCATCCTTCACACAGGCCAGCCTGGCTCAGCTACTGGAGGAAGCCTCACCCCCAACCCTGAGGCACACACATGCAAGTACTTGTGCACACATTTGCAGGCACTGGGGCACCCACCTGACTGGTACAGGCACTCCACAGGTATACGCAGGTGCCCAGCCCCACGCTGAGCACATTGAGAGATGACCAATCCACCAGATTCAGGTAGAAGTCATCCTGCAGCTCGGGTGCATCCAGAACCTTGAAGGGGATCTTGGAGATTTTGCGGGTGGGTTTCCGTGGCGACCGCAGTAACTTCTGACTGTAGGGAGAGCCAGGACAATGATTTTATGTCAATCAGCCACATGGTTAGCAATACTCCTTGGCTAGTGTTACTACCCCTGGTTCACATTAGTCCTTGGTGTATCTCCTCCCATTCATCCTGCCCCTCTATCCGTGTGACCCGAAAACTGCCCCCATGGACACAAGCACTTTACCCTCAGGTGTTTGGCCACCCCAAACCTCAAGAGCCACACTGTCCCCTCTGCTGGGCACCTCCTCCAGAGGGCTCTCCCTGAATCCCCCTACCCCAGTCTGGACCTAAAGCCTTCAGGCCTACAGTGTGCCCCGGTGAGGGGTCTTAGGACTAACTGCAGCTCTCACGTACTGCCCAGCTGCCCGCCCGCCGTCCCCGGCTCTCAAAGACCCAGACTTACCTTTTGTTGCTGACGGGGGACAAGGAGTAGGGGGACACGTCATTGCCGTCATCAGGGCTTGAGCGCTTGGTACTGAGGGAATACTGGGCGGGGGACACACACCTCCTGAGTGGACGCCCTGGCCCCAGAGCTCAGGAACCTCAGACCCCAAAGCTTGGGTACCCTGAGCTCCTGGTGGTTGGGTGGGAGAATGGGGCTTGGTGCTCATCCTAACCAGGAGGACCTCTAACTGTGGGTGTCCTCAGATCCAGGAACTGGGAGAAGCAAACCAGGCCTCCCCTTGGCAGTGACTGCCAGCATGCTCCTGCACCCTTGCAGCCACCAGCCCCTTAGCCACCTTGAGGGACCAAATCCAGGCCCTTTCCAGCACTGCCAGGGGCCCCCATGACCTCGGATGGTGTGAACGTGCTCTGTGGGGCAGCTCTGCTGAGGCCACTGCCCCTTCACCCTGCACCTGGGAACCTGCCCCAGGGTCACCTTTGTCTCAGCAGGCATCCTGGAGGGCCACAGGGCAAGCCTTGGGGTTAAAAGGGCTTGGTCCTGCCTTCTCCCGCCCTCTCTGGGGTTCAAGAGCCCCAGCCGGGCTGGTATGTGAAGAGGTGGAACGTAGGAGGCCGAGACTAGGTGGCCTGAAGGAGCTTCCACACAGCACAGGTGGCCAGGGGTGAGGGCTGAGACTGGGTCAGTCATGGAGGACAAGAATCTCTATCCCCGGCAAGAAGCCGTGGTCAGTGTGGGCACAGCTGGCAGGCTCACCGTGAAGAGGCCCTTCTTCTCAGGCGTAGAGGGCTGCAGCCTGCGGTCCTCTGTTTGTGGGTCCTGCACCTTCTCGATGCCAGCCCCTAGCAGCTCATTCTTCAGCAGGGCCGAGTAGGCCAGGCCATCTGCAGGCACCAAACATGTTGAGAGGCTGGGGTAGGACCGGGTAAGGGAGTGAAACAGAGTGTTTGGGACCCTGACTCCTGACCTTTGCCATTGTCTGAGGTGGCATCCTTGGCTTTCCGGTTCTGGCTCGGAGACTTCTCATTTTCCTGTGGGAGAGCGGGGTGGTGAGCTGGAGCGGCCCGGCTGCACCCCAGGCTGCAGGGTCAGTGGTACTTCTCCCCTACCCTCTGCCCTTACATTGATCCTGTGGAAATTGACACTCCAGTTGGCACCGGCTCTTGAGGGGATGAAGCGGTCCCCGTGCTTGCTGGGGGAGGACACAGGGGAGTTGGCAGGCGTCAGGGTCCTCCGCATCTCTGAGACCTGAAAGGATGGCAGGGTGAGGCTGGGTGGAAGCCCCCAGCCTGACCCACCCTGCCTGCTACACTTGTCCTCTGACCATTGAATGAGGGGTTCAATCTTGGAAACCCAAAGGGCACAGGTGAAACATTTAGGTAAGTAACTCATGTGCGGGACCCTGCTGGCAGCCTTGTGGGGCAGGAAGAGGTCAGTCTGTACCCGGGTGCTTCCTGACAGCAAAACATCAGCACACTGCAAGGTGGCTGTGTTTGTCTCTAAACAAGCACGGGAGCAGAAAGTTAAACGTTTACTCCCCGAGCACCGAGAGCATGTTGCCCCGTCACCCCCGTTTCCCACAGGGAATGGGGATCTTCTCTCACAGAATGATCACCCAACCACCTGAACCAAGTCGTGAAGGCGATGATGCATTGCTTCTGGCCAACCCTCTGACCCCACTCAATTGGCTGGCGAATGTCCTTAATCTATCAGCAACTTGCTGTGGGTTGGACTGTATCTCCCAAAAGGGTACATAGAAGTCCTAACCCCTGGTACCTGGGATGAGATCTTATTTGGAAATAGTGTCTGTAGATTGAATCAAGTTAGGACGAGGTCACACTGGAGTAGGGTAGGCTCTTAAATGAAAGACTGGTGTCCTTATGAGAGCCGGAGGCACGACACAGAGAAGAAGGGATGTGAAAATGAGGCAGAGACCGAAGTGATGGGTCTAAAAGCCAAGGATTAGCCCTGGCCAGGTAGCTCAGTTGATTAGAGCATCATCCCGATACACCAAGGTTGTGGCTTTGATCCCCGGTCAGGGCACACACAAGCAGCAACCAATGAATGCATCAATAAGTAGAACAACAAATTGATGTTTCTTTCCCTCTCCCAATAAATTAAAAGCCAAGGATTTCCAGCAACATCAGAAGCTTGAAGAGACAGGAAGGATCCTCCCCAGGCCCCTCAGCCCTGTCACCCCTACCCCATAGGCTCCTGTGTTCCAGCACCCTGTCCCCTCCCATGTCATCCTGGTCACCCCCAGGCCAACTCCCCTGCACAGATTGTGGGGCCAGAACCCCAGCTTTGCGATGCTGGGCCCTTCAGTGTCTGGTCTGGAAAATGGGAAGGCGGCTCACGTTCTGTCAGCCCTCAATCAGTCCTAACTATGGCCCTACAGGAAGCGCCGGTGCCCCCTGCGGACTGGGAGGCACAGGCGCTAGAAGAATAAGCAGCAGGGGAGGTATACTGAAGTGCTGATGGGAATTCATGCCGAGGCTGGCTGTGGCATCACCATGGGAGACTTTTGGGGGAAGATTTTTTTTTAAGATAATATTTATTTTTAGAGAGAGAGGAAGGGAGGGAGAAAAGCATCCATGTGAGAAACATCGATAGTTTGCCTCTCGTATGCACCCCATCTGGGGAGCAAGCCAACAATCCAGGCATGTGGCCCGGCTCAGAATCGAACCAGCGACCTTTCACTTTGTGGGATGACACCCAACCAACTAGGCCGCACGGGTCAGGGCCAGGGTGGGAGGATGTGTTTTCACCTGCACAGCACCCCCTTCTATTTGCTGAGGGCTGAAGCTCAGGGGCCAACGACACCCCCACCCCGTCTCCCGACCAGCTCCACCAGCCCAGGCCAGGCCAGCACTGGTAGGGCTGACTGCCAGGTACTCACACACGGCATCGTATTCTCGTTCTGGATGACGATCTGCCGGAGGAGACGCCGCTCATAGTCCTGGTCCATGGCGAGGCAGGGCAGGTATGGCTGCTGACCGAGTTGGCCTGGGGCAGGAAGGGCAGGAAAGCTCAGCATCATGGGCAGTGGTCTCCACTTCCACCTGGTGACCACAGGGCACTCCTTGGGAACAGCTGAGGTCCCCTACCATGTGACAGGGTCCTCCCTCCCAGGAGCCCAGAGCTTAGGCTTGGCTGTACCCCAGAAGCCCTGGAAGTCACAGGGAGGCGCAACTAAGACAAATAGGCCTTCTCTCTGCGTCCGCAGCAGGGCAATTCTGACAGGACCCTTCACTTTTGTCCTGGCTATGAGAGCAAGGCTCCCCCATCCCTGCCCCAAGGCCCTGTCCCAGGCCCCCCATCTCATTGCCTTCCTGCTTCAGATCCTCTGAGGCAATGGGCCATCCAAGGGCTGCGTGGCCTGAGAGGGAGGCGCGAGGCTGGGCAAGGGCTGGGCGGTACCACTGAGGTTCCTCCTCAGCAGGGCAGCCTGTGCGTCCTGACGCACAAAATGGTGTGGGTCAGTATGTGCCACAGGAAGCTGCCGGGGCTGATGGGGACCAGGGACATCAGCCTCCAGCTGCCCCTGAGCTCCACCCAAACTGGGGAGGCCTCTCTGAGGAAGAGGAGAGCTCACCAGTATAAGGAGGCTGGAAAACAACACTCTCGAGAGGAAAGAGCAGATGTGAGTGGTAGCCTCAGAGAGAAGGGCTCTTCTCTGTAGCGGGGATGGCAAACCAGGGCCCAGGCACAAACCAGACCCACAGCCACACCTCTGGCTGCTTTCAGAAAATAATGCTTGCCTGTCCTTCCTCCCCTGAAGGCACTGCAGAGCCTGGAGGGTGAAGCAGGTTTCCAGGACAGAGCCTGGCACAGAATGGGCTCAGCAGACTACAGGCTCTTGCTGTGGGCCTGCTCTGCACCCCAAAATCCCCTTGCAGTCACTGTTCCTTTGCTCCTCTGGCTGGAGCCTGAAGGCTGTGAGATGTTGAGGCAGGCCTCTCCGATGAATTCCTGGGCCCACCATGGAGACCACGTATACTGTGTGGCTGAAGTATCAGCTCTAGCCTGCCAGGTCCTCGTCCTTCACTTTCATTACTAGACACATGGGGCTGCCTTGTTGTGGCCCAGTCCTGAAGCCAGATGCTTGGTCAAAACACAGCACAAACAAAGCCACTGGTCATCACAGTGTGTGCCTGCCACACCCCACGTTACTGAGCTTGCACGTTTCATCTTGCGCTCCCCTGCATGGCATCGTGAACTGGGTGCCCACACCTTCATGCGCATCAGGATGTGAAGACCGAGGGAGGGGCAGCAACACCCCAGTGTGCCCACAGCCCTCCCTCCACAACCTAGAGCCCCTCTGAGCCTGTGCTAGCCTGCAGCCCCGGGTCCCACTGTCCCCCACCTCAGCGGACAGCAGGCTTCCTGCTTTAGTGAGAAAAGTGGGACCATAGCACTTTAGCCCCTCTCCATCTTGGATAAATCTTTGGGAGCAGCCACCCCTTTTTGGCTACATTCTTCCTGTCCCCTCCACCTACCCTGCCCTGGCAGGGGTCCCCAGACACATTTCGGTCCATTGTGGCCACAGGACAGTCTCCTGAACAGGTTGATGGCTGTCTCCCTCCTTCAGGACCTCCTTACCTCTCTAGGGGCCGGGGACACCCCCCCAACCTCCTCCTCCTCCTATCAGCCCAGCCCAGCCCTGCCTAGCCCGAAGTCCACACATTGGCTTGCACCAGGATGTATCTGCCTCCTCCTTCACCCCACAGATTCTCCAAAATGCCTAGGCCTTGCCCAGCAGCTCCCTGAAGTGTGCCCTCACCACACCTGACCACTCCTGTGGCAGCACAGCCATACGTGGGATACGGAGATGCCTGTGTCTGTCCCAGGTGGATACACCTGTTCAAAGGAGTTTCCCAAGGGCAGGCCCCAATCACCTTGATGACCAGTGCACCGGGCTGCGTGGAAACCAGAGCTGAGCTCTAGGTCTGCCTTGGCTGAGCATCCTTTGAGTGGGGTCCACAGGGGGCTGGACACAAAAAGGAGATGCCATAGCTCTGTTCTAGTAAGTTCTGACCATCACCAGGCACTCTCCCAGAGGTGGGCCAGTTGATTTCCCCCACACTTTGCAGATTAAAAAAATGAGACTCAGAGAGGCTGGCTAATTTCCCCCGCTGGCACTGCCTGGGACCTCACTTGCCGCCCACCAGACAGTGAGCCCTCAGGAGACTGGGTGGAGGCCATGCCTCGGTCCCTGTGCTCAGCAGCCACCCCTCTCCATGGTTTTCAAATGCAGTGCAAGCCACCAAGCTACTGCTGCTGAAAATGAACTGTTCCAGACAAAGCCAGCAGCTTGTTCTCCCCAGGCAGGGAGGCTCAGGGCCTGGGGGAGTGAGAGACCTCCCCAGGAAATGACCCTAGGGGCCTCAGTGCAGGGACCAGTCACATTGTGGGTGACAGTTGTTTAACCTTCTTGGCCAGATGAGCTCTGTTCCCATGGAGACCACCTCCATTCACAGACCAAGGGCACCACATTGAGGCCGGTGGGGCTGGTCTGCTTCATAACGGACAGCAGGCCCCAGACTACAGCTGGGACGTGCTCCGCACATCAGAAATTAAGCAGAGTCCGAAAACGCTGTAGTCACCTCAGAGACAGACAGTGGGGACTGGTTTCCCAGAGCACGTTAAGAAGCTCAGTGCCACACAGCTGGCTGAGCACTACATTTGTCTGAGTCCAGAACACATGCCCAGCGTGGTGTGCCCTCCTGTCACCAGCACATCAGCTGTCCCCTGCCTGCCTGCTACACTCGGATGTGGCCACCTACAAAAGCCCGTGCAGTGGGCAGCGTCTGGCCATTTAGACTTGGCTGCGGAGGGCCCAAGAGGTTCCAGACTGCCCACCTGTGTAGGATCTTAGTCCCTGGGACCTGTGAGCACTTGGCTTCACAAGGCAAAAGGAACTTTGCAGATGGGATTAAGTCAAGGTCCCTGAGATGAGGGATGATTCTGGATTAGGTGAAGGATTCAAAGTTAGCACAGGGTCTTTATAAGAGAGAAGCAGGAGGGTCGGAGTCAGAGGTGGAAGAGGCTGAGCTGCAGGCTGTGAGGATGGAGGAAGGGCCACGAGTCAGGGGTATGGCGCCTCTGGAAGCTGGAAAAGGCTGAAAACTGTTTTCCCCTGGAGCCTCGGGAAGGGCCCCCCCCCACCCCCCACCCCCCCCCGCCCACACCCGAGATGGAGTTTCAGCCCTTTGAGACCCGTATGGGACCCCTGGCTTCTGTGACTGTGTGGTAAGTTTGTTGTTTTAAACGCCAACTGTGCAGTGACTTGTTATAGCAGTTGCAGGACAGACATGCAGCAGGGTGGAGGAAGGTGGTGACTACACGGTGGAGTTCCCTCCCAGGTCTTTCTAGGGGGTGGCTACTGAGAGGCTTCCTGAGATGCTTGCGCTCAATGCAGGCCCTTCTCTCTGCCTGGCTCTGTGTGGCCCACTGCGGTCGGCCGACCAACCCTCTGTGTCACTTTTCTCTCCATAACCCCCATTCCCCTGACTTCCGAGATCCCTGCATCTATCGAAGAGGTACTGGGTCTTCATTCCACCACCACATATTTCCTTAGTGCCTGCCCAGAGGCCTGGGGCAAGTGCCA